>NW_027397112.1:7771587-8140256 GCF_003265705.2 Callorhinus ursinus
GAGTTTGATAAGTTCTTTATAGATTTTGGATACTAGCCCTTTATCTGATATGTCATTTGCAAATATTTTCTCCCATTCTGTCGGTTGTCTTTTGGTTTTGTTGACTGTTTCTTTTGCTGTGCAAAAGCTTTTTATCTTGATGAAATCCCAATAGCTCATTTTTGCCCTGGCTTCCCTTGCCTTTGGCGATGTTTCTAGGAAGAAGTTGCTGTGGCTGAGGTCGAAGAGGTTGCTGCCTGTGTTCTCCTTTAGGATTTTGATGGACTCCTGTCTCACGTTTAGGTCTTTCAATCATTTGGAGTCTATTTTTGTGTGTGGTGTAAGGAAATGGTCCAGTTTCATTCTTCTGCATGTGGCTGTCTAATTTTCCCAACACCATTTGTTGAAGAGACTGTCTTTTTTCCATTGGACATTCTTTCCTGCTTTGTCAAAGATGAGTTGACCATAGAGTTGAGGGTCCATTTCTGGGCTCTCTATTCTGTTCCATTGATCTATGTGTCTGTTTTTGTGCCAGTACCATACCGTCTTGATGATGACAGCTTTGTAATAGAGCTGGAAGTCCGGAATTGTGATGCCGCCAGCTTTGCTTTAAAGCTACATTTCTGAGCTTAGAAATTTACTCTGTCAAAGAAAGAATGAAGACAATTAATTAAATGAATGAACAAATGAATGAATGAATGAATGAATATTTTCAAACCCATGTGCTTCCAAGCCTTAGAAAAGAGACTGGATTCAAACCTACCAGCAAGTTCTTGAAATCAGGTGTGTGTGTGTGTGTGTGTGTGTGTGTGTGTGTGTGTCCCCCTCCTGAGTAGATGTAACTGCCAACATCATCAATTTATTGGAGCTCACTCAATTGTACCACATTTCTACATCTTGACAAGACCATTGCATTCTGAGCAGCATCTCTAGGGTATCAGAGTTCCCAGTGTGTGGAGACTGGATTTGCCTTGCTGAGTAGGAGTGAGGCAGGGCAACAAAGGGCTCTAGATGAGAGCTGAAGGCAGGGCTCCAGATCTGGGAAGGAACACGCATACTGGGGGAGGGGACCAAGGAGGACACGTCACTAGTTCTATAGGAAACAGCTGCCCAAGGATATACCTGGGCTGGTGTTCCAGCTGGGAGTTTCACACCCATTCATACCTTTACCAATGGTCATCCCTGCCCTGTTCTTAAAGTGATCTGAGGGTTTGGCCAAAGCTTGCATTAAGCTGCACCTGTAGGTGCCCAGCTATGAACCTGGAGTGTTGGTCTCCTGGGTGCATGAGAGGATCACGGGATTCAAAGGGTTACATGCTTGGTAATAACCCTCCTTCTGCCTGTTGGGTCTTTTATCCCACCAGTTCACATACCTTTTCAAACAGTAATTAACCTCCCCACAGCCTCAAGTGGAAGCTGGATATGTTAAACACAGTGTTCCTTGTTTAGTTGTGAGAAAAGAGGCAAGAGCACTTCTAAGTGTCTTGGCTTGAGGGCACACACAGTGAGTCAGCGATGTCTCCCAGGAGGGGAGTCTGGAGTCCTGTCCACAAGTGACATGTTTTACTTTAATCACCACCCCACCCAGCGCCTTCTGGTCGCTTCCTTCACAATTCTGTGGTGTCTGTTACCATTCCTCCAGCAGCACGCCCTCTCCCAGCACGCCCTCTCCCAAAAACGTGTTAAGAGTTTTTCAGCTGTGAGATCTTCTGCTTCCTTTTTTTTTTTTTTTTTTGTCTTTGTAGGTTTGTAATCTTTTTATTTCTTTACTGTCATTTAGTGAGGTCTCCCGAGACAGAAGAGCAAAACCCAGTTGGACAATCTGCCATGATTAAAAAGTAAATGTGAAAATTACACTTGATACCACCACTTTACAGAAAATCCAGGGGAAAAAAGGTGGGGGAAATCTCTCGTCTCTTACCCCAACGAAACCATGTTAAGATTCTGGTGTACTGCCCATGTGATTCTTTGCTATGCATGTTTTCAGACTGTGGTCATCTTCTTGGTTTGCATAAAGTTTATATCCTTCCTTTTTCACTTGATATTTGCATCAGAAGCATTTCCCCCGCGTTTTGACATAATCTTTATAATCATTGCTTTAAAGGTTGTACACTATTCCATCGGGGAGATTTACAAGAATACAGTTTAGCCAGAATACTATTATTGGTCTCTGTTGCCAAATATTTAAAATGTTTCTGGTATTGATTCATAAATGTAGTCGGGAGGGGCAATCAAGTAGGGTGTCTACACCTAGTATTTCTTTTTAACTAGAAAAACCTATCATTTGAGTGTTGCCAGGAAAAGTTATTATAAGGGTATATAAATTAATGGGAAAATATAGATAACTAACAAAAATAGTGTTGGGGACAACTGAGTAGCCATCTGGGGTGGGGGAAGGGGAAAACTTGGATCCATTTCTTTAACTAGGATAAACTCCAAACACACCAAATATTTAGATGTCAGGAAAGAAAGAGAGAAAGAAAGAAACTATAAAAGTCCTTGAAAAATCCATTGGAGAATTTTTTATTATTTTGTAAGGGGAAATTTTGTCCAAGTATGAAATGAAGTCCAGAATCCATAAAATAAAAAATGGACAAATACGATTATATAAAAATCGAATTTCTTCATGGCAGAGACCATTATATATGCAGTCAAAAGACAAATGACAAACTGGGAAGTATATTTTTAATTCTGAATATAGAAAAGAATAATTTCCCTAATATATTAAGAGTTCCCACAAACTGGTAAGGAAACAGGCCAATAATCTAATGGAAAAATGGGCAGAGACCATGTACAGACAATTCACAGAAAGGAAACACAAATCATTCTTAAATATATGAAAAAATGTTCACTTTCTCTCATCATAGGACCAATTCATAGAAAAACTACCCGAATCATAACAGTCTTGATTTTTCTGTTTGGGAGATGCTGAAAATGCAGTTCAGCTTAACGATGAAGAGCCTGAACTCATTATTAGATGAGTTACTATGGAGAGTGAATTGGTAATCCCTACTATGGTTACCGTTTAATTCATTGATTTATCATGAGCAATGATGCCCCTTTGTGATATTGTGATTTATAATGAGAAATATGCATTTGGGGGTGGCTGGCTCTTGATTTCAGCTCAGGTCATGATAGCAAGGTCCTGGGATGGAGCCCTGCTTTGGGCTCTGAGCTCAGTGGGGAGTCTCCTACAGCATTCTCTCTCCCTCTCTCTCTGCCCCTCCCCCTGCTCACTTGCTCTCTTTCTCTCTGAAATAAATAAATAAGTCTTAAAAAAAAAAAGAAATATACATTTGGTCTTGGTCCCGAATTCTAGCACAGAGCTCCTAAAACTCTTGGAATTTCCTGAGTGATGAGAGAGGGAAAGTTATCTTTTGTTATGTAAATGGGGTGTCTTTTTGGACTGCCCCTAAGAACGGAGGCTGGCTGCCCAAGACCCAACCATGTGATTGGAAGGTTAGAACTTTCAGTTCCACTGCACCTGACCTCCTGCAACAGGGGCTGGAGTGGAGCTGGAGATTGAGTTCCATTATCAATGGCCAATGATTTCATCAGTCATGCCTTTGTCATGGAGCCGTCATAGGAACCCAAAAGGAGAGGGTTTGGAGAGCTTCTGGGTTGGTGAACAGTTGGAGATTGGGGAGAATATCACACCTGGAGAAGGCACAGAAGCTCCACGCTCTTTCCCCGTCTCCTTGCCCCACACACCTCTTCCATCTGGCTGCTCCTGAGTTCTATCCTTTTATAGTAGACTGGTGATCTAGTGAGTAAAATATTTTTCTGAGTTCTGTGAGCCACTCTAGCAAATTAATTGAACCTAAGAATGGGGTTGTTGGAACCTCTGATCTATAGCCAGTTGATCAGAAGCACAGGTGCCAACCTGGACTTGGACAGGTATCTGAAAGTGTGGGTAGTCCTGTGGGACTGAGCCCTTAACCTGTGAGCTCCGATGCTACCTCCAGGTAGATAGGGTCGGAATTGAATGGAATTGTAGGATACCCAGCTGGTATCTAAGCATTGCTTGGTGGGTTGGGAGGAAAGCCCTCCTCTACACATTGGAATTCGGGTACAGAACAATTTTACCCCTTATAAGGGTGTTTGCTGCCTTGTTGGTTGATTAGCAAAAGATTAAAAACAACCTAATAAGGGATTGGTTAAATAAATTATGATATATTCAAATTGTGCACTGATATGGATGATAATTCAAGAAAACAAGGTGTGAAAAAAGATTACATGTTATCAGTTTCCATAATGTAGTACTGGCTTGTCTCTAATATTGTTCCTAAGTGGGGACAGGATTGGAGAATGCCTTTTCACTGTGTACCCCTTTGTATTTTTTTATTTTTGAGTGGAATTTTTGCCTATTCACGGAAAAATAAATGACGTTTACTTTTTTATTTTATTTTAAAGATTTTATTTATTTATTAGAGAGAGAGAGAGAGAGAGAGAGAGAGAGCACGAGTGGGGGGAGGGGCAGGGGGAGAGGGAAAAGGACCAGCAGACTCCCTGCTGAGTGGGGAGCCTGACCGGGGCTCAATCCTAGGACCCTGAGATCATGACTGGGCCCAAGGCAGATGCTTACCCGACTGAGCCACCCTTACATTTACTTTTTAAAAATTAAAATAGAAGCTGCCAGCAGTGGGGCTACCCCACCCAAACTCCTTGGAGGGTAGAGCTCAAAAATTGTTGGGGAGGGGTGGGAAAGTCCGCCTTTAATGAGGCTTAGTGGTATTACAATCTCACTGATGCACTGAGCTGCTCCCCACTGAGGTCATCTGAAGGACATAGGGGGCTGCAGGAGGAACTTACCAGGGTGGCCAGGGAGGTGCTGGGCCTGGAACCCAGACCTCGTGGAAATGAGCAGGAGGGGCCAACATGTGCCAAGTGTCCTTCCAACAGTGACCCTGTGGGAGAGCCTCCTCAGCAACCTTAGCAGAGATGGGCCCTTTTGGAGACTGATCGATTTTCTCTTTGTAAAAGCCTCTTGGGAGAAAAGACAGCAATATGTCTCCAGTCATTTCAATTTTAAAGAAGATAGGTTCTTATTTTTGTACTTGATGCTGGAGAAGCAGGACAAATTGGTTATGTTTAAATAATATCATGATCGGCAACTTTCTACCTAGTGCTTTCCCACATTGCAAATTCCTGTCTATTATTTATTTATATTATATATAATTATATATATATATAATTTAATTACTTAAATCAGATTTTGAGAAGCAGGGCTATGGAGTTAAAAGGTATGGACATTTTATATATGACTTTGTCAAAGGGTTACATCCAACTTACATATTTCCAGCCATGTAAAGGACAATAGGTTATTCCACATGAAGGCTTATGCATGGATAAGAGTGGAAATATTTCTAGTGCCCATCAAATGATGAATGGATAGACAAAAATGTGGTATATCCTTATAATGGAATATTATTCAACAGTGAGAAGGATTGAAATGCTGACACATGCTACAACATGGAGGAACGTTATGCTAAGTGAAAGAAACCAGTCACAAAAGATCACATATTGTAAATCCATTTTTTAAAAAGACTTTATTTATTTATTTAAGAGAGAGAGAGAGAGAGAGAGAGAGAGAAAGCACAAGCAGGGGGAGAGGCAGAGACAGAGGGAGAAGCAGGCTCCCGGCTGAGCAGGGAGCCCTATGTGGGGCTCAGTCCTGGGACCCTGGGATCATGACCTGAGCTGAAAGCAGATGCTTAACTGATTGAGCCACCCAGGCACCCCTTGTACATCTATTTATTTGAAATGTCCACAATAAGCCAATCTATAGAGGGAGAAAATAGACTGGTGGTTGTCCACAGTTGGGGGACGGAGGGATGGGGAGAGACTGCCAATAGGTGCAGTATTTCTTTCTGGAGTGATGAAAATGTGCTAAAATTAGATAATGATATGGTTGTACAACTCTGAATATGCTAAAAACCACTGAAAAGGATAAATTGTATGTGAATTATACCTCAATAAAGTTACTATTAAAAAAAGGCAATGAGTACTATGAAACCCTGACTAATATGAGGTTGTTCCTTTGTTGTGGTACTTTTTCTGATTTAATTAATGAGAAATTTTTAAATATTTGAATAATTTTTAAATTTTTTTGAAATTAAAAAAATTTTCTTTGTGAGCTGTATGTGCAAGTACCTTGCCCATGAATGTTTTGGGTTATTGGTTTTTTTTTTTTCTTGTGAATTTGAGTTGCCTACATAATAAATATTAAAACTTTCCTAATCACATTTGGGAACAGAGTACAGTCTGTTTCTTTTACTCTTATGTTAATTTTTCTTGGGAATGCATAACTCTAAAAAATAATTTTATAGAGTCAAAGCCATAATTTTTTTCCTTTTATAATTACTTTTATTCTTTTGTAATTACTTTTATTGGGAAGTTATTCTCTGAAGGAAATAATAAAGAAAAAATAAGAGTCAGAAATAAAGTTGAATTGGCAAATAAATTAAAGGGCTGATTCTTTGAAACACTAAAATAATCTGGTTATCTAATTAAGCAAAAAGAAAACAACAACCACCACCAAAACCCAAAACCCATAATAACTAGAACTAGAAATGAGAAACAGAATATAATATCAGATGGGAAGAAACCCTTTAAAAAATTAAAACATATCATGTTCAACTCAATTCTAGTAAATATTCAATTCTTGATGAAGTGCACATTTTTTCTAGAGAAATATAAATTACCAAAATTGATCCATGAAAAAGTAGTGTATCAGAATAAGAAAACAGGTACGGAAGAAACTGATTATGCATGTCGTTAAGGAAAAAAATCACTTCCAAGAAAATCTCTAAGTCCAGAGAATTTGTTAGTCTATCCCAGTAGCTTTTAGGAAAGGAAAGACTGGTGGACATGTGGTGAGATAGCCTCAGTTTTCCAAAACAAGGTTGTACCTAGAAAGAGTTCGTGCCCTTTGATCTCAAGATAATCCCAATTCTATGGCTCATTCTAATAAAATAACCAGGGATTTATGCACAAGAGTACTTATTACAGATCTAAACTAGTGAAAAACTGGAAACAACCTAAATAGTCATCACTATGAGAATGGGCAACAAATCAAGGATATTTACAGCATAAAATACCATCTAGCCACCTAATTGTGTTCAAATAATATTTAATGATATGCAAACAGTCTCACGATAAGTGAAAAATCTGGGTATAAATTTGATTTTACAATACAATCCCAACTTGTTTAAAACAATTTTTTTTTACAATGATGCATGAAAACACAAGTTGGATAGAAATATTTATTTTTTATTGGAATACTTCCATGCTTAAATCACCAAATTGGCCTTGGAAAATATGCAATCTCTTCAAATTACATTCTCTTTTAACTCGGAATTAAAAAAACAACAGTCTCCACGTGGTTAGATAACATTTTAATTATATTTTTGTTTTTCACAATTATTTTTAAGTGAATGTTAAATATATGGTATCACGTTGTGCATACCAAATTTTGTAACTTAGTTTCCCCTAGTGTATTCTGAACATTTTTAAATTCCTTAGAAGTTCATCTAAAATATCATTTTTAATGGCTGCCTAATATTTTATTGTAATTTTTTTACCAGATTTAGATTAAAAAATTTTTTTTCTTTTCTTTAAATTTTTTTTAAGATTTTATTTATTTATTTGAGAGAGAGAATGAGAGAGAGAGAGAGAGCATGAGGGGGGGAGGGTCCGAGGGAGAAGCAGACTCTCCGCTGAGCAGGGAGCCCAATGCGGGACTCGATCCCAGGACTCCAGGATCACGACCTGAGCCGAAGGCAGTTGCCCAACCAACTGAGCCACCCAGGCGCCCTAAAAAAAAATTTTTTTTTTCTAATTCAAACTGTGCTTCAACAAACACTCCTACTCATCAGTCTTTCTTAGGCCATCTTCCAGCTTTTGAGTTCTCCACAGTGTCCTGAATGAGGGTAGGCCAGCCTTGGATTTCTCTCCAGAGGAACAGGGCACTATTCCCTCACGTGATGGACAGTCTGGACCAGTGTGACCTACAACGTGAATGTGCATTTGAGTCGCCTGGGCATCTTTTTGAACTTCAGGTGCCGGTTCAGTAGGCCTGGGTTAGCCATGAGACCTGGCACTTTTCTAATGGGTTCCCCTGAAGTCCGTGCTGGAGTTCTCCAGACCACACTTAGAGGAGCAGTTCTAAGGCCGGCGTATCTTCTACCAATTCAAATTCCAAAAAACCCTTTCTCTTGTCTCAAGTTCTGTCTCAATGGAATTCTAGTCCCAGCGCCTCCCAGCAAAACCACGGCAAACAAGGTTAATCTACCTGAACGTGAAGACTTTATCAGGTATTTTAAGGCAGCTGATATGTTCCTCAGAGTTTTCTTTCTCAGCTTTTCCAAATATTCCATATGGGATATGACTTAAAGTCCCTCAGTGTCTTGATTCCTGTCTCCCTTGTCCCTTTACAGTATAGTTCCCAGAGTGGAAAGTATTGTTTATAGTGTAGGCTGATGGGCTGCAGGTAGAGGGGGACCATCATGACCTTTATCCCCGATAGAATACTGCTATGAATTCAGCCAAGAGCTCATGTCACTGGAGTGACTCATGCTGAGCCCATTCTCAGCTAAGAGCCTGAAGTCACTTCCACAGGGGCTGCTGTTGGTTCACATCGTCCTTGACTTCCACTTGAGCCTAAGTAACCCAAGGAATTCTTGTTAAGCTCTGGGTTTCTCACTTGAATTTGGCATAGAGCTATCCTTGTCTCAGAGAAAGATGCTGCGACCACAGGAAGGGGGCGGTGTTGAGTCAGAGATTCCCACCACCATTTGGACCAATATGAAGGTGTCACTGATAAAAGCAAATTACACCTTTTTCAGCTTCATTTAGGAATCTTGCATTTGACAATCAGACATTTCTGAAGAAAGAATCTATAGCAGTTGATAATGCAGAAATTTTTATTTTTAGTTTATTGAAGTGATCTTTCTCCTGTGTAACCATTTCCTTTCCCCTGCCCATCCATCCAATATGTGGTGATATAATATGAGCTAGTAACATGTAATATTAATATTATATGCAATATGATTTTAATAAATGCTCTTCGTGGAAAATTCAGAAAGCATTAAAGAAGAAAATGAAAGTCCCATTTGATGGCATCATGTACTGACATTCATTGTTGACTTTTCTTTCATTCTTTTTTATTTCCATATTTTTATCTTGCTAAAACCCAACATTTTAACTGTTTTATTACTGAGTAATAGAGGTTCATTGTAGAAGAAAAGTGGAAAATACAAATATGCAAAAGAAGAAGAAATAGAAATTCCCATTATCTAGAAACAACCTCGGGACAACTGGGTGGCTCAGTTGGTTAAGTGTCTGCCTTTGGCTCAGGTCGTGATCCCAGTGTCCTGGGATCAAGCCCCGCATTGGACTCCTTGCTCAGCAAAAAGCCTACTTCTCCCTCTGCCTGCCGCCAACTGCCACCCTCTGCTTGTACTCTCGTGCTCTCTCTCCGGCAAATAAATAAAATCTTAAAAAGAGGGCACCCGGGTGGCTCAGATGGTTGAGCGTCTGCCTTGGGCTCGGGTTGTGGTCCCAGAGTCCTGGGATCAAGTCCCGCATCGGGCTCCCTGCTCCTTGGGAGCCTGCTTCTCCCTCTGCCTCTCTCACTCTCTCTGTCTCTCATGAATAAATAAATAAAATCTTTAAAAAAATAAAAAATAAATGTTTAAAAAAATCTTAAAAAGAATCTTGAGTTACATTTTGGTATATTTCTTTTAAGATGTTTAAATCTGTATATAAATTACATTTTTTGTTAAGAAATGAAGTTACACAGGGGTGCCTGGGTAGCTCAGTCAGTTAAGCATCTGTCTCTCGATTTTGGCTCAGGTCATGATCTTAGGTCGTGAGATCGAGCTCCACATTGGGCTCTGTGCTGGGTATGGAGCCTGCTTAAGATTCTCTCTCCCTCTCCCTCTGCCCCCTACCCATCTCTAAAAAAAAGGAAATGAAGTTACATAGTAATATTATATTATAAAAATTTTTTTCCACTTGACAATATGTTAGAAGCATTTCCAATGTCAAAAATATACATATTAACAATAACTGATATTTGTATGTTATATATGCCATATATCTTATAGCTAATGAATATATTTCTAAAATAGCATTTTAATGGATCCATGTATTCCATAATATGAATGTATCATAATTTAACCTCTCCTCTATGGTTACATAGTATGAGTTAAAAATTTCTTGCTGGAATATAAACTTTTTATTCTAAACAGGATCACTGCTCTAGATCATATATTCTTTAAAGGATTTTATTTCTTTATTTTTGAGAGAGAGAGTATGTGAGCACAAGCAGGGGGAGGGGCAGAGGGAGAGGGAGAAGGAGACTCCCCGCCCAGCAGGGAGTCCAATGCAGGGGCTCCATTCCAGGACCCCGGGATCATGAGCTGAGCCCAAGTCAGACGCTTAACCGACTGGGCCACCCAGGCACCCCTAGATCATGTATTCTTAATCTCTCTGTTAATATGTACTACTTGATGATGCCTCCTTCAAGTTCTTAAACATTTTTTAAATTTAACTTTATTACAAATATACATTTCAATGTATTGCCATAGATTACCTACTCGGCATTTTTATTGACCTTTACAGCATTATAATAATTGAATATATTATAGGGCGCCTGGGTGGCTCAGTCATTAAGCGTCTGTCTTCAGCTCAGGTCATGATCCCAGGGTCCTAGGATCGAGTCCTGCATCGGGCTCCCTGCTCCGCGGGAAGCCTGCTTCTCCCTCTCCCACTCTTCCTGCTTGTGTTCCTGCTCTTGCTGTCTCTCTCTGTCAAATAAATAAAATCTTTAAAAAAATAAATAAGTGAATACATTATAGGTTGCTTAGCTATAATCACAAATGGCACATTAGAAATTGCTATTTTCAACAAGAAAATTAACGATGAACATTACAGTATAGTAGATCGCTTTTGTTTTTATTTTCTATATTTCTATATTCTGTATATTTTCTACATTAATTTTCATAAACATTTTCTGCCGTTTTGTATATCCATAATTTCTCTCGAGCTTGTTAAAGTTGAGAACCTCAAGCCAACAGACCTTCTCCACTTAGGCCCCTCTATCATGGGGTGGGCAGATTTCACCTTGGTTTACTCAGAGCTCTTTCTTGTGTCTCCGGCGTGATGAGGCAGAAGAGGAGTTCCTTTCAGTCTTGATCGGCTAAGTCACTTTCCATGGTTGCAGTTCTATGGAAAACTATTTCAGAGAACATTCAGTGAACTTACTCGGTATGTTTTCACATTGTGAGGATTTACTCTGTAAGAATATCATTTCACCTGTATTTAGAGAAAGTTGCTTGTTTTGGCAATTTCTCTTTTGCTATGAGAATTCACAAGAGCCAAATTCACTTTCAGAAATGCTGTGGGCCAAACTTCATGCTGTGTAAGTTCATATCTAAAGACTGTAAATTTCTGAATGGGTTCACAAGATGAAATACAACTTACTTGTGCTCGCTGTCTTTCCTTAGAAATCAATTCCAGAATGTTTTAAATGCCTACATACAGTCATAGATTTAAGCTGCTAATGGACAGCAGTGAATGAATTCAGAAAAAAGACATCAGTGTTTTCAGATGGGTTAGACCACATGTTTTAATAATTTTGCAAATAAGGAAATTCTGACCTTGAGGGGAAACCCCCTTGGTCCCTCTGAAGAGAACACAGTCATTCTAAAAAAGGATATTTTTATTTTTTTAAGGATTTTATTTAATTAATTTATTTATTTTAAAAAGATTTTATTTATTTATTTTGACAGAGAGACACAGCGAGAGAGGGGACACAAGCAGGGGGAGTGAGAGAGGGAGGGAGAAGCAGGCTTCCCGCGGAGGGAGCCCGATGCGGGGCTTGATCCCAGGATGCCAGGATCATGACCTTAGCCGAAGACAGACGCTTAACGACTGAGCCACTCAGGCGCCCCGTTTTTAAGGATTTTATTTATTTATTTGAGAGAGAGAGAGAGAGAGTGAAAGAGAGAGAGCACAAGCAGGGGGAGCGGCAGGCAGAGGGAGAAGCAGGCTCCCCGCTGAGCAAGGAGCCTGATGCAGGACTCCATCCAAGGACCTTGGGATCACAACCTAAGCTGAAGGCAGACACTTAGCCGACTGAGCCACTCCAGCGCCCCTAAAGGATATTTTTAACTGAGCCACTCAGGCACCCCTACAGTATATTTTTAAAGGCAGTAACTTGAAAATTAAGAATTCCATTCATTTCTGGGTGCCTGGGTGGCTAGTTGGTTAAGCGTCTGCCTTTGGCTCAGGTTGTGATCCCGGGGTCCTAGGATCCAGCCCCTCATAGGGTTCCCTGCTCAGCAGGGAGTCTGCTTGTCCCTCTCCCTCCCCGCCGCTCGTGCTCTCTCTCACTCTGTCTCTCAAGTACATAAAATCTTAAAAAAAAGAATTCCGTTCATTTCAAGTTTGACAGGATTTGGCATAATAAATTTGATAAATGAATGTATAGTTTATACTTACTTTTACTTTACCAGGATAGTAGAAAATACGGCTCTGGTCTCTTGATTGTTTATATGGTATATGTTTTGGCAGAGACACAAATTGGCTGTAATTTTGTCTTTGGGTTTAAATATTTAGTTTTCAGCTGCTCTCCTCATGTTGTCTTATCCCAGCCTCAATCCATGGACCATGGTGCTGCTTTTCTAACTTTCTGTACTAACACCAAGTTCCACCTCTTACATCATCTGTCAGCTGTGGTTAAGAGTCGTGGTCCTTCGGGAGCCTAGGTCATGTTGGCCATGAAATAGGCCTAACTATCGAACACTCCCTGAACTACAAACGTGGGAATGGGGCATACTATGGTTGCGTGAAAATGTTATAGCTTCATTCTCTCTGCGGAACGTGGAAAGAAAATCCTTTTTCAGCTCAGCCCTTATTAAAAAGGCAACTCTTCCTGAATCTGGGCTAGCACTTAAGAGGTCTTCCATATTTCCACTCTCCCTCTTGGCCCTGTGATCAGCCTCCAAGTAAACA
The DNA here is from genome assembly GCF_003265705.2 of Callorhinus ursinus. Classification (NCBI taxonomy): domain Eukaryota; kingdom Metazoa; phylum Chordata; class Mammalia; order Carnivora; family Otariidae; genus Callorhinus; species Callorhinus ursinus. The sequence continues at coordinate 7,784,587 of NW_027397112.1, forward strand.
ATATATTATAGATTGCTTAGCTATAATATCATCACAAATGGCACATTAGAAACTGCCAGAAGCTGGACTGGCCTGCTGGGAACGAGAGACCGCCCGAAGTAAAGGCAAGCTATCTCACTTGAGTCCATCTTAGACTAGCCAGGCCCTGGTTGATCTGCTAGCTAATTGGCAGCTGACCAAAGACGCATGAGTGAGTCCAGCTGAGACCAGAAGCCCAGCCCAAATTGCTGACCCCTATCATTGTGAGTGAAATAAATGGCTGAGGTTGTTTCTTACACAGCAAAACTGAAGTGGTATACCCTGCTAGAGAGGTCTGGTCACATCACAGGTTTAATAACTGGCTCAGTTGTACTTGATTTTTGAAGCAACCTTTGGAGCTCTCGGTCTTTCCCTGACATCCTCAGCTCTGCTGTAGCACTTCAGTGTGGTGGTTGAGGTGTTGGGCACTGTATTCGCAGACTTGGGTCTGAATCCAGTCTCTTCCACTTTTTTGCTGTATGACCTTGGGCAAGTCACGTTCCTCTCTCTGAACTTTATTTTCTCATAGTGTGTAAAACATGGAAAATAATATTATCTCATGATATCACATTATCTCATGATATCCTTCCCCAATATACTTTCCTGGCCCCCGTACCTCCTTCCTAACAGAACCCTGATTTCATTCAGTTATTCATACATGCTCTGCATTGTTTTCTGCATTCTCTACAAAGCCTCAATGAGGAGCTGATTCCTAATTAGTCTCAACTAATCTTGGAAATTCCATTGCCCTTGCCAATGATTAGTTTAAAAGCAGGCATATGATCAAATTTTGACCAGTGAGAAATGAGAGGGAAGATACAGGTGTGGAGGGATTCGGGGAAAACATTCCTTCACTTATTTTTTTAAAGTTTATTTATTTACTTAGATCTCTACACCCAACGTGGGGCTCCAACTCAAAACCCTGAGATCAAGAGTCACATGCTCTTCTTTTTTTTTTTTTTTCTCACACAAGTGCTTTATTGACTACGATGGCAGATTGACATATACATAAAACACTGTGACAGAGGTGACAGCCTCAGGCCACGGGCAGCTACGAGTACGCTCCATAATGTTTTATGATCTCCGAAATTGGGAAATCATCGGTGATCCAGTGACAAAGAAAATGATGACCGTGATGGTCAGAAGGAGGCCCTAGACCAGGGCCCAGATGTTCAGGCACTTGGCGGTGGAGGCATAAGTCTGGGCCCCAGTCAGGTCACCCATCATCTTCCGGTCCCTGGACTTCACGGAGTAGGCGAAGGCCACGAAGCCCAGGCAGCACCAGTTCATAAAGATGGTATTGAACAGGGACCAGACGATGTGGTCGGGCACGGCTGTCTCACTACGGATGTTGATCACAGTGGTCGTCACGGGAGCCGAGCTCTGGGGTGCCCCGAGTACAGCCACCTCCTGCTCCTCCTTGAGCATCTCATAGGTGTGTGGGGGGGGGACGCCGTTGTGGGCGACCGGGAAGAAGTGCTGGGAGTTGTGGTTCATGGTGGGAGATGGAGCACCTGTGGTGTGGATGTGGGCGCCGGACCTTGCTCTGGGCCCTCCCTTCCCCAGTAGTTTCCATTTCTCCAGAGTTTCTATTTCCTGCTTTTTCCAACATGGTGAACTGGCTAGGTACCAAGAGGATGGGAGCCACATGCTCTTCTAACTGAGCTAACCAGGTGGCCCTATTTCTTCACTTTTAAGAAGCAGGTAGAGGAAGAGATGATCTGTTTCTTTTCCTAAGATTGTTTGGTCTGGATTTGAGGCCTGGAACTAGAGTAGCCATCTTGTCGTCATGGAGGGAGTTACTTAAAAGTAAAGCCAAGGGGCATCTGGTTGGCTCAGTCGGTTAACTGGTTAAGCGGTTAAGCCTTTGGCTCAGGTTGTGATCCCAGGATCCTGGGATCAAGTCCTGCTTCGTCGGGCTCCCTGCTCAGTGGGGAGTCTGCTTCTCCCTCTCCCGTGCCCTCCCCATGCTTGTGTTCATGCTCTCTCGCTCTGTCAAATAAATATATAAGTAAATTTTTAAAAGTAAAGCCAAAACCCTGAGGAAGGCAGAGGCACCAGGTGGGAAGAAGCTTGGTTCTTGAACATATCACTAACCCACTGGAACTCCAATCATGGAATCACCCCAATCTCAGCGATGCTTATTGTGAAAAATACAAATCCTCTATATCATGTAAGTTTGATTCAGGTTTTCTGTTCCTTGCTAACCAAAGCATCCTAAGTGAGATACCCCTTAGCCCATAGTAAGCCTTCCATAAAATATTAGCTCTTGTTATAATTGTATTGGCTTCTTTCCCTCAACTATTAAATGGTTTCAGATTTCACAGATCTTGGAAACACATTTTACTGAATTCTACTGACCCTGTCAAGTATGGTACTTTTTCTCTTGTGGCTCTAGATCTAGAGCAGGGGTCAGCACTGTGGCCAGTGGGACAAATCGAGCCCACTGCTTGCTTTTGTAAATAAAATTGGCCTGTGGTCTGCAGTCAATTCTTCACCTCCTCCATGATTATTCACATGGGGACCGAGTTCACAAGGCAGATTGCAGCTTTCACCCCAGAGATTCTGCTTCACTGGATGTATCAGTTAGGACTTTTATAGGCAAGTGACTGCAAACCTGACCTGAGCTACATGATGGCTTCAGGATACAGGGGCTCAAATGGATCATCAGGATCAGATTCCATGCTCTTCATCTCTTGGCCCCACTTCCTCTGTGTTGACTCCAGTCTCAGACAGTGTTTGACATCGAGGACCACAATATGGCCCAGCAGTGCCAGTCTTTTCTAATTCATGTCTGGTGGGAAAGAGGTAAAATCTTTCTCAACAGTTTCAGTGTAACTTTGGAGAATCATAGTGATTGATTTGACCTAAGCATTGAAAATGCTCTCTAGAAAGCAACAGATAATTCCTTTTTACCCTTTGCCTTTTATGTGTTGTTTGCCTTCCTTTATTAGCTTATAAACTTGAAGAACAGTGCTCAGCAGCTAGTCTGTGCTTAGTAAATATCATTTTGAGTGAATGAATGTATATTTATTTAAAAGTTGGAACTGGGATCATTCCTCACATATATTTTTGTTTTCTGCTTTTTTTAAGTTTATATGTTTATAACATGAGCATTCCTTTATGTCACTAAAGCTGTTTGGATGGGAGTCGAGAGGCAACGAGCCGTCACTGAAGGTTTTTAAGCAATGGTTGACATTGACCCATTGGCTTATGAGCCATGTTGATCTCATTCTGGCCCATATTCTCTGCATTACCCATAAAGACTGCATCATACAAATATTTCCACATCTCCTCCTCCCATCCCGCCCTTGGAGAATTGTGTTGTAGCTACTACAGTTTTTATTTTGAAGATGATTGGGGATGACTTTTTTTTCAGCCTGCTCATGTTGCTCAGTTGTCCAAAGTAGTTGCAGTCGTGTGATGCGCCCGCTCCCTTTCCCCCGGGGTTGGGGCTGCTACCTCATCCCCAAAAGATGTATTGCTTCATGAGATCAGCTTACAGCAAACCATGCACAGATAACTTTTCAAACATTTAATTGTAATACTTCCATGCTTAAATCACCAAATTGGCCTTGGAAAATATGCGATCTCTTCAAATTACATTCTCTTTTAACTCAGAATTTACAATATATCAGGGCAGTCTGTATACTTAAGACATTTGAAAATGGGTGCATGAAAATGGCCTTGATTCACAGGATGTTCTATGTTTTTTAAAAGCCCAGTATTGTAAATGCAACAAATAATGAAAGTCAGCTGTGCAATGTACCTTTTTACCTGTATTGTGCATAATATAATAGGGTGCAGAGAAGATTTAGGGGTTATATTAGTTTCCTAGGGCTCCTGTAACAAAGTATCACAATTTCGGTGGTTGAAAACAACAGAAGTGTATTCTCTTACAGTTCCAAAATTAAGGTGTTAGCAAGGCCATGCTTTCTCTGAGACTCTGGGCAGAGTCCTTCCTTGCCTTTTCCCAGCTTCTGGTGGTGACCAGCAATCCTTGGCATTCCTTGGCTTGCCAGCTACACACTCCAATCTCTGCCTCCCTTGCCACATGATATTCTTCCTGTGTGTGTCTGTCTTCATATGGCATTTTCTGCTTCCTTTTTTTTTTTTTTTTTAAGATTTTATTTATTTATTTGACACACAGAGAGAGAGACAGTGAGAGAGGGAACACAAGCAGGGGGAATGGGAGAGAGAGAAGCAGGCCTCCCGCTGAGCAGGCAGCCTGATGCGGGGCTCCATCCCAGGACCCTGGGATCATGATCCGAGCTGAAGGCAGACGCTTAACGACCGAGCCACCCAGGCGCCCCCCCCTTTGCTGCTTCTTATAAGGATAACATTCATATTGAATTAGGACCCACTCGCATGGCCTCATCCTAACTTGATTACATCTTCAAAGACCCTATTTCCAAATAAGGTTATAGTCCCAGATACAGGAGGTGGAGTTTAGGACTTCAGCATATCTTTTGGGGGCGCATAATTCAATCCATAACAGGGGTCATCTGGTCTACGTCTCTACTGGACATAGGAATCTGCTGTACAAGATCTGTTCAATCATCAGTCAGTTTGAATCAAAACCAGGTAGGGGCAGTAGGAGCAGATAGAGGATCTTGGCACCAGATCTTCCCATTCTCACAAGAGTGAGATAGTTGCAGTTGAACTGACCTAGCTATAGAAATCGGTTGGAAAGCTGGGTGGGTAAGATTAAAATCTAAAAAAGTGCCACAGGGAAAGTCAGGTGCTGGGCAGAGTGGTGGGGAATTCAGCTGGTGGAAAATGTTCTGGAAGTAGATGAACGGGACAGTCATCACCCTCTAGATCACCACTGGTCCACAGAAGTTCAGAGAGAGTCATACTTGTGGTTTCAGATTGCCCAGTAGTCCTATTTATTTATTTATTTTTTATTTTTTATTTAAAGATTTTATTTATTTATTTGAGAGAGAATGAGAGATAGAGAGCACGAGAGGGAAGAGGGTCAGAGGGAGAAGCAGACTCCCTGCTGAGCAGGGAGCCCGATGTGGGACTCGATCCCGGGACTCCAGGACCATGACCTGAGACGAAGGCAGTCGCCCAACCAACTGAGCCACCCAGGCACCCATCCAGTAGTCCTATTTAAAAAAGTAAAAAGAAATAGGAAAATTAACTTTAATACTCTATTTTATTTAACCCAACCGATCCAGAATATTATGGTTTCCATATGTCATTGATATAAGAAATATTAAGACATTTTGCCTTCTTTTTTCCCATACTAAGTCTGCAAAATCCAGTGTGTATTTTATACTTGCAGCATATCACTAGCCATATCTCAAGAGCATGATAGCCATATGTATTAGAGGGCTCTGGATTCTGGAAGTGCTACCCCTCTGTGGTAGGATCCAAGCCACAGTTTGGGTTGTAGGTGAGACTCATTTCTGGGGAGGAACACCAGCAGGAGCAGAGCAGACAATCAAGGGTGTTTGGAGAAGAGTTTAGGACAGGCCTGAAGAGGAAAAGGTGTTCCAAGTGGGGACAAAGTGAATGCAAGGGACAGAGACCCACTTACTTGCTTAAGTAGGGTGGGGTGGTTGTTCTGCACAGTGAGATCCCTTGGAAATGAATTGTAAGAAGTCCTTCGTGGGCCAGGAGTACAGGCAGGAATTCTGTTAGACAATCATTCTCTTTGTCTCCATCTTCAGGGTTATGAAACCTCTTATCCGCACTTTGGTTTGTCTGCTTTGTTAGGCTCTTTCTACACACTGATTTGCTCTTTTATTTATCTATTTGAACCTTAAAATGTCTTTCTCAGCAGCTAACTCTACAGCCTCTCAACCCAGTGCCACACCACTAACTCAGTCTCCCATTGCCCCCATTTCATGTTCCAAGGAGAGAAAAATCTGATTGGCTTATTGGTCAGTCATCCCATAACTAGGAGGCCAAGCTCACCTAATACAAACAGGGCCACCCAGGCTCATTCCTGATGTCAGGCTGTGGTTCTCACAGTGGGTTCTCCCCACCAGTAGCATTAGAAATGTAAATTCACGGGCCCCACCTTAATCTGTTGAATCTGGATTTCTGGGGATGAGCATAGAACACTAGGCTAGAGCAGTAGATGGGGGTGGATTCCTTCAGAAGGGGATGTGGGTGGGGACTGCCACTGTAGGCAAGAGTGAGGTGAGTGGCCCGGGGGAGCCTTGACCTGGAGAAACACAGGCCCCAGAGGTGACCTCAGTTTTCATCAGTGGGAACCAGGTCTGCTGGGAGGGGGTCAAGGAAGGGGTCATAGACAACAGCTTGGAATGTGACCCAATTCTAAACCATGTCAGGACAGGACTGCACATGTGGGTTTTTAGTAAACCTAACTTTGAGGACCTAGGACAGGCAAAGGCAGAGAGGAAACGAGTGGAGATGGAGCAGGGAGGGTCAGGTTAATAACTGTAAGTACATGGGGGCTATGCTTAGCTGCTTCATCAGTGATAAGCTGATCTGAAGGAAGCTAGAATTAAGTATGAAATTAAATTAAATTAATGATATTTTAAACATTAAAGAAAGTTGAATTTTAAGCCGTGGTAGAAACTGCTGAGTTCCTGATGTTTGCTTTTTTCCATGGTGCATAAACTGTATTAAATTTGAAATTTACACTACAAAAATAGCTTCACAGGAGGACCATTATTAACATAGCCTTACCTCAGACAGATTTTTTATTACTGGAGACAACTCTTCTATGTAAAAAATATATTAATGGCTGGAGCAGAAGAAAAATACCAACTACAGATGGTAAGCATTTTCTTGCAAAGTCACATCAAATTTAACATTAGCCTTGGAAAACAGAAACATGTTTTAAACAAAAGGTTTTTAAATATTCTTGTAACCATGTGTAGATTTTCACCTCTGGTCTAGGATACCATCATAAAGAGTGCGACTTTCGGTGATTAAAATATGTTAATAAAGTTTTAAAACTCTTGCCCCAAAATGCTATTTAATAGTTGTTATAGCATTTTCATTGGAAGTTTCTACTAAGTGGCATTTATGGAAAAAGACTTATTTTATACTAATAAAATAGGTGGAGTTAGTAAACTTGAGACAGATGCCTAAAATAATGATTTGATAAAAGGTGCACAATTCTACCGAGAGCAAATTAGAAGTCATAAGGGAATAAAAGGGCTTTGAAAAGATTTTCTGCAATTCCCATACCCATTACAGACATGCATAGGTATGATTTACATTGGAATTGGATTTCTATTTTAGGAAGAAAGAAAAGGGTGAATTCCCTAAGAATTGTTTTCCTCCCTTTTTTCTCAAGCTTATGTCTAAAAGTGTTGCCATGATGAAGCAATACTATGCATCTAGTGCTGAAATTTAATCTAATGAAAGTTTTGCTCTCCTTAACAATATGAATGGTTTCAAAGTGTTATTCTTGTCTGAATCTTTTGTTTTAAACAATGAGATTTAAACCTATACACAGGTAAGCCTAAACAGAGTCCTTCTCTGTATGTTAAGCATGTATACATTTTGCCTCACTGTCACTTACATATTGGAAGATATTGCTTTAAACTTCTCAACAGGTAGCCTCCCCAGCTCCCCCACCTCTGTTCTCAAATCCTAACTTCCATTGCCTAATACAAAGCTACAAATTAGGGCGCCTGGGTGCCTCGGTTGGTTAAGTGACTGCCTTCACCTAGGGAATGATCCTGGAGTCCCGGAATCGAGTCCCGCTTCGAGTCCCGCTTCGAGTCTCGCTACGAGTCCTGCATCGAGTCCCGCATTGGGCTCCCTGCTCAGCAGGGAGTCTGCTTCTCCCTCTGACCCTCCCCCTCTCATGTGCTTTCTCTCTCTCATTCTCTCTCTCAAGTAAGTAGGCAAAATCTTAAAAAAAAAAAGCTACAAATTATATTACTGGGTGGTTGGGAACAACGTGTGTGCCATAAGAGCAAGGCAAATGTGTATGTATCTGTCAGTTTGCTAATTTTCTTGCCATTGTCCATCCAGTCTTTTAAACTGTGGTAGCAGCCATTGTTCGAATTGATTAATGTCCCTTCACAGCTTCAATAGTACAAAGAAGCATTTCTAAGGGAACTCGTTCACTGCTTTGCACTTAGTAGGCACTCAGTATTTTAATTTGAATGAATTTCTAGCACTGTCCTTTGAATTTCTAGTCTAACTCATAGAACTTTATATAATTTCTGGGTACTTTATTTTATTTTTTTAAGATTTTACTTATTTACCTGACAGAGGGAGAGAGAGAGCACAAGCAGGGGGAGCAGCAGAGGCAGAGGGAGAAGCAGGCTCCCCACTGAGCAAGGAGCCCGATGTGGGGCTCAATCCCAGGACCCTGGGATCATGACCTGAGCCGAAGGCAGACGCTTAATGACTGAGCCACCTAGGTGCCCCAATTTCTGGGTACTTTAATTGTAGAGCTGTAGCCAGACTGATGAGATGCTCTTGGAGGTAACTTTCTCTGGAGAATGAAGAGACATTGCTGATAAATTAAGAGGAATGACTGACACCGAATTAGCATTAAAATATATTAGACTTTATTAAACATTTAAAATCGCATTAAAAACAGCATTCAGCAAAACTAACAAAGCACATAACCCCCCCCCCCGTTATTCTTAGTTTTCATTGTCCTAGATACTTTTGCATGCATACAACTTTTTGTTGTGCTTTTAAACTTTATTTGTAAACTCTTCCATATTATAGATCTTCATAATTGCCATTTAAATGGCTGCATAAAAATCGATGGGGATGATGTAATACAATTCACCATTAGGCTGTTCCCTCATCCCCCTTTTGTTATTAATCGAACTTTGCAAAGAACATCTGTATTATTATATATGAAGAATAAATTCCGAAGAGTGCAATTACAGGGTCAAAGGGCAAGGTACACTTATTTTTATCTCATTTTCTATTTTTTCCTCCTGAGATAACGAAATGCAGTACTGTATGAAAAGCTTTCATACGCTGCTCTCCAAGGTTTAGCTTGTTAATAATCCTTTAAGGTATTATTATCAATCTCCTATCCTTGGAGATAGAGCTGGAAAAAGAGCTAGAGCAGGCAGGTAACCTGATCTAACCCACCAGGTGAGTCCTGGAAGGAGGTAGCAACGACTATACCAGAAGCAAAACACCCCTGGGAATTTGCCGGAGCCCTCGGTATGGGAACGGTGTCTCTTCCTCACCCCAGCAACGCTAAATTCCCGGAGGGTCGCGGACTTGGGGCCAACCTTGCTCGCCCCAGCCTCTTAGAGCGCCCTGCATTCAGTGGGCGTCTAATAAATGCAATCTGCGTCGCAAGGACAAAAGCTCTCCCTTAAGTGGGCTAGACACTAAGCCCCTCCTGGTGCCACAGAGCTCGGCGCCGCCACTTTGCTCTTTTGCCCGTTCTCTCCCCAAGTTCTGTGTGGGACCCTCGGCTGCAGCGAACACCCCCGCCCTTCACCGCCAGCGCCCAGGGCGGCCCGGGCTCGCCGCCCAGCGCCCCCGCGCCCTGGGCACCCTGCGCGCGCCCGCCCGTCCAGGCCCCGCCCCGCCGGCTCCGCCTCCCGTCTCCTCCCCGCCCCCAGGAGCCGACGAGTGGCGGCGGCGGCCCCAGGACCCGGTTCCCTCAGACAAGAGGGCGGGTGGAGGAGGAAGCGGCCGAGCCCCGAGTCTTGCTCCGGCGCCGCCGAGCACCGCCCGCCTCGGCCGACCAGCGCCGTCGGCTCCTGGGCCTCGCCGAGCCGAGAGGAGGGAAAGGCGGAGGCGGCTGCGTGCGGGCGGCGGGGGCGCGGGCGCGGGCGGAGGCGGCGCGGCCGGCCGCGGCTGCCGCTTTGTTGTGCGGCCCGGACCGAGGAAGGAGAAGTGGGAGGAGGGGGGAGCTCGGCGTCCCGCTCCCTCCGCGGCTCATGGCGACGACGCTCGGCACATCCGGGACCCTCCGGCCGTGGCGGCCGCGGCGCCGGCTGCTCGGGCCCCAGCCCCGGCCGCTGTGGTGACTCCGCCGCGCCTCGCCGTCGCCCCCGCCCCGCCCGCCGGCCCCGGGCCCCGCGCCGCGGCCGCAGCCCCGCCGCCGCCCCCGCCGCCCCCGCAGCCGGGGACATGTCTAACCCCGGGGGTCGGAGGAACGGGCCCGTCAAGCTGCGCCTGACAGGTGAGGGGGGCGGCGGGAGCTGGGCCGGGGCATCCGCGGGGTGGGCGAGCCGGTGGGGGGTGCCTGTGGCCTTGGGCAGGGCCAGGGTCGGGATCAATGGTGAGTTGGGGGTCGGGGACGTGGGAAGGCCTAGTTCAGGGAGAGTAATGGCTAAACCACTCGCCCTTGTTGGGGGAATTCTTGAAAAAGTCGACGGTGTCTCGGGGGTCTTTTGTTGCGGGGAGGGCTGCCCCGGTTGGACTCGCCGGCGGATTTGAGGTCGGAAAGCCTTGGCCGAGGAGCTCGACTCTCTCCGGGCCCTCGGGGAGCATCCCCTGGGCCACTGCCCAGGTGGGGTCGTCGAGGGGATGAAGAGCTCCTGTGGCGGGGATTAGTGAATCCGGTCGCTGACTGCGAGCTGTAAACACTCCTTAAAGATGGAGCGCTTAACGGGAGGGTGTGTGTGTGTGTTCCCTGGTGGTTAACTTGTTCGCCCACTTATGCCCGCGTGCAAAAACCTTCATTCTCGGCCGCCTGCCACAGCAGCCGGTGCCACACACCTGAAACGCATGTCTTTGGGAGGGGAGGAGACCGGGGTGGATTTTTCCGGTGTGACCGCCTGATCCGACGACTCCGGCTCATTGTACACTCTGTGTTTTGGAAGTGTTTGATTGTAGGGTAGCATGTTTTGGGTTGTTCCTTGTAGGCCGCAGAACTTGTGTCTCACTTCTAACTCCAGACCTGCTTTAAGGACACACCTTTTTTTTTTTTTTTTTTGGTACATTTCTAAGTATGTGCTCATACAAACTTGCAAGCGAAGTTCTCTCTCTCCTCATCTCCTCCCCTTCCCTTTTCTAAATGGAAAAGAATGTATGGAGGGGTTGCTAGGTAGAAGGCTTCTCTCTTACAAAGTGTTTTTGATTCCAAGTGCATTCAATCTTTAACATTACAGGTACATTTTGCTTACACAGTGCCATTTTTGGTATTCTTACGTGGTCGTGTCACCCCATTTTAAGGACAAATTATTTTTGGTTTGAAAAGTGGAATTGAAATCACTGTAGTTATCCTAGTTTCACCATTCACTCTTAATTATCCAAGTCGTTGTTGGGGTGTGTGGTAAGAAAGACGATTTTCCTTAGAGGTTGTGTGTGTGTGTGTGTGTGTGTGTGTGTGTGTGTGTGCGCGCGCGCGCGCGTGCACGCGTGTGTAAGGATAAACGGTAATTATGTTTGCCTACACTGGACGTTGAGATTTATATGGACTAATTTTGTAATTGAATGCTTGTGTGTCACATCCGAGTCCACTGGCTGAACTTTACGGATAAAAACTTGCAGTGAATTTGGTATTTGAGAATTTAGCCTGACTGTAAATTGGCTGCAATTTAAAAAATATGACTTTATGACAATTTTACTTTCCCTGGGGAAAATTGCAAAGAATTATGAACTGAGTGGTTCTTAATGGAAAACCTGGATTGGGGATTACGCCCCTCCCCCCTGCCCCAACATTGCCCCCATTCGGTTTCCTTGTTTTGTTAGGATACCTTTATAAGGGATCTTTGTGGCTTTAGGGTTTATCTCCTGATGTTCCTCTCCGAAGTCAGTCCTGTGGCAGTGATCATGGAAAGAACCTGTGATTCCAGGTGTGCAAAAAGCATCAGAAATAGGCTGTTGGCCATTTACTTCCCTCTAGGCTATATGCATAATGAGAAAATGAGGGAGAAAACAGGTGTTTTTTTTTTTTTCCAGATAAAATGAATTTGAAGTTTTTACTGTGACTCAGGATCTTAAAGTGTTTGTGGTTTCCTTACAACCTATGATACAGTATAAAAATTCATGAGTAAACTTAGGAGAAAAGATGACACTTCTCTTTTGTGGGGGGAGAGGGAACGCTGGACTAAATTTATAGAGTGATTTTTGTATTTTTAGATTTTTCTGAGGAATATTAAATACAGTGTCCCCTTAATTGTAAAAACAGTTTGAGGTACTCTCATTTTTTTAAAAACCATTGGGAATTTGTCTCTGTCATATTTTAAGAAAAAACTATTCAGATATTAAAAACATTGCCCTCTCCTTTTTGGTTACATTTGGTGGATCCTCTTCTGTTTTGCCAGGAAAGTTAACTTGTATTTTTCATTTTTGTCCATTTACAAATTAGATGGTATAGATTTTAACAAATGGATTTCAAGAGCTGGATTCAATTAGCAGCTTTTTAGGACATAAACATTAAAGGTTTAGATGGAAAAGATTGTTTTGACTGACTGGATAAATGACAGGGCTGTGTTTGATGTGCGTCCAGGAACTGGTCTGGAGCTGGTGCCCAACTTTTCAGTCCATCTTGAGAAGCCAAATAAAATATTTAACCTAGGCCTCATTTTGTTTAAAAAAAAAAAAAAAGTTGATTCTTTGTTAAGACCTTAAGAAATGTTTGGCATACCTTTAGACTAAGTGTTTAACAGTTCATTTAGATCCGGGTTCCATAATAGAGGAAAATCACTAAAAAAAAGTCACATCCCCCAGTGAATTTTTACTTGGTTTACAATACACTTGGGCTGTAAGATGCTTTAAAATTATTGTTCTTTGCTTTAAGCCAGCACCATACTAGTATTTTAAATTTATAGAGTGCCTTTGATTCCATGGTGCTTTATGAACTGTACTCAATTACATCTTTAACATAGAGTTGCCCCTTTACTCAAAGGTATAAACAATTCTTCATGATGACACACACACACACAAACTGAAGAAGAAATATTTGAGCCATGAGATCTTTGCCCACAACAGATATTAGACTTTTCCACATATTATTCCTTAGCCCACAATCACCTAGTGAACTGTTTGGTATTTTTGATGCTAAGGAGGCAGGGTTAATTTAATCCCACATTTGAGATTCCTCAGGCCATTGGTGTTAAAATCTGATTTGGTCCATCGAGTACTTTGGTGGTTCTTCTGACACATTAACACTTAATCATTAAGATAGGCTGTATGGTAAAGCTATCAATTTCAACTATTATTTCTATAGGGAATTGATTATAAAATGTAAAATTTGTATGCATTATACTTATGAATATCTGATACAGGCTTTTCTTACAATGCTTTGGATAGAAAATATTCTTTGTATTTGGTTACAGTAAAAAAAAATGTAATTTTTTATATCATTATTGTTTTTGAAAACCAAAGACTTGAAAAAGCAGTTTAGTATAATTTGTAATATTTAAATTTCTTAGATAGGGAGAAATAACAGATTACTTCTCTAGAAAATTTATTGCAGACCTTTTTGTAACCTAAATGTTTTTGTGTGCTGTTTCTCATGTTGTTAATTTATAAAACCCTTGGCAGTAATGAGGTTAACCTGTCTATAGCTAAAGGAAAATCAGATTTAAAAGTCCCACTTTAGATATGCTGGTATCTTAGTATTGTTTTACTGTATATTTTATTGATTCAAGGCTTTAAAAATTACAACTTGATTATATCTCACAGGTTTCTAAGTAGGAGCGTTAGTGATTTGAATGTCCCCAATTTATTTTCTTGGTTTTTGAGGAGGAAGCTAATGTGGCTTAAGCCCCTTCCTTTTGGCTTAAGTTGTCTCTTCTAGTCTAACATTCAGACATGCAGTGGAACCTGCTTAGGTGCTTCATGTAGTTTGGTTTTCATTGGTGAGTAAAGGGTGTGTGTGTTTTAATCATGGATTTTACTTTTTTTCCTATTGGTTGAACTGTAACATATACTACCATGTTACTTATTTTGCTTATCATTTAGCATAAAACTCAATTTTCAAGGTAAACAAAAGGCCACACTTTAGGCACACAAGATTTTTTTTTTTTTTTAAGATTTTATTTATTCATTTGGCAGAGACAGAGACAGCGAGAGCAGGAACACAAGCAGGGGGAGTGGGAGTGGGAGAGGGAGAAGCAGGCTTCCCGCCGAGCATGGAGCCGGATGCGGGGCTCGATCCCAGGACTCTGGGATCATGACCTGAGCTGAAGGCAGACGCTTAACGACTGAGCCACCCAGGCGCCCCCACAAGATTTTTATTTTAGCCATTTTTGATGTCTGTTAAAGATGTTGAAGGCTTTTAAAGATGTACTATGTCCTACTTTTTTCAAATAGACCACATTTAACAGAACTTAATGTTTTATTTATGATTAAGTATCATGAATATAAAGGACCATCTGTTGTAATGTGTAGTATAAGGATATGGTCATGGTGTATAGAGAGACCTGTTTGATCCTGGCTGTATGGTGATAAGTTGTTTAACCCCATTCTTACTGCTTTTTCTCTTTTTGTTGTCATTTTTGTTTACTGTTACTTTCTCTGTTCTGAGAATGCTGGACCCTTGAAATACACTGTTGTAATGAGCATTGTTGTGTGTTTCTGTATGACTGACAGGTATTGAATGCTTATCAAATGCCAAACACTGTGTTAAGTTTGTATCTATTATTTTAATTCTCACAGTAGCTCCAAGAGGTAGAAGAAACTTGGGGAGGTTAAGTACATGTCAGAACCCCAAATTGTCTAGGAAGCTTGTTACAGTGTCTAAGATTTTGTGTGGAAAAATAAATACATTCCAGTTATTTGGAATTACCTTTGCCCCTTGAGATTTTTGTTCATCTTTTAAGGTTCCAACTCAAGGCTTACCCTTATCCCTAGAACTTTCCTTGACCTGAGTTGGCCTTTCCTTTGTGACTAAGAGGCTCTTCCTCTGGTGTCAGACCTAACTCAATGAAGGGTATTTGTTGTTTCTATGCTCTAAGCTCTAGGAAGCCAGAATCTTTTTGTTTCAGCATAGATTAAGGGTTTTTGGTATTTTATTGAATGAATGCTAGAGGCCTAGAAGTAAATCTTTGTAGTTCTGTATGTATTCTTTGTGGCTAATGCACTAGATGTGAGTGGCAAGAGATGAGGCTAGACAGGGACAACCCAATTTGGAACTTACTGTGTTTTGCCAAGACGTTTGATTTTTTTTTTTTTTTTTAAGATGGTGGGAACCATTGAAGGATTTTTAGCTTTTTAGCTTTGATGTCTTTGATGTTTAGAAACATTAATCTTGGGGCAGTAGGGAGGATGGACTGGGATGGGAACTGTGAAGACTGATTTTAGGACAACCAGTTAAGAGGATGCTACATAACAACCATTGTTCTTACTTTTTTCCTTGTTATAACTTTTATTTCTAAATTTTTTATTGCAGATGATTGCTGTAAACATCTTGGTGTAGATAACTTTTTAAAAAGGATTATTTTTCTAGGATCTTTGCACAGAGAGAGTGCTATTACAGGGGCACCTGGATGGCTCATTCATTTAAGCCTCCGACTCTTGATTTTTGGCTCTGGTCATGATCTCAGGGTCCTGGGATCGAGCTCTGAGTCCAGCTCCATGCACAGCTGGGAGTCTGCTTGAGGAGTCTCTCTCCCTCTCTCTGCCCCTCTCCTTGCTTTATATGTTCTCGTTCTCTCTCTCTCTCTCAAATAAATCAATCAATCTTAAAAAAAAAAGTGCTGTTGCATTATTGGGTATGGATCTTTTATAAGTTCTTTATTAATTTCTCCTCAGGCTGTTTCCTATAAGAATTGTGCCTATTACATAACAATAAAAAAAAATAAAAAAAAAAAAGAATTGTGCCTATTTAGGGCAGCAACGAATAAGTGTACCTTTTTACTGTCCTGTTACAAGCATTGGCTCTTGTTTTTAAAATTTTTTGCTAATTTCATGGAATATAGTATTTAAACATTTACTTGTGAAGTTGAATATTTTTCTGTTTATTAATGATATTTCTGTTGACTTGTTTGGCCTCATCCTACTTACCTGTTAGGGCTTTTGTGTTTTTCTTATTGATTTGCCTGAGAATTAAAAATGTTAATCTGTTGTTAGATTTACTACAAATGTTTCCCCTAGTCTGTTATTTGACTTTTAATTTTTGACCATTTTTGGACATCAGAAACGTGTTGTTTTAGGAATCAAATCTGTTCAACTTCTGTTTTTCTTATTCTATTACTTGGAAGGCCTTTTTCTTTAAGAGGCTTAGTAAATATTTAAGTACATTTTATTTTAGTGTTTCTTATTTAGGAAGATATTTCTCCTCCAGTTTCTATTTCGTCATCTCATCATTATTGATTAACCCATTCTTCCTTTCCACAGTGATGGGATATCTTTTTAGTTATGGTAAATTAGTTATAGTACAGTCATATTATCTCTTGTTCAGTGCCACACTCTTTTCATTATTGTAGCTTTATAATTTAGTTTAATATGCTCATTGTGATGGAAATTTTTTTTTTTTCTATTTTCACTTATTTGCTCTTCCACACAAATATTAAACTCGTTAAGTTTAAGAAGAAATTTCCTTGGGATTGTAATTAGAATCACCTTACTTTGGGGAAAAGAGGCATTTAAGTGTATTTAGTTTCCCCCCCAGGGGCACACCATGTTTTTACTTTTATTTAAGCTTTTGTCTGTATTGCTCAGGACAGTTCAATAATTTTCTATGGTTTTTTTTTTTTTAAGATTTTATGTATGTATTTGAGAGAGAGAGTGAGAGTGCGTGCGTGTGCATGTATGTGCATGATCAGGGAAGGAGGGGCAGAGGGAGAGGGAGAAGCAGACTCCCCTCCCTGCTGAGCAGAGAGCCCGATGCAGGACTTGATCCCAGGACTCTGGGATCAACCTGTGCTGAAGTTAGACGCTTAACTGACTGAGCCACCCAGCTGCCCCTAATTTTCTATGTTTTGATGTAATTCCAGCCAATTTATATGACATTTTCATTGTATTTTCTAATCTTAGGTATTGCTTATATTTAGGAATGTAGCAATAGGTATTTTTGCTTGATTAGAGCAGTTTTGTTGAATGCTAATCCTGCTAGTATTTCACTTGATGCTAGTTTTCCAGGTATCAATATTTGGCATTTTTAACAGTTGAATGTTTACATTCAAAAAATTTCTTTGCGATTTTTCCGCTAAAGTATAATTAGTTTAACAAAATGAGGAATTTCATGTTTGTTTTAGAATAGCTTCTGAAGGCATAGACTACTTTTTTAAAAACCACATTTGATATAATAAAAAGTATTGACATGTGTCTTAAGTTTAACACTTTGGTTTCTTACTAAAAATTGAAGGCAGACATAAAACTTAAGTTTTATTTATTTACTTGATTTTTAAGTTTTAAGATAAATCTTGATGATAATGAATCTAATAATACCTAAAATGTTAGGTAGGAATAGGAATTACTACATAGATGATTGCACAAAGCTTATTTATCTTTTCCCAGAAAGTTTCCTCATGCCCCTTCACAGCCAGTCTCCTTCTCCCATTCCCAGTCCTTGGCAGCCACCACTTTACTTATGGAATTGTACAGTGTGTAGTCTTCTGGGCCAGCCTTCTTTCACTTAGCATAGTGCTTTTGAGATCTATCTTGTATATCAGTTGTTTGTTCCTTCTTATTCCTGAGGAATGTTGCATTGTGCACATATGCCCCATTTTGTTTATCAGTTCACAAATATCCACAGACATTTGTTCTTTCCAGTTTTTAACCGTTACAAATAAAACTGCTGTGAACATTCAAGTATCCCTCTCTGTGTGTGAACATGTTTTTATTTCTCTTGGGTAAATGGTTAGATTGTTGGGTCATATGGTAAATATGTAAATATGTGTTTAACTTTAAAAATGTCTGCTAAAGTGTTTTTCAGAGTTGTACCATTTTGTATTTCTACCAGCAGGAG
The DNA here is from genome assembly GCF_003265705.2 of Callorhinus ursinus. Taxonomy (NCBI): domain Eukaryota; kingdom Metazoa; phylum Chordata; class Mammalia; order Carnivora; family Otariidae; genus Callorhinus; species Callorhinus ursinus. Next base: position 7,802,393 of record NW_027397112.1, read on the forward strand.
TTCCAGTTGCTCCTAGTCCTAGCTAGCACTTGAAACTTGAACACTTGCTGTTGTCATCTTGGATTTTCGCCATCCTAATTGGTGTGTAGAGATATTTCATTGTAGCTTTAATTTTAATTCCCTTATTGACCTACAATGTTAAGCATCTTTTCATGGGCTTAGTTGCCATCTGTGTATCTTTGGTGAATATCTGTTCAAATGTTTTGCTCATAACTTAAATTATTTTTTATTAACAAGTTTTGAGATTTCTTTTTGTATTCTGGATAGAAGTCCTTTATCAGATATGTGTTTTGCAAATATTTTCTTCTAATTTGGGGCTTTCCCCCCAATAGTGTTTCAAAAAGCAGAAGTTTTGAATTCTGATTTAGCTCAGTTCATCAGTCTTTCATTTATGATTCATGCTTTTTGTGTTCTAAGATATCTTTTCTTATTCCATAGTTCTAAAAGTTTTCTCCCATGTTTTCTTCTGTGTTATAATTTTAGCTTTTACATTTGTATCTATAACTCTTCTAAAGTTAATTTTTTAATATAGTGTGAGAGGTAAGCGTCAAGGGTTTTTTTTTGTTTTGTTTTTTTCTTCCAATATGGATATCTGATTATCCTAGCACTATTTGCTCACATACACTTTTGTTTCTTCCATTGCATTGTCTTAGCACCTTGACTGAAAATCAGTTGACAAATACATGTAGTTCTATTTCTGGACTCTGTTCTATTCCTTTTAGCTATAATTTATAAGTTTATCATTTATAAGCCACAGTTTCTTGATAACTGTAGCTTTAACATGAGTCTTCTGATTTCAAACAATGATTAGAAAGCTTTTATAAACATTTTGATAACAGTTTAATGAGCATAAATGCATCGTTAATATAGGATCCTGTAATGATTTAGGATTTTGTAATGCTTTGGAGCCATTATTTCATTTATTCAGCCAATAAATATTTATCAATTTCTTGACATTTGCAGACATTGATTATCAACGACATATAGCACCGTGAATGGAAGTATAGGAAATCAGAATAAACCTAGATTGGGGTCTCTGTTTTTCTTCTGAAAATTTCTATTATGGACCTTTAAAAAATTTATTATTTTTATCTCTTACTGATGAAAGTGGATTGCAACAGGTATGAGTTAACAAGGTTTGCCTGTTTACCAGCCATCATCCCCCTCAGATCATTTTTGGGAAAAGGTGGGATAAAAAGAATAAACACATGTAAAATGTGGCAATAGAAAGGAAAAGATATACTGTAATTGTTAAATGTGTGTTTGATTATGAGTATTTTTTTGGTTGTATTTTATATTATGAGCATGTATTTTCTATAAGATGAAGGAAGAAAGTCAATTTTATTAAAATCTAAGCAAGACTGTTTATTTGAGAGAGAGAGCATGAGCGGGAGAGGGAGAGAGAAACTCAAGCAGACTCCATGCTGAGTGTGGAGCCCAATGTGGGGCTGGATTCCAGGACCCTGAGGTCATGACCTGAGCTCAAACCAAGAGTCGGATGTTTTTCTCGTTTTTAAGATTTTATTTATTTATTTGACAGAGAGATAGAGAGCACAAGTAGGCAGAGAGGCAGGGAGAGTGAGAAGCAGGCTCTCCCCTGAGCAGGAGACTCAGGGCCCTGGGATCATGACCTGAGCCGAAGGCACCCGCTTAACCAGCTGAGCCACCCAGGTGCCCCAAGAGTCGGATGTTTAACTGACTGTGCCACCCAGGTGCCCCAGACTTTTTTTTTAAGATTTAACAAAAAATATTTTTAGATTTTTTATTTATTTGACAGAGAGCGCGAGCACAAGCTGGGGTGGCATGGGGGAGGGAGAAGCAGGCTCCCCACTGAGCAGGGAGCCTGATGTGGGGCTCGATCCCAGGACCCTGGGATCATGACCAGAGCCGAAGGAAGACATTTAACCAACTGAGCTACCCAGGTGCCCCCATTTTTTTTTTTTTAATTTGAGAGAGCGAGCATGCGTGTGAGCATGAGCGGGGGGAGGGGCAGAGGGAGAGAGAAAACCTCAAGCAGACTCCATGCCAAGTGTGGAGCCCCACGGGGAGCTCAACATGGGGCTTGATCTCATGACCCTGAGATTACAACCTGGGCTGAAACCAAGAGTCAGTTGTTCAACCAGCCGAGCCACCCAGGCGCTCCTAAGCAGACTTTTTTATTTGACCATAGTACATTCCTAGGAACTGTCACAAAACAGACATCTGTAATGTAGATCTTATTTACTGTGTAAGATGTACTTGGTAATTTGGAAGGAGAGGCAGTTGGGATGTTGTGGAAAGAATATAGAACTTGTAGGCAGAAAATTTAGGTTCAGATCCTAGTTAGGCCACGGGTAAACTTTATCACTTTTCTTGGTGCCTGTGCTTTTAGTTTTAAGTGCATGCTTAAAATGACAGTAGTAGTTAAGATTCTGCTTGACAAGGGGTGCCTGGCTGGCTCAGTCGTTAAGCATCTGCTGTCGGCTCAGGTCATGATCCCAGGGTCCTGGGATCGAGCCCCGCAACGGGCTCCCTGCTCCGCTGGAAGCCTGCTTCTCCCTCTCCCACTCCCCCTGCTTGTGTTCCCTCTTTGCTGTGTCTCTCTCTGTCAAATGAATAAATAAAATCTTGGAAAAAAAAAAAAAAAGAGATGCTGCTGGACAAGAAATAATGTATGTGAAAAATACTGTTCAAGCTGTAAAGTATTATGTTAATGTATTTTGTCATTTTTGATCAAAGACTTTCAAATGTTAGTCATAACCAATTATATGCTGTTATTTATAGGAACAAGTACAACATTAATAAGGATTAATATAGGTATCTGTTTAATTGATATCATGTCTTATAAAATAGGCACAAATATGTACTTTGGGGGTACCCAGTGTATCATAAAGAATTCATATAGTTAGATAAGCTACTGTGTTATAATTTTCATCATGAACTCATATAGCAGACACTTAGACAATTAACTGTGTTCTCTCCTCTCCCCCTTACTTTTGCTGAAAAGTAGAAGAGCTTTGGAGAATTGTTTGAATAGCTCAGGGTTTTGGAGGTGGCAAAACTGTTTGGATCTAAATCCAGTCTTCAGTGACTTACTACATTTCCCTGTAGCTTGCCACACTTTCAAGAATAGCCCGTAGTTTCACCTCTTGTCAGTAGATGGGGATATTTCTGCACAGGTAGATGTCAGGAGTGTGTAAGACCCATAAAACTGAAAACTAAAAGTCTAAATGAGTGTACTTGAAATAAATGGAGTTAGAGAATTAGAATCTATCAAAGGTGACACTGGCTTTTAATGAAAATCCATATTTTAGGATAAACTTTCTTATATAAACTATGTTACACATGTCCTACTTGTGTTATAGGAGTAGATACAAAAATTCTTTTTATTAGAATTGCAAACATAAGTAGCTAATTTCAGTTTTTTTAAACAATTTTTATTATGTTAATCACCATACATAACATCATTAGTTTTTGATGTAGTGTTCCATGATTCATTGTTTGTGCGTAACACCCAGTGCTCCATGCAGAACGTGCCCTCTTTAATACCCATCACCAGGCTAACCCATCCCCCCACCCCCCTCCCCTCTAGAACCCTCAGTTTGTTTTTCAGAGTCCATCATCTCTCATGGTTCGTCTCCCCCTCTGATTTCCCCCCCTTCATTCTTCCCCTTCTGCTATCTTTTTTTTTTCTTAACAGATATTGCATTACTTGTTTCAGAGGTACAGATCTGTGATTCAACAGTCTTGCACAATTCACAGCGCTCACCATAGCACATACCCTTCCCAAAGTCTATCACCCAGCCACCCCATCCCTCCCCCCCACCACTCCAGCAACCCTCAGTTTGTTTCCTGAGATTAAGAATAATTCCTCATATCAGTGAGGTCATATGATACATGTCTTTCTCTGATTGACTTATTTCACTCAGCATAACACCCTCCAGTTCCATCCACGTTGTCGCAAATGGCAAGATCTCATTCCTTTTGATGACTGCATAATATTCCATTGTATATATATACACCACATCTTCATTCATCTGTCGATTGTCATCTTGGCTCTTTCCACAGTTTGGCTATTGTGGACATTGCTGCTATAAACATCGGGGTGCACATACCCCTTCGGATCCCTACATTTGTATCTTTGGGGTAAATACCCAGTAGTGCAATTGCTGGATCGTATGGTAGCTCTATTTTCAACTTTTTGAGGAACCTCCATACTGTTTTCCAGAGGGGTTGCACCAGCTTGCATTCCCACCAACAGTGTAGGAGGGTTCCCCTTTCTCCACATCCCCGCCAACATCTGTCGTTTACTGATTTGTTAATTTTAGCCATTCTGACTGGTGTGAGGTGGTATCTCATTGAGGTTTTGATTTGGATTTCCCCGATGCTGAGTGATGTTGAGCACTTTTTCATGTGGCTGTTGGCCATTTGGATGTCTTCTTTGGAAAAATGTCTGTTTGTGTCTTCTGCCCATTTCTTGATTGGATTATTTGCTCTTTGGATGTTGAGTTCGATAAGTTCTTTATAGATTTTGGATACTAGCCCTTTATCTGATATGTCATTTGCAAATATCTTCTCCCATTCTGTCGGTTGTCTTGGTTTTGTTGGGCTTTTTATCTTGATGAAGTCCCAATAGTTCATTTTTGTCCTTGCTTCCCTGGTCTTTGGCGATGTTTCTAGGAAGAAGTTGCTGCGGCTGAGGTCGAAGAGGATGCTGCCTGTGTTCTCCTTTAGGATTTTGATGGACTCCTGTCTCACATTTAGGTCTTTCAACCATTTTGAGTCTATTTTTGTGTGTGGTGTAAGGAAATGGTCCAGTTTCATTTTCTGCATGTGGGTGTTCAATTTTCCCAACACCATTTGTTGAAGAGACTGTCTTTTTTCCATTGAACATTCTTTCCTGCTTTGTCAAAGATTAGTTGACCATAGAATTGAGGGTCCATTTCTGGGGTCTCTGTTCTGTTCCATTGGTCTATGTGTCTGTTTTTGTGTCAGTACCATACTGTCTTGATGATGACAGCTTTGTAGTAGAGCTGGAAGTCTGGAATTGTGATGCTGCCAGCTTTGCTTTTCTTTTTCAACATTCCTCTGGCTATTCGGGGTCTCTTCTGGTTCCATACAAATTTTAGGATTATTTGTTCCATTTCTTTGAAAAAAGTGGATGGTATTTTGATGGGGATTGCATTGAATGTGTAGATTGCTCTAGGTAGCATTGATATCTTCACAACATTTGTTCTTCCAATCCATGAGCATGGAACGTTTTTCCATTTCTTTGTGTCTTCCTCAGTTTCTTTCATGAGTATTTTATAGTTTTCTGAGTACAGATCCTTTGCCTCTTTGGTTAGATTTATTCCTAGGTACCTTATGGTTTTGGGTGCTATTGTAAATGGGATCGACTCCTTAATTTCTCTTTTTTCTGTCTTGTTGGTGTATAGGAATGCCACTGATTTCTGTGCATTGATTTTATATCCTGCCACTTTACTGAATTCCTGTATGAGTTCTAGCAGTTTTGGGGTGGAGTCTTTTGGATTATCCACATAAAGTATCATACCATTGGCAAACAGTGAGAGTTTGACTTCTTCTTTGCCGATTTGGATGCCTTTGATTTCTTTTTGCTGTCTGATTGCTGTGGCTAGGACTTCTAATACTATGTTGAATAGCAGTGGTGATAGTGGACATCCCTGCCGCATTCCTGACCTTAGGGGGAAAGCTCTCAGTTTTTCCCCATTGAGAATGATATTCGCTGTAGGGTTTTCATAGATGGCTTTTATGATATTGAGGTATGTACCCTCTATCCCTATACTCTGAAGAGTTTTGATCAAGAAAGGATGCTGTACTTTGTCATTCTCTGCATCGATTGAGAGGATCATATGATTCTTGTTTTTTCTTTTGTTAATGTATTGTATCACGTTGATTTGCAGATGTTGAACCAGCCTTGCAGCCCAGGGATAAATCCTACTTGGTCGTGGTGAATAATCCTTTTAATGTACTGTTGGATCCTATTGGCTAGTATTTTGGTGAGAATTTTTGCATCCATGTTCATCAAGGATATTGGTCTGTAATTCTCCTTTTTGATGGGGTCTTTGGTTTTGGGATCAAGGTAATGGTGGCCTCATAAAACGAGTTTGGAAGTTTTCCTTCCATTTCTATTTTTTTTTTTTTTAAAGTTGATCAGTTATTTTTTTTAAAGATTTTTATTTATTTATTTGAGAAGAGAGAATGAGAGAGAGCATGAGAGGGAAGAGAGTCAGAGGGAGCAGCAGACTCCCTGCCGAGCAGGGAGCCCGATGTGGGACTCGATCCTGGGACTCCAGGATCATGACCTGAGCCGAAGGCAGTCGCTCAACCAACTGAGCCACCCAGGCGCCCTTCCATTTCTATTTTTTGGAACAGTTGCAGAAGAATAGGTATTAATTCTTCTTTAAATGTTTGGTAGAATTCCCCTGGGAAGCCATCTGGCCCTGGGCTTTTGTTTGTTGGGAGATTTTTAATGACTGCTTCAATTTCCTTAGTGGTTATAGGTCTGTTCAGGTTTTCTGTTTCTTTCTGGTTCAGTTTTGGTAGTTGATACATCTCTAGGAATGCATCCATTTCTTCCAGGTTATCTAATTTGCTGGCAAATAGTTGCTCATAATATGTTCTTATAATTGTATTTCTTTGGTGTTGGTTGTGATCTCTCTTCTTTCATTCATGATTTTGTTGGTTTGGGTCATTTCTCTTTGCTTTTTGATAAGTCTGGCCAGGGATTTATCATCTTGTTAATTCTTTCAAAGAACCAGCTCCTAGTTTCGTTGATCTGTTCTGTTCTTTTGGTTTCTGTTTCATTGATTTCTGCTCTGATCTTTATTATTTCTCTTCTCCTGCTGGGTTTAGGCTTTATTTGCTGTTTTTTCTCTAGCTCCTTTAGGTGTAGGGTTAGGTTGTGTATTTGAGACCTTTCTTGTTTATTGAGAAAGGCTTGTATTGGTATATACTTTCCTCTCAGGACTGCCTTTGCTGTATCCCAAAGATTTTGAACAGTTGTGTTTTCATTTTCATTTGTTTCCATGAATTTTTTAAATTCTTCTTTAATTTCCTGGTTGACCCATTCATTCTTTAGTAGGATGCTCTTTAGCCTCCACGTATTTGAGTTCTTTCTGACTTTCCCCTTGTGATTGAGTTCTAGTTTCAAAGCATTGTGGTCTGAAAATATGCAGGGAATGATCCCAGTCTTTTGGTACCGGTTGAGACCTGATTTGTGACCTAGGATGTGATCAATTCTGGAGAATGTTCCATGGGCACTAGAGAAGAATGTGTATTCCGTTGCTTTGGGATGGAATGTTCTGAATATGTCTGTGAAGTCCATTTGGTCCAGTGTGTCATTTAAAGTCTTTATTTCCTTGTTGATCTTTTGCTTAGATGATCTGTCCATTTCAGTCAGGGGGGTGTTAAAGTCCCCCACTATTATTGTATTGTTGTCAATGTGTTTCTTTGCTTTTGTTACTAATTGCCTTACATAATTGGCTGCTCCCATGTTAGGGGCATAGATACTTAAAATTGTTAGATCTTCTTGTTGGATAGACCCTTTAAGTAGGATATAGTGTCCTTCCTCATCTCTTATTACAATCTTTGGTTTAAAATCTAATTTGTCTGATATAAGGATTGCCACCCCAGCTTTCTTTTGGTGTCCATTAGCATGGTAAATGGTTTTCCACCCCCTCACTTTCAATCTGGGGGTATCTTTGGGTCTAAAATGAGTCTCTTACAGACAGCATATTGATGGGTCTTGTTTTTTTATCCCATCTGATAGCCTGTGTCTTTTGATTGGGGCATTTAGCCCATTTACATTCAGGGTAACTATTGAAAGGTATGAATTTAGTGCCATTGGATTGCCTGTAAGGTGACTGTTATTGTATATTGTCTGTGTTCCTTTCTGGTCTATGCTGCTTTTAGGCTGTCTCTTTGCTTAGAGGACCCCTTTCAATATTTCTTGGAGGGCTGGTTTCGTGTTTGCAAATTCCTTTAATTTTTGTCCTGGAAGCTTTTTATCTCTCCTTCTATTTTCAATGACAGCCTAGCTGGATATAGTATTCTTGGCTGCATATTTTTCTCGTTTAGTGCTCTGAAGATATCATGCCCTTCCTTTCTGGCCTGCCAGGTCTCTGTGGATAGGTCTGTTGCCAGTCTAATGTTTCTACCATTGTAGGTTACATCTACATCTACATCTCTTCTCCTGAGCTGCTTTCAGGATTTTCTCTTTGTCTCTGAGACTCGTAAGTTTTACTATTAGATGTCGGGGTGTTGACCTATTTTTATTGATTTTGAGAGGGGTTCTCTCTGCCTCCTGGATTTTGAGGCCTGTTTCCTTCCCCAAGTTAGGGAAGTTCTCTGCTATAATTTGCTCCAATATACCTTCTGCCCCTCTCTCTCTTACTTCTTCTTCTGGGATCCCAATTATTCTAATGTTGTTTCATCTTATGGTATCACTTATCTCTCGAATTCTGCCCCCGTGATCCAGTATAGTTGTTTATCTCTTTTTCTCAGCTTCTTTATTTTCCATCATTTGGTCTTCTATACCACTGATTCTCTCTTCTGCCTCATTTATCCTAGCATTTAGCACCCCCATTTTTGATTGCACCTCATTAATAGCCTTTTTGATTTTGACTTGGTTAGATTTTAGTTCTTTTATTTCTCCAGAAAGCGTTTCTCTAATAACTTCCATGCTTTTTTCAAGCCCAGCTAGTATCTTTAAAATCATCATTCTTAACTCTAGGTCTGACATCATACTAATGTCCATATTGAGTAGGTCCGTGGCAGTTGGTACTACTTGTTCTTTTTGTTGAGGTGATTTTTTTCTGTCCTGTCATTTTGTCCAGAGGAGAATAGATGAATGAGAGAACAAAATGCTAACAGGGTAACAACGTCCCCAGAAAATATACTCTAAACAAATCTGAAAAGACTTGAAGCAGGGGGAAAAGAAAGGGAAAGAAAGAAAAAAGAAAAAAAAAAAGAAAAAGATAAAAACAAAAACATAACAAAACAAAAAAACAGAATATGATCAGATATGATCAGGCTGGTGCATAGATCAGTGCCACACACTAGAGTTGGGGTGTATTTTGGTCTGTTAGAAGAAAGTGCCTCCTAAAATTTTAAAGAAAGAGAAACTTATATATGTACGAAAATAAGGGTTGATACGATGAAGGGATGGAATATGACTGTAAAGATGAAAATTATAAAAAATTTTATAAAAGGAATTGATAAGTTGTTTGAAAAAAGAAAGGATTTAAAAAAAAAAAGGGAGAGAATGTGATCAGGCAGGAGACTAGAACAAAGCCATACACTAGAGATTTAGGGTATATTTTTATCTGTTAGAAGAAACTGTATCTCAAAATTTTAAAGAGAGAATAACTTATATATATGCCAAAAAGAAGGGTAACTACTATGGAGGGATAGAATATGACTCTAAAAATGAAAAATAAAAATTTTTTTAAAAGGATTGATAAGATGGTTGAAAAAGGGAAAAATAAAACTAAAAAAAGTTAAAAAATAAATTAAAAAATTAATTTTTTTAACTTTGAGAGACTAAAGAATCATGGTAAAAAAGCCATGAATTCTATGTGCAGTATTCCCCTAGCTCTGGAGTTCGACCGTTCTCCTTGATGGGTAAACTTGGTCTTGGCTGGCTGTTCTTGCTGATCTTCTGGGGGAGGGGCCGTTGCTGTGGTTCCCAAATGTCTTTGCTGGAGGGGGAGTTGCCCCGCCGTTGCGGGTCTGGGCTAAGTCATCTGCTCAGGTTTGCTCTCGTGAGCTTTTGTTCCCTGCAAGCTTTCTGTACAGCTTTGGAGGACAAGAGTGAAAATGGCGGCTTCCCAGTCTCCCCCCACACCCACCCCAGGAGCTGAGAACTCGGGGTCCCGCTCCTCAGCCCCCAGAGAAAAGCAGTCAGTCATTCCCGTCTCCCCGGTGTCGGGCTGCCCTCCGTGCTCACCCGGCCTGTGACGGAGCGTTTCTGTCTCTGGCACCTGACTGGGTGTGGAGTCTCCAAACCCAGCAGATCCTTGCGGTTTGCTCCTGCGGCGTTCCTCCCGGAGGGGGTGGGGGGGGGAAGAAGGGGAGTCTCCCCGGATCTGCCGCTTGTTGGGTCCCTGCTGGAGGAATAGGGGCCCGACTGTGCCGCGGATCACAGTTTATGGTAACCCCGAGCTGAGGGCCCGCGCCTCGGCTCCATCTCTGCAGCCGGCTTCCCTGCTCCGATACCTGGGAGCTCTGCCGCACTCAGGCACCCCCGGTTTTTCTGTGACCCCGAGGGTCTTGAGACCACACTGTCCCGCGAGGGTACCCCCCCCCCCCCCCCCGTTTAGCCACTGGAGCGACGTCCCTCAGCGGAGAGGACTTCTAAAAGTTCCGATTTTGTGCTCCGCGGCTCTATTACTTGCCAGAAGCGGCTGTAGGAGGCCCCCTCCCCCGCCGTCTATCCTCCCGAATATCGCCTCGGATTCGCTTCTCCGCACGTCCTACCTTCCAGTAAGTGGTCGCTTCTCTGTTCAGAGAGTTGTTGCTATTCTTTTCTTCGATCTCCTATTGAGAATGGTTTGATCCCTATCCAGCTGAATTTCCGAGACCAGATGAAATCCAGGTCTCCTACTCCTCCGCCATCTTGCTCCGCCCTAATTCTTCCATTTTTATATGTGATCTTATGTCATCTGCCTTTAAATATAACTATTTCTCTAGTGAAGAAAGAAAAGTTATTGATTGGTCAGATTATTCAGAGTCCTATGAATTTACTATAAAAAAGCTTGAAATTTTTAAAATTTAATTTTGGGAATTTTGTAAAGGAATAAGGATGAGAAAAAAAATTTTTTAATTTAAGAAAAGTGAGATGGCATTTGATACATGTGATACATTCAAAATACCCTGAAGTAATACTTGATACATAGTATACATTCAGTATTTGTGAATTAAAGAATGATTGAGGGGGCACTTGGGTGGCTCAGTCGGTTTAAGAGTCCAACTCTTGATTTTGGGTCAGGTCATGATCTCATGGTGGTGAGATCAAGCCTTGCATCTGGCTCTGCACTCAGTGGGGAGTCTGCTTGGGATTCTCTCTTTCCCTCTGCCCCTCCCCACTGCACTCTGTTGTGCTCAAGCTCTCTCTCTTTCTCTCTAAAATAAATGTTTTTTTAAAAAAAGAATGAGGAAATTGAAAAACTTACCTGGTCTTTAGGACTTCATTTGAAACAAATAATAGGATCTCTCTTTGTGATGTCATTATCGAATTAACTGACATGTTATCTTAGTAATTTTGACAGAATTTATAAAGATACAGGACTGAAGTATTCATTCAAGTTACTATTTGACTTCGTGAATAGAACTCTTACCAGAACTCTGCAAAACTTTTTTTTTTTTTTTTTTTGGGGGGGGCACCTGCGTGGCTCAGTTGGTTAAGTGTCTGACTCTTAGTTTCAGGTTGGATCATGATCTAAGGGTTGTGAGATTGAGCCCTGCGTCAGGCTCCGTGCTGGGTGTGGAACCTGCTTAAGATTCTCGCTCCCTCAGAAAAAAAAAAAAGGAGGGGGGAGAAAAAAGATTTTATTTTTAAGTAATCTCTATACCCAACAGGGGCTGGAGCTTACAACCTGGAGATCAGGAATCACATACTCTACTGACTGAGCCAGTAGTTGAGCCAGGCACCCCCAAAATTTACTTCTCAACAAAGTAAAGATTTGTCTGATGCTCACTGCAAAAAGAGCTGTTTTTGTAGCATCACCTAAGAAAATTCACATATATAACTAGTGTCAATGTTAGGGAGATAATTAATTTTTCAGAGTTCTACAGTTCTAACTACTACTCAGATCCCAACTTTGTAAGTATTCTGAACCAATGATAGTGAAATGAGAATCTTTATCTTACGAATTTTTTTCTTAAATCTTATGAAATCTTAAATTTTAAATCTTTTTTTTTTCTTAAATCTTACTAAGAGAATAGTAATAGATTTTTGAGGAAACAATTGGTACAACTATTCCAGTTCTATAGAAATGAGACTAGTTGAACCAGAAGTCCTTTGTAATGAATTATGAATCCTTCTAGAGGCGCCTGGCTGGCTCAGTCAGTGGAACATGTGACTCTTGATCTTGGGGTTGTGAGTTTGAGCCCCACGTTGGGTGTATAGGTTACCTTAAAAAAAGCAAACACAGATACGAATTCTTCTGTATATTTTCTCTTTTTTAGTTTTGAATTTTTCTTTTTTCTTTAAAGATTTTATTTATTTGAGAGAGAGAATGAGAGGGGGGAGGGTCAGAGGAAGAAGTAGACTGCCTGCTAAGCAGGGAGCCTGATGTGGGACTTGGTCCTTGGACTCTAGGATCATGACCTGAGCCAAAGGCAGTCACTTAACCAACTTGAGCCACCCAGGTGCCTGAAATTTTCTTTTTCCTTTTAGGTAGGTAAGAAAGCTTAGGTAGGAAACCAATCTTTTTAGTACTTAAAAATGGCATTGGTGATGACATTTCAAATTTCTTCTGATTTTCAGTTTGGTTAACTTTTTTTTTTTTAAGATTTTATTTATTTGAGAGAGGAGACTGAGGTGGCAGGGGGAAGAGCATGGGAGAGAGCGAGTGTGTGCATGAGCAGGGGGAGATGCAAACAGAGAGGGAGAAGCAGACTCCCCACTGAGCAGGGAACCTGATGTGGGGCTCAATCCCGGGACCCTGGGATCATGACCTGAGCCGAAGGCAGATGCCTAACCGACTGAGCCACCCAGGCACCCCCCAGTCCTTAACTTTCAGCAGTTGAAGGACCCGATCAAGTTGTTAGCTGATGATTAAAGATAGTTTTCATAAAAAAATAGAGATGTCAAGTAATGCCATTATTTTCCAGAAAGTTAAAAAAAAAAAAAAGATAGGTTATTGTGTTTTTTTTTTTTTTTTTAAATATAACTCAGGCCAGGGATTGATTTAGTACGTAATAGATAGCTACTATCTTTAGAAGGATTATAATGCAAGACTCTGAGTTGGCTGCTTGGTGGCCTGGTAAGTATATTTATGCACTTTCTTTTGCCATAGGAGAATCATGATACAGGGCAAAAATCTGTAGGGCTGTAAGGCTAATTATGTTAACTTCAAGAAGAATGTGACTTATTAGACTTTCTATGGGTTATGACATAGCTTTTTCAGATCTCTTAAATATATGAAAGCTGGTCTCTATCAGGAAAATTCTTCCTTATTGTTTGCCAAATTCTCTCCCCCAATTAGTTGAACTAATTATCATATTTGCTATAAAGACTTGTTAGAATTGCTACACAAAAGATTACTGCAAAACTTAGAGTCCTAAAACACAAAGGATAATTTTATTATCTTTCACGGTTTCTGTGGGTCAGGAGTTTGGGAAGGGTGCTTTTGGCTCAGAGTCTGTCGTGTTTTATTCAGATGGTGTTTGAAACTGGAATAGCTGGGGGCAGGCTGGGCATTTACCTCTCTTCAGGTCATCAGAGAGCCTCTCCATGTGGCCTGTCTACATGGGCTAGTTGATGGCAGTTATACGGCCAGTATGACTGACTCGGGGCACCAGCAGTTGTTGCCCGAGGATTGTCCGAGGAACAAGGTGAAAGCTATGTCCTCTTTTCTGGAGTAATCTAGGAAGTCCTTGCTACATATTATTGGTTACAAGCAAGTTAGTTCATTACAAGCTCTTCTAGATTCCAGGGGAAAGAACATAAACCTTATCTGTTGATGGAAAAAGTATCAAAGAATTTGCAGCCATTAAATAATTGTCAGAGGTGGCAGTTGTGGCAGCCGCTGCTGCTAGTTCTGTTGTTTTGTGGGTTGGACTACATACTCTTTGGTATCCTAATCTAATAGAGACCATTTTTCAGTTTTTATAATTTATTTTATGTTCTGTCTTTGAAGTTTACGAGAATTTTATTAGAGTACTTAACAAGTGGCATACAAGTTTTCAACAGCTTCTAGAAGAGTTATGATAATTTGTTTTTAAAGTATAAAAATCCAGGGGTGCCTGGCTGTCTCAGTAGGTAGAGCATGGGACTCTTGATCTTGGGGTTGTGAGTTCGAGCCCCATGTTGGGTGTAGAGACTACTCTAAAATTGAAAAAAAGTATAAAAATCCATAAATTTTGGTAAATTATAAAAAAGATACTCGGAAACAAAAAGGCTGGTGAAAAGAAAGAAGGCAAATACTGTTTGAAGGAAATAATTTATGCAAATAATAAAAATTCTTTGATTCTCTGGAATGATTTTTATATTGAAAAAATATAGTTCAGGGCTAAAAATCAAATAATTTTAGTGTTCTCCCATCAGATCTGTGTTGTTTTTCTTTAACCCTTTTTAAATCCATTCTCCACAGAGCAGCTTCATATGTTTAAAAAAAAAAAATGAATTGGGTAATTTTGCTCCCTTCAAATTCTCCAGTGGCTTTCCATTATGCTTTGAATGAAGTGGACATTATTTGCACATGATCCTGTATAATCTATCCCCTGGTGTCTTTCCTTTGTTCGTTATGTTATAGTCACATTGATTTTTACTTTCATTTCTTGAAAAGGTCAGTCAGTCTCTTTCCCATCTTAGGGACTTCATGTGTATTTTTTTTTGTGGGGTTGGGAGGTGGGGATCTTTTTTATCTTGTTGCTCCTGATTTTTCTGTGTCAGTTTATCACCCCAAAGAACTCCTACTCTGTCTAAAAGTAGCTTCCAGCCTCATTGTCTATCACAATGTCCTGTTAACTTCAGAGGCCTTAATACAATTCATTTTTATATTCATTTATTTACATGTTTATTGTCTTTTAAAAAGTCCTTGTAATTTTAGACTAGTTTTAGATTTACAGAAAAATTGGAAAGATAGGACAGAGAGTTCCTGTATATTCCATACCCAGTTTCCCCTATTATTAACTAATCTTATATTAGTATGGTTCCTTCATCACAATTAATGAACCAATAATGATATATTATCACCATTATTATTATTTTAATTTAAATTTTGTTAACATATAGTGCAGTATTGGTTTCTGGAGTAGAATTCAGTGATTCATCACTTGTATACAACACCCAGTGCTCATCACAAGTGCCTTCTTCAGTACCCATCACCCATCTAGACCATCCCCCACTCACCTCCATCAACCCTCAGTTCTCTGTCGCTAAGAGTCACTTGTGCCTTGAATGATACATTATTTTTTTTAACTAAAATCCATACTTCACTCAAGTTTTCTTAGATTTTACCTAATGTTCCTCATTGTCTTTCATTTTTACTAGATTGGGAGCTCCTGCAGGCAGGGACTGTGTTTCATTCACCTAGGGTAATACTAAGTAAACACTTGGGAGGTACTCTAAATATTTCTTGAAAGAATGACTATTAGATGTCTCAGAGTTTATAGACTAACATCTTTCCCATTTGCTGATGGACATCATGTGTGTCTTTCTCAGTTCCTTGACTAGTTTGCAAGATTCAAGTCTCCAAGGTGGTACTAGAAACCATATCTTGTTATATCTAATTTGCTATATAGAGGGGTGAGTTTACTGGGAAACTCACGAAGCTGGTGAAATTCATGAAACTGATAAAGCTTAACTTCCAGGATTCTATCTGAGGGCCTGGGAGGGACCTTAGCAATGAGTTCACTTGGTCACTTTAAAAAATCTTTTATTGGTATATAGTATATACATGCAAGATTGCAAAGATTATAAGCATCCAGCTTAAGACTTCTCACAAACTTAACACACCTAAATAATCAGCACCCAGATCAAGAAACAGAACGTTTCCTGTACATTATCACATACTTACGAAGAATTTGCAAATATCCTAACCACCATCAGTTAAGATTGCTGTCTGTTTTTTCACTGACTTCCCCTCTATCACACTTGTCCTCATGTTGGTGGCACTGGAATGGCTGTAGCATTTTGGGCATCTGGTTATGGGGAAACTGACATTGGGGATACATTTAATTGGGTTTTAGCAGGCAGGATATGTTTATTTAGTTCATAGTCCATGTATTGTCAAGGTATTGTTAGCCATCCAGTATAGGGATAGCTTCTAGGAGTACTACACATTATGTTAACTCACCTGACATTGTGACATAAATGCGCAGACCTAAAAATAGTAGAGTAATATGGATGTGTCCCATGGTACCTGGCACCTGAAGTATGTGGTTAGTGGAGGAAAAGCAGGGTTTGATGCCAAAAGCCAATCTGTGAAAATTCTTCCAAATCTTAAAGCTTCATATGAAAAAGACTTAAGAGTTTTCCCAAGTTTGACCACAATCCTAAAAGTTTACATAACATTACCAATAATGGACCTGTACTAAAAGAAACTTTTCGAAGCCAACAATAACAACAACAAAAACAAGAAAAATACATTCAATTATGCTAGAGAAAGGACTAAATTATTTTTCTGTTGTCTCTATAGAAATGACATTATAAAACTCGTGAGAAGGTGCAGTACTGGCATAAACGTTGACCGATCAATGGAATAGAATCGAGAGTCCAGAAATAAATTCATATACCTGTGGTCAGTTGATCTTTGACAAGGGTGCCAAGACCATTCAGTGGGGAAAGGTTAGTCTTTTCAACAAATGATATTGGAAACAACTGGATATCCACATGGAAAAGAATGAAGTCAAACTGCCACCTCACACTATATATAAAAATTAACTCAAAATGGATTAACGACCTAGTTTAACAACTAAAACCATGAAAACTTTTAGATGGAAACACAAGACCTTGAATAGGAAATGATACCAAAAAGCATGGTAACCACAGGAAAAACAAATTGGACTTCATTGAAACTTTTGTGTCCCTTTGGCAAGGACTCTCATATACTGTTGGTGGGAATTGAAAATGGTTCAGCTCCTGTGGCAAAAAGTTTGGCGGTTCCTCAAAAAGTTCAACATGGAATTACCATTTGACTCAGCAGTTCCATTCCTAGGTGTATAAGATAATTGAAAACCTAGGTTCACACGAAAACTTATACAGGAATGTTCATAGCAGTGTTATTCGTAATAGCCAAAATAGTTGGGTGGGAACAACCCAGATGTCCATTAACTGATTAATAGAGAAACAAAATTTGGTGTATCTGTACAATGGAATATCATTCATCCATAAAAGGGAATGAAGTACTAATAAATGCTACAATATCAATGAACCTCAAAAATATGCTGTGTGAAAGAAGCCAGACATAGAGGGTCACATGTTGTATGATTCCACTTGGCAAATCTATAGAGACATAAAGTAGATTAGTGGTTGCCTAGGTATGGAGTTTCTTTTTGCAGTGATGGGAAAGTTCTGGAATTAGCAGTGGTAGTTGTACAGCATTAGAAATATACAGAAAAAATGAATTACACAGTTTAAATTTCTGCATTCATTTTTTGCAGCTTTAATCTCAATAAAACAAGTGGCAAAAATTCTGTTATATGGGAAGAGATAAAGTATGCAGCAGGAAAACTAGGACAAAAGGTATCATAGGGCTGTGTCATTTAACAAAAACATTTTCTGTTTTGATGTATTTGTCAGCTTGTTAAAATTTTTATTTTCCCATTCTCAATTGACTTATCTGCTTTCGTACCTCATTTTATATTCGTAAAGTGGGACCCTCAAACTATATAAACTCTGGGCTTCGCAAAACCTGGATGCACCCAAGTATATGTATTAGCATCAAATAATCATTCAAGAACCATTGTCTTTTTTTTGAGTAAAGATTTTATTTGTCAGAGCGAGCAAGCAAGCAAGCGCAAGCAGGGGGAGCGACAGGCAGAGGGAGAAGCAGGCTCCCTGCTGAGCGAGGAGCCCGATGCGGGACTCCATCCCAGGACTCTGGGATCATGACCTGAGCCTAAGGCAGACGCTTAACCCAATGAGCCACACAGGCGTTCTGAACTATTGTCTTTTTAAGCATGGGGGACTGAACAAACGTTTATTTCTGTTCTCTCCCCAAACCCCATTTCATGGGAGTAAAGGGATAAAAACAACATATCCCTACAAGAGCAAAAAGAACAGAAGAGACAGCACATAGTGATGTGAAAAAATTTCAGGAAGCTGGAAGGTGGTTGGAGTAGGTAATTTAGCTAGGAAAGTAGAATATAAAGTATCTGCAGACGGGTATACCAGATTTCTTGCAGTATTCCAGCTAGTTCATGTCGCAGATCTCTAGAAAAGCCTCGGGAATTGGAGGCACTCTGTATCTCTGAGGCTGCAGGTGGGATGTGAGGCAGCAAATGGGAAATGGTTTAGTCTATAAATGGTTCTGTATGTACTTCATCCCAGGCAGCCAGGTGACTGGTCGTCCTCAGCCCTCACAAATAGTGTCTTACTTTGTAGAGAAAGTAAACCAAACTGGTTCTGTCCCAGGGATACCTGACACTGTGGAAGGTGGGGGAGAAGTCCTCTCTTGAAAATGAGGGGACTGGCAACACCTTCAACGGTGAAACTCCCAGCCCCCTTACACTGCTCATCTCCAAGAACACTAGCAGCCAGTTGTATCTTTTATCCTTTATGCGGAAATCTCTTCTGGAAAAAATTGGACAGCTCCAGAGAAAACACGAATACTAAGTCTCTCCGTGGAACAGCTAGGTCACCCTGCCAGACACCCTACAGTGAAAGCATTAGTTGCCAGTAGGGGGAGGGAGGTCTCACCACTCAGTCCTTAAAGTTTTAATTTCACATGAAGAATTAAACATGGCACTGACTTCTCAACAGCAATATCAACTGCGAAAAGAGTTGAGCAATGCCTTCGGTATTCTGAGGAAAGATGATTTGCAGCCTAGAACTCAAATTTGTTCCATCACGTATGAAGGCAGACTAAAGCTATTTGGCGTGCCAGATCTAAAAAAAAAATCCCGTCCACTTACCCCTTCTTAAGAAGATACCGATAGATATGCCACCAAAGTGAGGGAGCGTGCTACGAAGGAGGAAGATACCTTTATAAGGCAGAGGGAGGCAAAAGAAAGTCCTAGGGCTGTAAACCTAATGTCAAGGGTAGGAGACTCTGTCTTGAAATTGTATGCAACATCTTGTGTATTTTTTCTTGAGAGAGGGTCTATACTGGGACCCTTGTTTATAAATGACCAAATGCATTGCCAGCCATGAACATTATCACTTTTTTAGTGTTTAACAATTCTGTAGGTGAGAGAGATGGTATGTTTAAAAATTTTTGAGTTTGAAAGTCTTCTTTTAAACTTTTAAAAAGAGATGTATTTATTAGAGAAAGAGTGTGTGAGCATGTGTGCGTGTGTGCCCTCGAGGGGCAGGGGTTGCGGGAGCAGAGGGGGGAGAGAGAGAGAAAAACTTAGGCCGATTCTGCACCGAGTGCGGAGCCCATCTGCGGAGCCCACCGTGGGGCTGTATCTCACGGCCCTGACACCATGACCGGAGCCGAAATCAGGAGTCAGATGCTTAACTGACTGTGCCACCCAGGCGCCCTTGAAAGTCTTTTTTATTAGTCAAGTTGATCACTTTTACTGTCAGAACTGGTTTTTTTTTTTCTGCTTTTGTCAATTATATTGCGGCTTTATTGCTAAAATACTTGGTAATAGAAACTCAAGTTTTAAAACTGGCTGAGAACCAAGTAATTACCTTAACCTGTGATATGTAGATCTTTAAGAAGTCTGTGGATTGGTTTCAGGTGAGTACTGTGAATCCCTTGGGTTGTATGTAAAATTGTTTACGTGGACGCTTTTTTTTTTTTTTCCTGGCATCGGGTCCAGTTTCATATTATAAAAAGTATCTTAGAGAGGTTAAGTGACTTAATCAGCAGTGGTCTTCTGACTCCTCTTTTGGTGTGCATTCCCCTGTTATGTCATGCTGTCTGCAGAGTTCTGAATTAGTGTACTTTAAAAGTTTTTAACTTTGCTATATAGTGAGAGGGGGAAAGTTCAGAGTTGCCTTGGAGTGGGTAGTTAGCTTGAACTATGAAGAAGACGACTTGGTACTTTTTCTGCTCTTGTGATTGACTTGAGGTGAGTGGTTACCCGGTTTTTGTCTATTTTGTACATGATTTAAAACTAAAAAAAAATGAATTAGCTAAATGTATATGCATGGCAAATTTAGCTTGTAGAAAAGATTATACAGTGAAAAGATTAATTTCCATCTGCTTCCTACTTTCTGAATGTGGCTTCCCCAGATGTAATCAGTTACCAGTTTTACCTACTTTGTAAATTGCCTACTGCTGAACTAGAGGATGCTTGCAGTTTTGTCCCCTTCTCTTAGTAACTTATGCTGCTATTCCTTTTGGGAACCTCTTTTGTCCGCTCTCAGTCCAAGTAATTGCAATGTGCTGAGCCCATCTCTGGACTCCAGCTGGTCTTATCTTCAGATAGAGAATATGAGCAAAAGCAGAGGATATAAAATACCAAGTTATATGTGTTGGAGTAGGGTAGGGAGGGGAAGAAGAGGAACACCTGAGATCAGATTGTACAGTGACTTAAATGATAGACTAAGGAGTCTGGATTTTATCCAGTAGGTAGTCAGAAGTTAATAAACGTTTCCAAACAAGGGAGAAATTTTGGCTTTATAATTAATTCCCCGTTCCTCCCAACCCTGACTGTAAAGCCCTGCCTTTTCTGCTTTGGAATCTCTCTAGACCCATCCTTTCCTTTTCCATTCTTACTCATTCTACTACCATAAGTCAGTCTTTATTACATCAGACTGAGATTGTTGCTGTAGTTAAAAAAAACAAATGGTTTCTCTGCTTTGAGTCTTCTGTCCTGCAGTCCATTCTGGACATCACTATCAGATTCGTCTTACCTAGAGCTTCACTTTGATCATGTCTTTTTCCTGCTCAGAAAACTTTAGTATCTTCCTGTTGTTGACAGGATAAGATCCAGTCTTCTTAGTCTGTCTTTCAAGCCATTCCAAAAAATAACCTAGTCTACCTTTTAAGCCTTACCTTTTTTCCTTCATTTAACCTAGGTTCTAGAGAACTTGGAATATTCCTTTTTACCCTCTCATTTATCTTGCCTCCTCCATTTTAAAATTTAGTCTTTCTTTCTTCCTCCTGGGTTCTCTCTTCTCTAGTCTCATTTCTACTGATTAAAAAATCGTACCCATCCCTAGAGTTCAGTTAAAATTATACCTCTCTTGTGCAGCCTCTTCAGATAATTGAGAAGGTAGTTTGAGTTCTTTCCTCTGAAATCTCAAAATTCTTTGCGTGCATTTAAGGCACTTGATACTTAATGCTTTATACTGTGCTTGTTTGTCTTAACTGCCTTGCTAGATGATAGAATTTTGTTATAGTGTTTATTTTCCCCACACAGTGCTTCCATGCTTCCATATGCTTATGTGCTTGATAAATATTCTGTTAGATTTTCCTACTTTGGACTGCCTTTTGTGCTGATGTGTTTCGGTAGTTCAGTTTAGCACTAATTGTTTAGCACTAATTTGATAGTAGTTATGTTTCTTAGTCATGGTTTCCAACTAGACTATAAAATTCTTAAGGGCAGGAAATAGTCTAATCTGTACTTCAGAATCCTTTCATAATATATATATAATGTTTCTCGTTTTTTATTTTTTATAAGATCTTATTTATTTGACAGAGAGAGACAGAGAGAGAGAGAGAGAGAGAGAACACAAACAGGGGAAGCGGGGGAGGGAGAAGCAGGCTGCCTGCAGAGCAGGGAGCCCGATGAAGGGCTTGATCCCAGGACCCTGGGATCATGACCTGAGCCGAAGGGAGCCGCCTAACGACTGAGCCACCCAGGCGCCCTCTATTCTGAATTTTTTAAATTGATTTGTAGAAGCTCTTTATATGTTCTGGGTATTAATCCTTTGTTACACTTTGTTTTGTTTTTATTTCTTTTAAAACTTTGTTAATGGTAACTTTTGTCATACAGAAGTTTTTAAATGGTTGATTGTTGTGATGAGATTCATATTTAATATTCCATAAAGATTAAGTTAGTATGCCAGATTTTAACTTCTTAAGAAAAGTTTGATAAAAACTGATTGTTTCATTTTATTTTCTCGCTGTTATATTACATGGACACTTAAAAATCATACTTCTAAGTGTAAAGTTGTATACAGGCCTCCTTTTCCTAATTTTAAGTAATGACAGCAATTTAAATGGTTGGATTATGTCTGGTGATAGCCAAACTTTTTTTTTTAAGATTTTATTTATTTATTTGACAGAGAGAGAGCAGACACAAGCAGGTGGAGTGGCAGGTGGAGGGAGAGGGAGAAGCAGACTCTCGGCTGAGCAGAGAGCCCCATGCAGGGCTCCATCCCAGGACCCTGGGATCATGACCTGAGCTGAAGGCAGATGCTTAACTGACTGAGCCACCCAGGCGCCCCCAAAATGACTTAACTTTTAAGGCAGTAGTTTCTGGATAGATTTTTTTTTTTAAACTTTTTTTTCCCCCCACACAGTTGATTTCTTTTAGAATTGAGACATTTTCCTGAGAAATGAAAGCCTAGAAAACCTGTTTATTTTCTGTTAAAAAAAAAAGTGAAATCTTATATCACTTTGGGCTGAAGTCTCTTTTTTGATGTTTTAATAAGCATGTAATTACAGTACTTGAACAAGAGATTGATTCTAAGCATATATACAAATAGAATGTATGGTCTCCAACAGTTTTGAGCATATTTTCTGTAAGAATACTGTGGAGGAAGTTCTGTCCTGAATAAGTGATTAGTAAACTGATTCTAGCAATGTTTAACCCCTTTCAAAATATGAAATAATTAAAACTAAAAAATAATGACAAAAAATTTATCTCGACCAAGTAGACATTTTCCTAAAATGCAGGGTTATTTAACTATAGAAGACATGCTAAGTGATCACCCATTAATAGAATAAAATGGGAAAAGGTATTTTCATCATAATTGATGCAGGAACAGATTTTAACACCCACTTATGTTAAAAAATGCTTAGAAAATTAAGCTTAGAAGAAACTTTCTTGATAGTGGGTTACCTACTAAAATCATAAAGGAAAAATCATACTGAATGATCAAATGGTAGAAGTATTCTCTCTAGGATAAGGAATAAGTTCTGAAAGTCCAGTATTACTGCTTTTATTCATCACTGCATCATTGTAAGGAAATACTTACAAGACAAGAATAAATATAAGAATTAGAAAGGAAGATACAAAATCACAAATGGCAGGGGCATCTGAGTGGCACAGTCTCTTGGTTTCTGCCCAGGTTGTGATATCAGTGTTGCAAGATGGAGCCCCATGTTGGGCTCAGTGTGGAGTCTGCTTAAGTTTCTCCCTCTCCCTCTGCCCCTCCCTCCCACTCTCTCTCTCAAATAAATAAACCTTTTATTTTTTTTATTTTTTATTTTTTTAAAGATTTTATTTATTTATTTGAGAGAGAGAGAGAATGAGAGATAGAAAGTACGAGAGGGAAGAGGGTCAGAGGGAGAAGCAGACTCCCTGCTGAGCAGGGAGCCCGATGCGGGACTCGATCCCGGGACTCCAGGATCATGACTTGAGCCGAAAGCAGTCGCTTAACCAACTGAGCCACCCAGGCGCCCTAAATAAACCTTTTAAAAAAACAAAACAGAAATGGCATAAAAACGTAGGGCTAGAGACAATACCCTGCAATAATGACCACCATATTTAAGGGTAGAATAAAGGACGCAACAAGAGTTGCACTGAACGAATTTTTAAATTTAAATGTGATAAACCTATTTCTGCTACTTGATAGTTTGAAGTTTTTTTGTTTTCTTTAACCCTCAAAAGTTGTTTACCTCATTTGGGGAATAAAGCACCAATGAGTCTTTTTGTGTCTCTGATGGT
The DNA here is from genome assembly GCF_003265705.2 of Callorhinus ursinus. Taxonomy (NCBI): domain Eukaryota; kingdom Metazoa; phylum Chordata; class Mammalia; order Carnivora; family Otariidae; genus Callorhinus; species Callorhinus ursinus. The sequence goes on from NW_027397112.1 coordinate 7,826,072, forward strand.
CATTTTTAGTGTTAAACAGAGCAAGCTGCAAATAATTTCTGAGATTACTTCAGGATGTCATTACACTTCCTTGGCAAAAAAAGCTTTCATATTGGTATTCACAGTAATTGGTGAATTTGTAGTTCTCAATTGATTGAGGTAAATTATCCTCATTGTCTGTGCAAATTCATTCATTCTGTTGCCTGCTTTGTTAGAATAAGGCCCTGAATGTGGTATTACGGCTGTATGGATGGATGGAAGCATGGATGAGGCTATCTTTCCCTTCTGGAGATCAATTATAGCTTCAGTGACAAAAATCATGTAAACAGATGTTTCATTTGTTCATATCCAAATAACTCATTTGATATATGTGCGATTTGTATATAAGGGATGTATATCAAATATATTATGGGAAAATAGTGAAGTAATTGGATCTGTTTTTGGACTTTCTATCCTATTCCGTCAGTCTGTTTATTAATGCACCAACGCCTATGTCTATTTATCTGTTAGTGGTTTTAATTATAGAGGCTTTGTAGTTTGTTTCAGTACCTGGTAGGACTGCTCTCCTCTACCCCATAGCTTTTCCTTTTCTGTGTTTTTCTAGCTATTTGTGATATTTTTCATATGTAATTAGGTATCTGTTTTTCCAGCTCCAGAAAAAAGTTGCTCCTATTTTTATTGGGATTTCATTAAATTAATAAATTAACATAGGGGCAGTATTTTAATGATGAGTGGAACTTTTTTTAAGATTGTATTTGTTTTGAGAGAGAGAGAGAGAGAGAGCACACACAAACGTGAGCAGGGAGAGGGACAGAAGCAGCGGGAGAGAGAAAGTCCCAAGCAGACTCTATGCTGAGCACAGAGCCCAACTCGGGGCTCAATCTCATGACCTGAGCCAAAATCAAGAGTTAGAGGCTTAACTGACTGTGCCACTCAGGTGCCCCAATGAGTGAAAAATTCTAATCAATAATAAGGGATTTCATTTCATTGATTACATTTTTCAGAGATCAGAGAGTGTAATGTTTCTACTTTATAAACATTCTGGGGGTGCCTGGGTGGCTCAGTCAGTTGGTTAAGCATCCAACTCTTGGTTTCTGCTCAGGTCATGATCTCTGGGTCCTGAGATTGAGCTCCACGTGGGGCATCTTACTCAGTGGGGAGTCTGATTGGGATTTTCTCCCTTCCCCCTCCCTCCCCCTCTGCCCATCTCCCTGCTCGTGTGCGTGCTCTCTAAAATAAATAAATCTTAAAAAAATATATAAACATTCTGATTTTTTGGGGGAGAGTGGTCCTAATATGATCAGTTTCTATTATGGTTCTATGTGTATGTGTGCTTAATATCCCCTGTTATCAGGGTATTATATATAAAATCTGTCAGAACACACAATATTCGTATACTGTGCTTTTACATGTGTTCCTGTCTTTGTCTTCTTTGTAATTCTTTAAATAGATATAATAAAATGCTCATCCCCAATTCTTAAGTTACCTCAGTTATTACTTGGATGAAGCTCATCTTGCAGTTAGACTGCTCAGAAGTGTCCATGGATAGAATATTTCTTGAGTTCTTGTACATTTGAAAACAACTGTTTCTTAAGTCTTGATACTTGAAAGATCGTTTTGCTTGATGTGAAACCCTTGGCTCGCCCTTTCTTTCCTTAAATTTCTTGAAAATGCTTCTCCACTGTTGCCTTCCTATGTGTTGTTCTTGAGAAGTTTGATATCAGCCTGTTTTCTTAGGAGTACTAATGTGATCTTGCCTGGAAGCTCTGGGGATTTCTCTTTGTCTTTAAAGTCTAGTTTTACTAAGATAATGTCTCAGAATTTATTGCTTGAGTCTGTGTTCCCAGGGATACGATGGGCCCTTTTCAAGATGTAGATTTGCTTTCTCGAATTTCTGGAAAGTTGTTTTGTATTGTGACTTTAAATATTAAAAGTTCTAAAAATCTTTTATTATTTTGTTTTTCCACCCTAGAGACTCCCAATTATATGTGTATGTATTGGCCTTCTTTGTCTCCTTTCCATTTCAGTCTCTCTCTGCCTCCTTTTAACTCCTTTTTATTCTCTGGGTTGTCTTCTTGCCTTTCTTCAGTGATCCTTATTAGCTTTTCATTTGATTCTTTTCTCCCATGGACACTTTGTAATTTTTTTTTTTTTTTCATTTCTGCAGTGGTTTTATCTTTCTTCAGTTTCTGTCCTGAGTTTGGTCAATTATTGTTGCTTTTTTCCTCCTCCTCCTCCTCCTCCTCTTCCTGATTCTTTTCCGCCTTTCCTTTTCCTTCTTCCCTTTCTGCTCTTCGTTTTTGTACATCTCTGAACTTTTGTTTGAGCATATTTAATTCAACTAGGAGTGTTTGTCAAAGGGTTTTTTCCATCTTTTTTTTTTTTATGGGGGACGGTTTTTAACAGCTGAAGTGTTTGTTTCCATTTTCTGTTTTTATAGTATTTTCTGCTTTTATAGTATCTTTGGAGAATATAAAATTCTTCATAGTTTTTTTTCTAATCTGTTGGTAGTTGCCTGTGTTCTTCAGTTACCTCTAAATAAAGTATAGTATTTAGCATAGTATTGAGAGCTGTGTACAGTGTTTTAAGCATTGAAGCCTCAGATTTGTAGAGATGAGAATTTTACTGATACCTATGATGCCTCTAATTGAATTTGTGAAATCATTCATGTTATGTGAACAGCAAACTAAATGCAGGTAGTTGAGTCCTGGAATTTAGGCTTTGACATACGGTGAATATGACGCATTTAATGGTTATTCTTACGTTGTTTGGTAAATATGTGCTAAGGGGTTTATGTAGATGACTGTTTTTACTAGCTAATACAAACATTTCACCTGGGATGGAATGATACTGGAGTGGGTGTGGAGGAGTCCGTGGAAAGGGCATTTCTTGCCTCTGCTTCTCTTTTTATACTGCACTTTCTCTTTGAAGTTGTTGTTCCCTCTGATTTTAAGGGATTCTGATCAACTCCCATCATCCTGGTTACAGAGGATCTCTCGTTAGGGATGCTGCCTTTTTTTGTAATAATAAATACCATGTACCTGTGTTGCCAAGTAAGGTTTCCCCTGCTTATCCAAAAGTACAGCATTGCAATGACACCTTTTGTAAGCTGAAATTGCATATAGCAAAGAAGTGATTACCATTTTGTAGAATCAAAAATCTTCAGATTTGGGCAACTTGGGTGGCTCAGTTAAGTGTCTGCCTTCAGCTCAGGTCATGATCCCAGGGTCCTGGGATCGAGTCCCACATCCGGCTCTTTGCTTACGGGGAGTCTGCTTCTCCCTCTCCCGCTGCCGCTCCCCTTGCTTGTGCTTTCTCTCTCTGTCAAATAAATAAATAAAGTATTTAAAATATTAAAAAAAAAGAAAGAAGATCTTCAGATTTCTTTTGGTTAGTGAAAACAGGTACTGATATAGGTCTGTCCTAAGAGCGAAGTGGCGTAAAGCAAACTTTCAGAGAGTGAAGGAAACCTGTATTAAGAAATTCTTTACCTAAATCTTCTCATCTAATTCTCAAAGTAATTCTATGAAGTAGGTGGGTACAAATATTATAACTATATCATCCTCAGAAAACACTGATGATGGTTAAGTCATTTGTACTTGTAAGGGCTTAAAGCTAGTAAGTGTGGGGGAGCTAGAATTTGAACACAGATGTGTTTTACTCAAGGTTCTGTGTTATACAGTCTTCCTAAACTTTAGACCTCTTGACAGGTCTGGAGGCCTTTGAACAGTTTACCCCCTCCCCTTCTCCAGGCAGTTCCTTTTGTCTTTTCCCTTGAGCAAAAAAAAAAAAAAAAAAAAAGGGGGGGGGGGGGAAACAGAAGCATTTAAAACCTTTAGAACCAGGTTTTAGGTCAAATAGGCCCGGTGAGTGTTTCGAATTAAGAGATTTTTTTTTTCTTTTTCCTGCCCATGTCTCTTTTTGACAGCTGACTGAGTGTAATCAATTGGGGATTCATTTCATTTAATTGGTGAACATTCCCTGGGAGGATTAATGTTAAGAGTGTGTTGGGACACAGTGACTTATTAACCATGTGGTGTGGATTACAGAGGACATTTTAGCCATCCCTCAGACATCTGAACTAATGGAGAAATTTGTGATCAATGTGTCAAAAGTAAATTAAGTTAAACTTCTGGAGATTGAAGTCCCCCCCCCTTTTTTTAAGATTTTATTTATTGAGACAGAGAGCACAAGTTGGGGGAAGGGCAGCGGCAGCGGGGGAGGGAGCCCAGTGAGGGAACTCAATCCCAGGACCCTGAGATCACGACCTGAGCTGAAGGCAGATGCTTAACTGACTGAGCCACCCAGGCACCTCACCCTTTTCCACCTTTTTAAAAAGAGAGGCTTAGAACACCAGAGTGATGGCTGGCTAATGGACGATCTGAGAGGCAGTATATGATTGTGAAGTGCAACTTCGCAGGGTAGCTGTATGTTGATCTTCTCTAAACTTTCATTTTCTTCTGTAGAATGGGAATAGTATTAATCCAGAGAATGTAAGTGTTTAGCCCAGTGCCTGAGAAGTAGTAAACACTCAGAGAATATTAGTCATTGTGTAAATACTTTTTACACCCAATAAAGAGGATATGAAAATGAGTTCAAAAGTAGAGTTTAGGATCTTGTCACATTTCACTATTTTGTTTGCGGGCAGGCATTGGTTAAATGCATTTTGTCTCATGAAACAGTAGATCGAGGAGCTGGTGTTTGAAGAAGACGTGTCAAGGTGTGTTCCTCATTCATCCAGGCTGGTTAATTTTCCTTTTGAGATCTGAAACCTGACCTGTCAAGTCCCCTTTTATACTTCTTTCCGAATTTAAATATCCATATGGGCCTCTCATATTAAAAAGTCTTACTTTTGCTCATTTCCTTTAGTTCTTGTATTCTTTTAAAAAGTTTGACTTTTAGATAAGAATAGTCTACTCTCATTACTGTTCACATTTTCACCTTTCATTATATGCTAGTACAGTCTTTGCTCAGCACTCTTCCGGAATTGCTCTTGGTGGGGAGACTGGTGCCCTCATTGATACAAGGAATGGAGACTTTTCTGTTTTAGCTTTCTTGACCTCACAAATTCATTTAAAGGAGGTAATGTTAAGGGTACCCTAGAGCTAGTTGAGTGCTGATGAAAGTAGGGCCTCTGGGGATGTTTAAGTTCTCTTCAGTCCTATCCGAGGAAAGCTCTTAGCTGGAGCCGTCAAGAAGTTTGTAAAAGCAGCTTGTTCTTCGTCAGTTTCAGCTGAGTGGGAAACTGGTTGATACTTACGGTTTTCTAAAGGACAGTTTAAAAAACCTATTTTGGGGGCGCCTGGGTGGCTCAGTTGGTTAAGCGACTGCCTTCGGCTCAGGTCATGATCCCGGAGTTCCGGGATCGAGTTCCACATCAAGCTTCCTGGTCAGCAAGGAGCCTGCTTCTCCCTCTGACCCAACCCCCTCTCATGTACTTTCTCTCATTCTCGCTCTCTCAAATAAATAAATAAATCTTTAAAAAAAAACAAAAAACAAAAAACCTATTTTGGGGGCACCTGGGTGGCTCAGTCAGTTAAGCGCCTGCCTTCGGCTCAGGTCATGATCCTGGGATCCTGGGATGGAGTCCTGCCCTGAGCTCCCTGCTCAGTGGGGAGCCTGCTTCTCCCTCTCCCACTGCTGCTCCCCCTGCTTGTGCTCTCTCTCTCTGTCAAATAAATAAATCTTAAAAAAACCCAAGCCTTTTTGGGGTAAATTTGTTTGAACTCTGGATGGACCATCATTTATTTTTTCTCCCCCTTGTCCTAGAGCCTTTAAATAGAAATTTTTAGGTCTGATAGTATTAACAGACAGTTCTCCTGCCTTACTGCTTACACCAACCTGTTGTACCAGTTTGGGTGTGGTGGCAGGAACTCACGTCTTGTGTTTTGGCAGATTAGTTCTCTGCATGCTTGCAGAGTAACAGGTTCCCTTTCCCTTTCTTTTGTGACATTTAATTTGAGCAGGATCATATAATTTTAGAAATTCCCAATTGACTGATAATCTCTCAAATGAAGTGGTTTTCTCCTTGATGCAGACAGGACTTTCGAAGCCTCTTGTAAAAAAAAAAAAAAAAAAAAAAAAAAAAATTTCTTCTAGGATCTTTGGTAACCACTTAATCTGCATTAATTTTATATTTCACAACCTAGGGGCGAAAGCAGATGATTATTTCCTCTAGTCACCTCAAGTGGCTAGTCTTTCCTGTCCTTCATTGTCTCGTTTGTAAAACCACCCTGTTCACTGAGCTCAGGTTTATAGCTAATCTTCATACATATTTGAGAGCATTTCTGGGTTCAGATGACGTATAGTTGAAATACAAGTAGTTTCACGTCTCTCAGCTTGAAACTTGTTTAAAATATTAAACTTCTTCCAGGAATCTTTTGTGATTTCCCAGGTCATTCTTTTAAACCTTACTAACACTAAGGGTTATTGTTTTTATTATTTATTTTATTTTATGTTTGTTTTATTTTATTTTAGTTTATGTTTTTATTATTTTATTATTTATTATTTATATTGTTTTTATAGGTTTTCTCTTCATCTTCTGGGTCTAAGCCTTTATTTTCACCACCAGGAGCCTATGTTTTAGGATAAGTATTTTTCTTGCAGTCAGGTCACCAGATTCATTTCCTGTAGACTTTAGGTCAAAACTGTTGTCTCAAGGCAGCCTTCTTTGGTGGGTGTTCTTCTAGGCTCTTCCTGTTGGAGGTTTCTGAATAGGCTTTCTTTGGTTCTGAATCGTTTACCTGTGTATTATCATGATCGTTTTTCCTGGCCCCTGTTCTCTTAGTTCTGTTTTTCTGTTTGCTTTCTGTCTCCTTTTGCTATGTTGTTTTTAAAATTCTATTAACGTTGCTCTTCTTAGCCTCTTTTCTTAAGATTGTTTGTCGTTCTTTCTAGCCTTTCTTTCTCCTGCTGTGTAACTAAAAAATCTTCTTTAAGATTCTGACCTAGGAAATCAGTCCCAGTCTCCAAGATTCTTTTTCAGGACCTCACTTGGTTCCTCTGGAAATTTGATCTATTTAGAAATTTGTGGCTTACTCTGGTCTGGTTGTCCCTTTAATTCTAGTGCAGTGAAAATTGCTCTAACTTAAGGATTCTTACATACTCTTTACAATTTATAATCATGTTTTGGGGAGGGATGAAGTTGCCACAGTAGATGAGAGGAGGCTATTTTCTCTTTAGATTTTATCCATAAGTAAGCAGCACAATGTGGTAGAAAGAGTATGAATTTTGAAGTGAAAAAAGAATTTGGGTTTTAAGTCTTCCTTTTCGCTTTTTTTTTTTTCCTTTTTTGTTAAGAGAGAGGGGGGGGGGGGGGGGTGGGGGGGGGGTGTGGAGAGAGGGAGAGGGAGAATCAGCACGGAGCTCCATCTCACAACCCTGAGATTGTGACCTGAGCTGAAATCAAGAGTCGGACGCTTAACTGACAGAGCCACCCAGGTGTCCCTGCGTGGTATTTTTGAGGCTCTGGTCGTTTTTTCCTCATCAATAAAATTATATCCCTCTCCTACAATTGTTGTAGGACTAAAAGGACAGTTTCTATAAAATATGATACCTAGAAGATAGTATTTACATACCAAAGGTTTTTTTTTTCCTCCTTAAGGAGTAGACCTCAGTTAACTAACCTTATTGTGGTAATCATTTTGCAATATGTATAATCATCAGTTGTAGGGCCCCTGGATGGTGTAGTCGGCTGAGTGTCCGACTTGATTTCAGCTCAGGTCGTGATCTCAGGGTCTTGAGATTGAGCCCTGTGGTGCGCTCCAAGCTCAGCGCGGAGTCTGCTGAAATTTCTCTCTCCCTCTCCCTCTGCCCCTCTGTGTGTGTATGTGCTCTTTCTCTCTCAAATAGATAAATCTTAAAAAGAAAATCATCAGTTGTGCACCTTAAATTTACACAGTGTTATGGGTCAATTATATCTTAATAAAGCTGGGGGGTAAAAAAAGAAACAGACCATTAAAGTAGTGAAGTCCAACATACTGAGACCATCATTCATTCAGTAAAGAAATATTTATTGAGCATTTGATCTGTGTCAGGCACTGTGGTAGGAGAAGAGGTGTTAAGACATCTTTGTTTCTAAGGTAGCTTACAGTGTGGTATTTCAGTTTATTTTGGTAAATGCTATGGTAGAGATAAACACAGTACCGTGAGAAGACTGAGAAAGAAAAATCAAACTTGGTCAGTAACTCAGTAGGTGTTAAGGATCACTTTCTGTTGGGAAATGATGATTGTCCTCAATTTTTAAGGATTATTAGGATTTAGCTACATATATAAGCTGGGTAATAGTGAAGGAGGTATTCTATATTGATGGAGTATAGTGATATTAGGCTGGAGGAGATGGTGTTCAGGGACCAAATTATAAAGTACCATGTGTGCTAAAGTGTTTTGGCAAGCCCTTGAAGGATTTTAAGCAAGTAAGTGATACAGTATGAGGTCTGTTTTAGAAAGTTTACTCTGGAGGGTGTATAGATGATGGATAGAGGTTAATTTCCAAGCTTTCTTGATGACTGTGTGGATTGGTGATGCTGTTAAACTTGAGGGGGAGAGGGAAAGATAAAATTTGATAGTGGGGAGAACCCTAGAAACCATTACCAAAGAGAAAAATAAAGACTATTAGAGATCCACATTGGAGCACCGAATGAAGAACTTTTATTGCTAAGCAGGGAACCTGATGTAGCACAAAGTCTAGGGAGGAGTGAGAGTCATTTGAGGAGTGAGCAATGAAGACCTTTTAAACCCAAAGACTATGAGACAGTCTCTGTTTCATATTAGGAAAGCAAAGTGCTGTTGGTAGGCTGGTGACATATGGATTTGTTGGTCAGATAAGCCATTGACTGGCCAGAAGTAATCTGTCTTGAGTGTATATGGATGTTCCTGTCTTGAGATTATGGTGTATAGCTAGCTGCCAATGCATAGGCTATCCTGTAAACATATGTTTTAACTGTACAAGGAACTAAACATAGTTAAACTCAGTCTCACTATGCCAAGACAACACAGTGATCACTTGGTATTTGATTTAAATCCCCAGAAAAAATACTAGAACAGTAATTTTTTTTTTAAAGAACAAATCATTCTATGTTTTCCTCCAGTATCTTGTTAAGAAGTTGTCTGTATATGTAGTCATCAGCTTGATCTGTGGTTCTGGGGCAAGTTGTATATTTCTTGGAGTTGTCTGCTTCTGGAGTTATTTTAATAAATCCACTGGTCTGGATTGGTTTCACTGTGACACATGAACCCATGCATCAACACCTTAAAGCTTGACTGTTGTAGGGGTGCCTTGGTGGCTCAGTCGTTAAGCGTCTCCCTTTGGCTGAGGTCGTGGTCCCAGGGTCCTGGGATTGAGACCCGCATGGGGCTCCCTGCTCCGCGGGAAGCCTGCTTCTCCCTCTCCCACTCCCCCTGCTTGTGTTCCCTCTCTCGCTGTGTCTCCCTCTGTCAAATAAATAAATAAAATATTAAAAAAAAAAAGCTTGACTGTTGTAGCTGTTGACAGGAGGACTTGAAAAGGTCCCTTGAGGTGAGGTCCTTTCCAGAGGAAAGATCATTTACACTTACTGGGGATAAGACTGAGTAACTCAGGTTAATCTCTCACAGTGTTTAGCTAGATTTGCATGTTAAGAGTACAGAATAAGTTTTTAGTGGATTTAGGGCCCAGTTATGTTGGGCATATTGTAACGATTTCATATGGAGAAAGTCTGTGTGAGCTCTGAGGAAATAATTGCATGGCCATTGATGCTTGTGGAAAAACTTTAGGCTAGGAAGAATGAAGGGTTTCTGAAACATTAGGGATAATATGAACAGTGGAGTTTCTATGTTAAGAGAAATACATTAAGGAGTTTCTGCTTAACTCCTCCAATGAAATGAATTCCTTGATCATTTGACAGGAAGGTAGGGGTTCCTCATGTTTCACTAAGCAGTGAACCTGCTTCAGTGCCTACATGTTCATTGGTTGCAGCATATCCTGTACGGGGAATGCCTTTGTCATTTTTAAGATAAGTCATTCCACAAACAGTATTAAATCAGAATTGACAAAAGCAGGTATCTGTAGGATCAGAGCTGGGCATAATTAGTTTTTGAATTATTGTTCAGCAATCATGTAGTTTCCCATTATCTGAGAAGGAATTGATGTTGCAAGAGTAAGTTTTGAATAGAGTTGAAGGGTGATATAAAAAGTGAACAAAAAGGGATTTCCTAAGAGGTAAGATGGTTGACAGAAATGTCAAATGTTGCTTAGAAGTAACAAGAATTGGGTAGCATGTGGGACCCATCAAATGCGTAGAGAAAGTGCCACCAAATGCAGACAGGGACAGTATGTCTTAGCAAGATAAGCAGTAGGCTTCTGGTGTGAACAGTGCTGTTAGATTACTAATGGAAGGAACTGAGGAAAGTTAGGTGTTTCATTAAGAGCTACTGTGAGGGGCGCCTGGGTGGCTCAGTCATTAAGCATCTGCCTTTGGCTCAGGTCATGATCCCGGGGTCCTGAGGTCCTGGGTTGGAGCCCTGCATCGGGCTCCCTGCTCTGCGGGGAGCCTGTGTGTCCCTCCTCCACTCCCCCTGCTTGTGTTCCCTCTCTCGCTGTGTCTCTCTCTGTCCAATAAATAAAATCTTAAAAAAAAAAGACGCTACTGTGATTCTAAGGATCACAGTTCCATTGATGCCCTGAGATCTTTAACAAATCTGTAGTCCTTTCCATTAGTTTTCTCAAGGGGCAGTCGGGGAGTATTAAAAAAGACAACACATCTTTGTTCTGATAAAGGCTCAATATGAGATTTGTTCTTGATAATCACTTCAGGTTTAACTATTGGAGTGACTGAGGCAGAGTTTTGTAAGGATCAATTTGAACGCTTTTTTTTTTTTTTTAAAGATTTTATTTATCCATTCATGAGAGACAGAGGGAGAGAGAGAGAGAGAGAAGCAGAGGGAGAAGCAGGCTCCCAAGGAGCAGGGAGCCCGATGCGGGACTCGATCCCAGGACCCGGGGATCATGACCTAAGCCGAAGGCAGATGCTTAACCATCTGAGCCACCCAGGCGCCCCAATTTGAACTCTTAATGGAGTCAGCAGCATATATTCTGCCTGTGTCAGTAAAATTCTTAGTTCCAAGAGTACAGGTATCATCTAACAGTGGGTTAGGAGAGGCCAGAAGGCACAAGACAACAAGGGTGTCTAGGGCTGTGATAATTTGGTTTTGTGCACCCTTTTCATTTGGGATCTCTAAATATATGCCTTCTGCAGAGCATTTAATTTGACAGTGCTATCTACAGAACAAGCCTCAATCTAGCAAATTATACAGGGCAGAGGTCATACTAATGGACTAATTAAAATTGGTAAAAGTTGGGAGACTGGGAAGATACTAGTTATTGGTGATACCATCACTATTATTCTTTTAGTACAGTGAGGAAAAGTAGGAAGGAATTTAAGGTAGAAACAGAAGACCCTATACCCACTAGGAATTTGTAGGTCTGTTCTTTTTAATTTTATTTTTTTAATAATTTTTATTGTTATGTTAATCACCATACATTACATCATTAGTTTTTGATGTAGTGTTCCATGATTCATTGTTTGTGCATAACACCCAGTGCTCCACGCAGAATGTAGGTCTGTTCTTGAACAGAAAATTATCTTCATCTTGTCCGGTAACAGCAGACAATATAAATAGAGTATTATGGAGATTCTCAGAGGTATGTCTGTACTGTATCTCTAATTTAGATTGTTGGATTCCTTTCTTGTTTTTTAAGGGACAGTGACTTTTCTAGTACCTGAATTTTTCATAGATGCAGCATCTCCCCCAGGACAGTTCTTTCTGTCATACGAGGGAAGGTTGGACTTTAAGTTGTTTAATTTAAAGGGACATGTGGGCCTCCCCTCCCCTTTCCATTGTTTCAGAGTTCTTTGATAATATTCTGTTGTAATTCACCTAAATAATCTGTTTGCCAATCTGGTTATTTTTGGTTTTAATCTGTTAAAGGGGTGAAAAGACCTTGTGGTGGTCTGCCTCCAGGTCTATATCAAAATATTTTCTAAAATTCTTAAAATCTTCTAATTATGAATGATTTTGCTTGTAATTTTAGATTTTGGTCCAATCTACTTTGGTAAGAAAGGCTTCTGGGATGGCCAGAAGCACTTTTCTGTGTCTTTAGCATTCTTTAAACTTTCTCCTGATTTGGGATATCTGATCTGCATTAGGATCCTACCTTGTTTTTTTGAATCATCTTTGACATTCTGTGGGGGAAATTAGTAGTCTGTACACAAGCTTGTACAGACTGTACAAGCTTGTGTACAGACTACACAAGCTTGTGAAGTTCTGGAAGGCCTGGGATTATAAGTGTCTAAAAGTAATCTAAATTCCTCAGAGAACCTTTGGTTCTTAGTGGGTTTGGGGATTCCCTCAGGTACTAAAGTTTAAAAACAACAGCCTGACCTTCTTTTGAAGAGTGATAAATCCTTAATGGAAATTGCATGATTGTCTGTTCCTCATTATGTGGGTGCTCAGCAACAAGGGAGGAGATAGGATCATTATATTTAAAGGAGGAAGATATTACGGAAACCCATGATGATAAACTGAGAAAAGTATGAGGTCCTCATCTGAAGAATCAGAACATTGGGATTCTAGAACACTGGATAAAGGCTAAGCTTTCAAGGCAGGAAGTTAGGCACTGAGAATAAGCTGCCTTTTCTTTAGCTTTTGCCAGGGACTCCTTCAAGGAAGTTAGTTATGAGCTATTGAGGCATTTAGATGTCTTGGTGTACCAGTTTAGAAGGTAGACTATTGTCTTGGGGGTTTTGCCTCCTTTGGTTCTAAAGTATTGCAGAAGTATAAGTCATTACTGAAATCATGATTTCCCCAGAGTGGCTACTGCAATTATAAACTATCCATGGTGTAATTATACCATATTATTAGAAATGTATATGAACTTGGACTATAATGCATATACATATACTTGGTTCTTTGAACTGACAGCCCCTACAACAAATATCAAAAAGGAGATTCCTTTACTATGTGGTAGACAAATGTATACACAGAGTACCTAGGCAGTTGAGAGGGAGCCAGTAGTCTAGTGCCTTGAATCTGGCCCAAACCATGAGTTTTCTGAGGAATCTCTTAAACAAGACACAGGTGGACTACAACAGACATACACAGAATGGATCTTCTCTCTGTGTCACTCAAGAAAGAGATTGAATTTCCTCTCCATCTCTACCCATGAGAAACCAGATGGCTCTGAGCCAGAATAAACAGAAACTTGTGGGACAGAACGGAACAAACTCAGAGCTGAAATCAGCTGAATCACTATCAGAAGGTGCCAAAACCCTGCTAAATCCAGGGCTCAATAGGTTCTTAAGTGTCGGTGGTCTGTCAGCTTCACTGGTAGCTCAATCATATGATCTCTGTGGGACCTCCAAACTGTTAAAGAAAGCAATAACGACTCTTAGAGACCAAAGACTGAGCACTAAGTGAAAAAGCTTTATTGCCAAGCATGGAACCTGATCCAGCCAAGAGTTTAAGGAGGCTCTCAAGGATGAAGTTCAGGGCAGGAGAAATGGGGTTGGTAGGTTTTTTAAAGCCAGAAGACCATGAATTATCTTTATTTCATATTAGAAGAGCCAAATCTTTGAGTGTTACTACTGATTGGTTGGTGATATCTGCATTTATTGGTTGGTAAGGACTGGACTGGCTGGAGATAGTCTGTAACATATGTGTGGTACAGAGTTATGTCTAGCTGCCTCTGTTTTGTACATAATATGTGTGAGGATATGTCACCCATCTGCTTCATTGGCATCAGCAGGCCAGGTGGCCAGGTCAGGGTTTATCAAGAGCTTAGTAGTTTATTGGATATGAGGGGATGGGTTTTAGGAGGGAGGTCTGGGTATGGTTCTCTAGCTATATACTTTGAAATGTGGTCTAGTACAGAAAAGTACCAGCTTTAATGGGTCTTAATCTGTTCTTAACTTATGTAATAGTGTTCTAATTGTTGATGTACAGTAAACCACTCCAAAACTTAGTGACTTAAAACGACATTTATTTTATTTGAGAAACTGCAGTTTATACAGGGAGCGACAGGCTCAGTTTGTTTCTCTTTTACTCAGCATCAGCTGGGGTGGCTCAAAGGCTGGGACCTATGTTATCTGAAGATTCACTAATATTCACTGGCGGCTCAGCTGGCTGTCAGCTGGGACCTCAGCTGGAACTCTCACTGAAATTCCTACAAGTGGTCTCTCTATGTGGCCTAGCTCAGTTCCAGGCTGAGTACTCAGAGAACCAAATCACTTCCAAATATCATACATTGGGGTTAGGTTTCAACATACGAATTTTGGAAGGACACAGATACTCAGTCCATACCATACTTATTTTCCAACTATATCAAAATTATATACCTTAATTTCCATAAAAGAACACTTTACTAAAAATAAAACATCTGAGATTTTCCAATTGTGGGTATAAAGGTTTATGAACTACAAATAGTGAAGCGTTTTTCACAGCTTTTTACTTTGTTTTTTACAGATCTTATTACAGGGCCTGTCACATTTTAGTTGCTAAATAGATGCTCTTGAGGATACAAAAACCTAATAACCCTTTGAAACAAAACTCCTAAAAATTCTGCCCTTGCAGGATAAGTGATAAAATAAGTGATATTCAAATCATTATGTAAAAGTGCTGTGTGTCTGAATTTTTCTAGTGGCCCAGAGAGCTTTCAGAGAATGAGTTTCTCAAGTTTTGTCCAGATATGGTGGATTTTATGCGTAGGTCTCAGTGGACAGCTTCCTTTTTAGAGTGACTCTTCATAGCAGAAAATGTGTACATTAACTCTAATCTAGAGTTGTTTTTTTTTTAAGGAATGCAGGTATGTCTTTCATGTGATAATTAAGGTCTTAATCTGTTACTCCTAAATGTTTTTTTTTCTGTTTAATTAAATCTAGATACAGATTTTGTCTATTTTAAAGATAAAATTTTGTCTATTTTTTGTGACAAAGAACCAGGTGCCCCAAGCCTGGCTCTTTTGAAAAAACAAACAAGATGAGGGAGGTTTTCCTGCTGCTCCCCCTGCTTGTGCTCTCTCCCTCTGACAAATAAAAAAATCTTTAAAAAAGCCCAACAAGATGAAAGTGAAAAAATATTAGGTAAAACTTCCAACTGTACTAGAAAAATATAAGTGTATAAGATCCTTTGTTATTATTTTAATGAGTTTTTTTTTAAGATTTTATTTACTCATTTGAGACACAGAGATAGCATGAGCAGGGAGAGAGCAGAGGGAGAGGGAGAAGCTGGCTTCCCGCTGAGCCAGGAGCCCGATGTGGGGCTCAATCCCAGGACTCTGGGATCATGACCTAAGCTAAAGGCAGACGGTTAACCATCTGAGCCACGCAGGTGCCCCTTTAATGAGATTCTTAACCTAGAATTATCTGGAAGAGGATATGGATGACCTTCTAAATTTCCATAAACCATTTAAAGTGTGTGTGTGTGTGTGTGTGTGTGTGTGTGTATAAGTACATAGTTTTCATCAGATATTCATAGTAGCCCTTTACCACCACCATTTCATCCTTCAGAAGTTAAGAACCATTACTCTCTGTGGTTCTCAAAGTGTGGTGTAGAGACCAACAGCATCAGCACACCTGGGAACTTAGTCCTGGGACCCTACGCCGAACAACTGAATTAGAAACTCTGAAGGTGCACCTGTGCCCACCCCATCTATTTTTAATAAGCATTCCAGGTGATGTGATGCATGCTACAATTTGAGAACCATAACTTCAAGGTGATAGAGTAGATATACTCAAACAAATACTATAGTAGACCCCTTTGTCCCATTACTGTGTCAGGTGCAGTCTGGAAGCATATAATCCTGCGCCTGACCTATCATCATAGGCTTAACCCTATTTCACAATGCCTACATGATTCACCTGACTTCATCTCATCATGTAGGCATTTTATCACACTATCACAAGAAGAAGGGTGAGTACAGTACAATAAGATATTTTGAGAGAGAACACATCCACATAACCTTTATTACAGTTTATTATAATTGTTCTGTTTTATTTTTATTGTTAATTTCTTACTGTGTGTAATTGGTAAACTTTATCATAGATATGTGTGTATAAGAAAAAATCCTGTATATACAGGGTTGGGGGCTGTCTACCACTTCAGGCATCCACTGGAGGTCTTGGAAATGTATCCCCTGTGGATAAATATGGACTATTGTAGTTTTATGTATGTTGGCCTATAATCTGTACTAATCTACACTAATGTTAATTTGCTGATCTGTTACAGAATAGAGATACCTGTTGAATACAAAATTCTGTATTATAAGCATGTTCATATGTTCTTGTCTGCATAGCAGTTTTTTGAACACAAATATTTTTCTTGAGATTTAAGATTAGAACTAACGTTTGAAAACATCTTGATAAAATGTTAGTGACTTTTGGTGAAGCACATTTTGGTCTATAACAGTACTTTGGTAAGCACTGTGGATTACCTTTATCTTAAGACTTTTTTTAAAGATTTTATTTATTTACTTCGAAAGAGAGAGAAGAGAGAGCGCATGCGTATGAGTGGGGGGGTGGGGAGAGGGGCAAGGGAGAAGCAGACTCCCCTCTGAGCAGGGAGCCTGATGCGGGGCTCCATCCCAGGACCCCGGGACCATGGACTGAGCTGAAGGCAGACACTTAACTGACTGAGCCACCCCAGGCACCCCCATCTTAAGACATCTTTGGTTGCAAGTAACAAGAAAACCCATTCAGACTAAAGTAAAAAGAGACATTATTGGAAGGACATAGTTTTGGCACCCAGATGGGAAAGTCCTGCCTGACTTTAGATGAGACAGGATCAAGGAAATGGAAAGCCTCAGGAACTGACACAGCTAATCCCAGTGGCCTACTAGGGGCATTTAGTACTCTTGTCTCTGAGTGCTTCCTAATTTTAGTAGCTCTGACTCCTAGTGCCAGTTTCACAGGAGAGTGGATCTGACTGGCTCATTGTGTCTGGTGGCTGCTCATCCAATCAGCTGTGGTCATTGGGTCAGGATCACACTACGAATACAGCCATGGATACCTCTGTGGTTTAGGCTGTAGCTGTAGATTACTCTTAGTTGAAGGTAGAATTTTGATATCCTGTTAAAGTGAAAGTAGGGCTACCTGACTTGCCTGTTAGTCAGTAGTGAGTAGCTTTCTTTTTCCTTATAGTAACTGTCTTTAAAAAATAAGGCATTACAAATTATTTAGTGAATTTGGAGTTATATCGTAGATATAAAGTTGCTTAGTAGAATCATCCCATTATAATCATGGCTTATTTTTGCATGTGTTTGAATAGGGTGTGGGAACATGTCTTCACCTTATAATCAAACCATGTAAACATGAGACTGTATATGTTTAGTTTATGCTTTTTCTTTTTTACATACATTTATTTATAAATCTGTAAAAATTGGTATATTACATAAAAAGGTTTATTAAAAAGATATTGGTAGGTTTCAGATGCTTTATTTTACATATATACTAGCTGAGTGTTTGAGGGGGCATTGTATATAAAAAAGTATCAGGAGATTTTTGGCAGTTTCATTGTCAGTAATTTTTCTTCTGCCCCTGTTGGTAAGGATTTGGCATTATGCCTTTCATTTAAATTCTACAAAGTTAAACATGATCGTTTGAATAGAACTTGGAGAGGCAGTATGGCAATATGCCATTATAAAAAGAATCTAGGAAATGTGATGCATTAGTCCTTTGCACTGGAAATTTTACTGGGAAATACTTAAACTTTTGGCTTGCATTGGAATAAGAGGGAGGAACGGTGGAAAAAGGAAGCCTTTTGTTTACTGTAAAACAATGCAGTGAATTAGCCATAGTGATGTTAGAACAGGAGTCTAAACATGACACATCTAGGCAGATTCCATTGGAATGGGAAGTTATGTTGTGATTCAATCCTGAGCCCTCCTTTGGAGCTTCAGAATTTGTAAGACTTCAGTATTTGTGGTAGTTATTGAAGGCATACTTTGCACAATTTTCTAGGCTCTGGGGATGTAGTGGAGATCAAAATTAAGTTCTTGACCTCATGGAGTTTAGTGTTCTAGTGGGGGGAACTAAAGGGTTAATTGGCTTAACTGTTTATGTTTGAAAAATGTGGGTCTTTATGGATGTTTAAAACTGGTAATTCCCAGGGCTTCTTGGAGAAATGAATGATTCTAGGACAGGGGCAGGGAACACAGGATGAGCCTGGAGCATTTTCTAGAGTCAGAAAGGATGCAAGTGTACCCCGCTCCCCACAGTTAGGTGTGTATGTCAAAGGAACACGGGAACCAACTGAAAGAACTCCCAGTGGCCAAAGCTGGCATAGTTTGAGCAACAGAGTAAAGTAATACTAGATTATAACCCAAAGTATAAAATAAATATTTATGAGTCCATACTGGTATAAATAAATGATTGAATAACTAGATAAATGGAGGAGGATAGATAACGCTCCCATGCAAATTCCAAATAATTTATGTGGACATTCCACAGTTACGGAGGGGAAAAATAACTCCCTGGTTCTTTAGTGTGGGCGGCACATAGTGATTTCCTTCCAAAGAGTACAGTATGGAAAGGAGGATAAAAGAGTACCTTAGAGTCGAGAAACTCTACAAACACTCCTTCAGCCAGGTCAAGGTTAATATCAGTAGTGATAAGTCATCCTTGACATGATATCATGAGAATGGCACCTTTACCGTGGATTTCCTCCCAACAGCTCATAAACCCAGAATAATCATGAGAAATCAGACAGATTGACTTGAGGGGCATTCTACGAAATACCTGACCAGTATTCTCTAAACTGTCAAGGCCATGAATAATAAGTCTGAGAAACAATAACAAAGTCTGAGGAACTGTCATAGCCAAGGGAAGCCTAAAGAGACATGATGACTAAATGTAATATGGCTTCCTCAGTGGGATCTTGGAACAGAGTAAAGCCCTTATGTGAAAATTAAGGAAATCTGAATAAAATATGAACTTTAATAATAATTTATATTGGCTCATTAAATTGTGACAAATGTACCATACTAATGTAAGATGTTTTGGGTAATAGGGTAAATGGTTGTGGGGTATATGGGAACACTATACTATCTTTGTAACTTTTCTGTAAATTGAAATTATTCTAAAATAAGTTTATTAAATTTAGTAATTCCCTATCAACCCAGGAAATACCTCAAAAGCATGAAGTTATAAAGAAGTATTGTTATAAATCACAGTGCTTTTTTTATAGTTGCAGTCTTCTTTCCTGTTTGTATTAGTGGCTTGTATTTACAAATATGGTCTGTTTCAAAAACTAAGTATCTTTGGCACTTTGCTCTATTAGAGTAGATCATCAGGTATTTGACTAGTTTTTAGAGGCTGGAAGGATGCAGAATGAGAGCTTATCCTTGTTTGCACTGTTGTAGAAATAAGGTTAATATAATTGGTGATAATAAAAGGTGATAATATGCTTTTTTATTGTATATGAGAGAAGGTTCAGTGAGATTTTTTTTATTTTTTAAAGATTTTATTTATTTATTTGAGAGACAGAGAACAAGATGTGGGGGAGGGAGAAGCAGACTCCCTGTTGAGCAGGGAGCCTGATGCAGGACTCAATCCCAGAACCCTGGGATCATGACCTGAGCCAAAGGCAGATGCTTAACTGACTGAGCCACCGAGGCGCCCCTGGTTTTTTTTGTTTTTGTTTTAAGATTTTAAAGCAATCTCTATACCCAGTGTGGGGCTTGAACTCAACCCTGAGAACAAAAGTCACATGTTCTACTGATTTAGCCAGCTCAATGAGCTCTGTTTTTAAGGGCTCCAATAGGTAGTTGGATAAGCAGAGTGTTTACAAATAGTTGAGGAAGCCGCCGTGATTTGACTTGCTTGGTTAAGGAAAGCAAAGAGTGAATTTTATTATTTACCCTTTAGTTTGGTCATACCTTATCTTGGTTTTCTGAGGATTTTCATTGATTTCAAGAAGTATTTGAGTACATATTATGTTTAAGATATTATACATATAAACAGTAGGAGAGATAAAAATAAGTCATGGCTTTGTTTTTAAGAAATGTATAGTTTAGTGGGACATTGAAGGACAGATAAGATATCACGTGAATAACTTTAATACAAGCTTAGTGAGAAGGGACATACAAAATAGAGTCAAAGTGGTGGTGAAAGTTCATAGGAAGGGAGAGAGAAAATCAGATAGAAAGGAGATCAGAAAAGGTTTCACATGAAGATGAGATTTGAATGGATAAGATTTTGAAGGTAGGTGGTTAGAATAACAACACTTGAGATGGGAAGAATATTTTGAATGAAGGCAAGGCAGAAAAGTCCTGGGTTTATTTCAGGGGACGAGGAGGCTGATATTCTTAGTCTAGGGGTTAAGGAGAGGGAAGGCTAGTGTGAGTGAGCAATCTATAGAAAAAGAGAATAGAGCCTGGATTCAAAATGCCTGATAAGCTCATTTACTAGATGACAGGTTAGGGCAAGCCATAACCCTTAGTTGTAGTTTCCTTTTCTATGGATATTAGAACATAACTCACAAACTTTTGTAAGGATCAAGCAAGTGACACTGCATGGAAGTTTTTTTGGCATATTATAAAATACTCTAGATGTATTGTTTAAATGTGAACATCAGAAATGGAAATAGGTGGAGAGAGAGGTATGTGATACCCGATACAATTTGGCAACTGCTTTAGATATGAAGTGGTCAGGGAGAGATAAGAGACAATTGCTTTCTAGATGATTGGAAGCATGTGGTGCAGTTCACAGAACTGGGAAGGTCAGAAAGAAGAACAGCTGCTGGTTCAGGAGGAAAGCTGTTGGATTCAATTTTTTTTTTTTTTAAAGATTTTATTTATTTATTTATTTGACAGAGACACGGTGAGAGAGGGAACACAAGCAGGGGGAGTGGGAGAGGGAGAAGCAGGCTCCCCGTGGAGCAGGGAGCCCGATGCGGGGCTTGGTCCCAGGACCCTGGGATCATGACCTGAGCCGAAGGCAGACGCTTAACGACTGAGCCACCCAGGCGCCCCTGTTGGATTCCATTTAGAATAAATAAAATTTGAAGTGCTGGTGAGGTTTTCAGGTGGGTATGTGGGGTTAGGCAGTTGGAAAGTGGGCTTGGAGCTTGAGAGAAGAGTGATGCTAGACATACACATTGAGACTCAATATTTACTGAAAGCTAAGTACATAAACTTTGTTACTGACTTCATATTTGTGTCCGCCCTCCCCAATTTTATATGTTGAAGCCCTAATTCCCAATTTGATGGTATTTGAAGGGGGGGCATTTGGGAGGTAATTAAGTCATGAGGGTATAGCCCTCATGATTGGGATTAGTGTCCTTAAAGAGACTTAAGAAAGATGATCCTTCTCTTGGCCATGTGACCGTACAGCAAGAAGGTGGCTGTCTGCAAAACAGGACTACGGTCCTCACCAGACATCAGATCTGTTGGCACCTTGATCTTAGACTTCCCGGCCTTCATAACTGTGCAAAGTAAATGTGTATGCCACCCAGTGTATGGGATTTGTTACAGCAGCCCAGGCTAAGGTTCCTCATCAGGTTATGAGAAGACCCCTTTCTTGCTCTTTAAAAAAAAAAAAAAAAAAAAAAAGATGCTTGCAACTTGATGGCTTAATTTTATTAGAAAGTTTAGAGTAGAAGGGACAATAATAGCTAATATGTATTGAACACTTGCTGTATATGAGGTGCTGTTCCAAATACTTTATGTGTTTCAATTTAATCTTTAAAATACCACTTCAGGGTGGCTCCTAGTATCCTCCTTTTTACAGGTAAGATATGAGGTAAAGAGGCATTAAGTAGTTGTTTGGGGTCACAAGTTAATAAGTAATAGCATCAGATTCAAACTCATATAGTGCTTATAGCTTTATACTATGCTGGCTCTATGAGTGTCTCTAGAAAAAGTTAAGTAAGAGAAACTTTGGAGTGGACAGAAAGTGATACAACCTTTTCCCAACATACAGACTAGGGTTCAGGCTTCATTGCACCTATATACTTGTATTTTATAATAAGGTTTTCTTCTCTTGGTGTTCTGATGAAGAAGTAAATTACCACGTGGTTAAATTTAGACATAGCTATATCCATCACTTTGAGCAGCCCTCTGTTGTGTCTGTCTGAATGAAGGTGTCCAGTAGAGAGGAGGCAGTGGTCACATCTCCAGTGACACTAGCCAGGCGAGTATTCAGTCTGCAGATAGCGTAGGAGGACCTTAAGTCATAGTGAATTTACTGACCTTATAAGAGGAGACAGTACTTTCATTTTCATCCCCAAATTTTGGAGAAAGGAATTTCATGGAAGTAATGATTGAAGATATATAGCTGAAATGCTTCCAGAGAGTTTCTTACAATAATACCTTCTATCGTGCGCCTGTTATGTGCCGGGTGCCTAGACTACATGCTTTACATTTCTCAGTGTGCTGCTTGGCTTTAGCTGAACCTTACTTATTTTTAACATGTGAACTTACACCAGAATTTAATAACTGTGTTTGTAAGAGAAGTTTTATTTTAAAATTACCTTACTATAAGGCAGATGTTTATAGTTGTGGCTAAAACAAGTACTATATCTGCATTTATTATGTCAAAGTAAATAATTGTTTTTGTACTGAAGAAGTTAACAAGGCTGCACTTAAATTTTTTAAAAGCTTATTTGTATACCCTGATCTTGTTTCAGTTTTATTCGGTTAAAATATACTTTTTTAGGAAAATTTTTTGACCCAAATCTTTATATGTTTTAAGTTAAAAAAAAAACAAAACTGTAGTTACTTAAAAGTTGTTTGGTATGAGTGAGCTAGAAAGGTCACTTTTAACTGATTAACTTGAGAACCCATTTTGCCTTTGGTGAAATATTTAAATGCTGATAGTTTAGGTTTTTGCGTGTGTGTGTGTGTGTGTGTGTGTGTGTGTGTGTGTGTTAGTAAGAATATTTACCTCATTGTGATAGAACCTGTATCTTTTAATATAGCCTCTAATATGCTAATTTAATCACCTGCCTGCCAGGTACTAAATATATTAAGTTAAACTTAGCAGCCCAGTTTGTTTTGTAACATGCATAAAACAAATGGCTTAAAATTATTAGATTAAATGGCACTTTGGCAAGATACTTAGTTAAAAGCAGGTCTAATATGATTGTAGGGGTAAACTGTTACATCTATTGAAAGAGGGAGATTGCTAATTTTTTGCAGAAGGCCCTTTTGCATCCTAGGTTTCTGTTGACTATTTTGTGAACTTGTATCAGACCGATAATTGCTTTAACCAGTATGAGTTCCTTTATATAGGAAGAGCTAACCTGAGAGACTATGTTTCATTTTATGTATGATGGTTCAAATTTTGGATTCTGTAGTTAGTCTGTTTGAGTTGGCATCTCAACTCTAGTACTTACACTGTAAATCTCTGGCAAGTCTTTAATGCCTGAATCTCCGTTTCTTCATCTCTAAAATGTAGGCAGTAATACCACTTACTTCACAGAGTAGTAGGTGTACATTTGCACATAGTATATATTCAGTAATGTTAACCAGTCTTCTTATATTCCCTACTAAAATTACATTTTATTAAATGTATTATTTGTAAATGGACTTCTACTCTTAGCATTTAAAGAAATATTTTCTTGTCAATAAATATATTCACATAATTTTAATGGATGTGTAATAATATTTCAACATGGTACTTGTCATCCTTAACCGTTTCATTATTATGCACAGAGGGTTGTAGTTGATACTTCTCATTGCAACATTTTGTAATAATGCTCTTGAATGTGAATTATGTATGCTCCCGTTTCAAGCAACAGTAACTAAAATATGTACGTATAAAAATTTGTGTTTGAGTTTTCTGTAGAGCTTACATTTCATTTTCATTCCATGTGTAGGAGTTGAGGTAGTGGTTATTTCTTGGAGCAGAAAGATCTAAATTGCTGTCATGTGCCAGTGATCAGGAAGGGTGCATATTAGTAGACATTTTTAAAGCACTAGGCCGTCTTGTTGGAATATGTATAGGAATGTTATCCTGAACTTCAGTTTTATTTTACAATGATAATATAAGTTCAAAGAAAATCCAGAGAAATCTACTCTTTTCAAAAATAGTCTATGCAACTTTTGAGTTGCAGGAACAGTGTTATAAAATCTGTTTTCATGGGGCGACAGAAGACGGGATGTCTGAGTGGTTTTTTCTTTCTCTCAAGCAGTCTCATTCCAATCAGCAGTGTAATTGGAATGCAACTCCAATCTGGAGGAGGAAGGGGAATTTTTGGCAAGAAGATACTGAACAGTTGGGAGTTTTATTCAGATTAAGCATAGACAGCCATTCATTATGAGTACAACTCAGTAAGAACAGCAATACCATTCTGTTTCTACAGCTGGGATTTACTCTGATATTACTACATGGTGTGTTGCAATTGATAACTCTTATCCAACCATAAAAAGAAATTACTGACTGAAATGGTAATATTTATTTCATCTGCACTTCTGCAAATGGTTTTCTCCAATCACCTCAAATTGGTTGCCTCAAAGATACTAAAGGAGATTTTTGCAAAATTTAAAATAGTTTCTTGAGAAAACAACAACAAAAAAAGGTCATTAATGGCATAATATTTGAAGTATACTTGACCTGCAAGTTCTGAGGGCAAAGTACTATTTAAATACTAAGTACTATTTATTTATTTTTTTAAAATTTTATTTATTTGAGAGAGAGAAAGAGCAAGCAAGCATACAAGCAGGGGCAGGGGCAGAGGGAGAGGGAGAAGCAGACTCCCCGCTGAGCAGGGAGCCCGATGCGGGGGCTCGATACCAGGACCCTGGGCTCGATACCAGGACCCTGGGAACACGACATGAGCCGAAGGCAGCCACTTAACCAACTGAGCCACCCAGGTGGCCCACTGAATACTATTTAAATACAAAGTATTTATCCCTGTGTCTGCAGAATCTGTTATAGTACTTGGCACAAAGTAGGTCCTTAGAAAATGGTGAAAGAGTGAATGATATAGGGGGACACCTGAGTGGCTCAGTTGGTTAAGCGTCGGCCTTCAGCTCAGGTCATGATCCCAGGGTCCTGGGATTGAGTCCTGCATTGGGCTCCTTGCTCAGCAGGGAGTCTGCTTCTCCCTCTGCCTGTGCTCCTCCCCTTGCTTGTGCTTGCTCAGTCTCTCAAATAAATAAATAAAATCTTAAAAAAACAAAAAACAATGATGAACTTAGAAGCCAATCCAGAACAAAGGTGGAAGGATAGTTCTGAGGAATGTTCTAAGGATATTTTGGAATGGTATTAGGAGGAGGGGAAATGTATGGAAGGACTTAATCATATTTGTAAAGAGATCACTTTGGATCCATTGTGGAGAACTGATTGGAGAGTTGAGGCTTCAGGCAGGGGACTGATTGGGAGGCTGGTTGTAATGGCCTAGACTAGTTGATGGTGGCCTGGACAAAGGTGGGGTCATTGTTAATAGAAGTGGACGGATGAAGGCTATTTGAGAGGCAGAATTGATTAGAATTGTTATTTGCCAGGAGGTGGGGAGGGGGAAGAGTAGTGAAGGTTGCTGTTAAGATTTCTGACTGGAGCAGTGGAGTCAAAAGCAAGGTTATTTATTGAAAGAAAGTGAACTGGAAGAGCAGTTTTTGGGGAGGAGGAGATGATTTTATTTTGGGGGCATATTTAATTTAAGTTTAGGAGAGAGTTAAGATTGGGTCTTTATATTTAGGTGTCACCAGAATGGTAAAGGCCAGGGAGAATGTATGAAATGTAGCTCTTCATATTTATTTTTTGAGAGGGGAAGAAGAGCTTTGTCAGTCTGTTAGGCTGTGAATTTTCTCCTAGGAAAAATGTGTTCTTTCCCCAGAAAAGTACACATGCTGCATATGACAGTTTACGTATAATTCCAAGGTTTGCAAAGATGGGCTTCTGTGCTCCTCAGGTTATAGAGTAAAAGAAGAGGATCTAGGCCACAAATCCTGAAGAACCCCAATTTCCATGGATGGAATATAGGAAAAAGATCTAGCAAGGAAGATTTAGAATGCATTTTACGCCTGGTATAAAACCAGGTGAATGTGGTATTGAACAGAAACCAGAAGAAAAGAGGGGTTCCAGAGGAGGCAAATGCTCCTCAGGGGTCAAGTGTGATAATAATGAAAGATGTCCATTGGATGGATTTAGTAGTTAATGTCCCTGGCGCTTTGGAGAAGCCATGTAGGGGCAGTGGTGAGAGAGGAAACCAAATTGCAGTGAATTAAGGCATTAGTGGGAAGTGAAGAAGTGGAGTCACTCTAAATTTACTTTGTTCAGAGTATTTATTATGTATGGATATTGTACTTTGTCAGGTGCTTTTTCTGCATCTGTTGAGATGATCATATGGTTTTTTATCCTTTCTCTTGTTAATGTGATTAATCATATTGATTTGTGAATATTGAACTGCCCTTTGCATCCTGGGATAAATCCCACTTGATCGTGGTGAATGATTTTTTTTTTTTTAATGTATTGTTGGATTGGGTTTGCTAATATTTTGTTGGGGATTTTTGCATCTATGTTCATCAGAGATATCGGCCTATGGTGTTCTTTTTTTAAGTGTCTTTGTCTGGTTTTGGTATCAGGAGAATGCTGGCCTTGCAGAATGAATTTGGAAGCTTTCCTTTTGTTTTTTTGGAATAGTTTGAGAAGAACTTTTCTTTAAATGTTTGGTA
The DNA here is from genome assembly GCF_003265705.2 of Callorhinus ursinus. Classification (NCBI taxonomy): domain Eukaryota; kingdom Metazoa; phylum Chordata; class Mammalia; order Carnivora; family Otariidae; genus Callorhinus; species Callorhinus ursinus. The sequence goes on from NW_027397112.1 coordinate 7,852,698, forward strand.
GAATTCACCGGTGAAGCTGTCTGGTCCTGGATTTCTGTTTGTGTTGGAAGCTTTTTGATTATTATCGAAATTTGATTATTTTGATTGTTGTCAATTTTATCAGTACTTGGTCTGTTCAGATTTTCTGTTTCTTCCTTATTCAGTTTTGGAAGGTTCTTTGTTTCTAGGAATTTATCCATTTCTTCTAGGTTGTCCAATTTGTTGGCATAACATTTTTCATAATAGTCTCTTATAATCCTTTGTATTCCTGCGGTGCTGGTTGTTATCTCTCCAGGATTTCTGATTTTATTTATTTGAGTCTTCTCTTTTTCTTGATGAATCTGGTTAAAGTTTTGTCCAGATAAAGTAAAATTTTGTTTATTTTAAAGAACTTGTTCCCAGTTTCATTGAGCTTTTCTCGTGTCTTTTTTTTTTCTTTTCTTTCTTTCTTTTTCTTTTTTTTTTTTTTTTTTTTTTTTTCTTTTTCTCTCTCTCTTTCTCTCTCTCTCTTTCTTTCTTTCTTTCTTTCTTTCTTTCTTTCTTTCTTTCTTTCTATTTCATTGATTTCTGGTCTAAACTTTATTTCCTTCTTTTGACAGGCTTTGGACTTTGTTCCTCTTTTTCTAGCTCTTTTACGTGTAAAGTTAGGTTGTATGTTTATTTTTCTTGTTTCTTGAGGTAGGTCTGTATTGCTATAAACTTTCTTCTTAGAACAGCTTTTGCTGCATCCCAAAGATTGTGGACCATTGTGTTTTCATTTTCATTTGTCTCCATGTATTTTTTGATTTCCTCTTTGATTTCTTGGTTGACACATTCATTGTTTAGTAGCATGTTATTTAGCCTCCAAATATTTGTGTTCTTTACAGATTTTTTCTTGTGATTGATTTCTGTTGTAGGAAAAAGTGCATATGATTTCAGTCCTTTTGAATTTATTGAGACCTGTTTTGTGATCTAACTTGTGATCTATCCTGGAGAATGTTCCATGTGTACTTGAAAAGAACATGTATTCGAATGGAATGTTCTGTATATACCTGTTAGGCCCATCTGGTCCTGAGGGAGAAAAAATTAAGAGCTTTTACTCTAAAATCAGGAATAAGACAAAGATGTCTACTCACCACCTTTATTCAGTATAGCACTGGAGGTCCTCCTAGCTGCAGCAATCAGACAAGAAAAAGAAATAAAAGGGTGCCTGGGTGGCTCAGTTGGTTAGGCGACTGCCTTCGGCTCAGGTCATGATCCTGGAGTCCCGGGATCGAGTCCCGCATCGGGTTCCCTGCTCGGCGAGGAGCCTGCTTCTCCCTCTAACCCTCCCCCATCTCATGTACTCTCTCTCTCTCTCTCATTCTCACTCTCTCAAAAATAAATAAATAAATCTTTAAAAGAAAAAGAAATAAAAGGCACCCAAATTGGTAAGGAGAAAGTAAAACTTTTGACTATTTGCAGATGACATGATAATATATATAGAAAATCTAAGGACTCCGCCAAAAACTACTAGAACTGATAAATGAATTCAGTAAAATTGCAGGATAAAAAACCAATATATAGAAATCTGTTGCATTTCTGCACACTAATAATGAAGTAGGAGAACGAGACATAAAACAATCCCATTTATAATTGCACCAAAAAGAATAAAATACCTATGAATCAACTTAACCAAGGAGGTGAAAGACCTGTACTCTAGAAACAGTAAAACACTGATGGAAGAAATTGAAAGTGACACAAATAAACGGAAAGATATTACATGTTCATGGATTGTAAGAACCAATATTGTTAAAATGTCCATACTACCCAAAGCAATCTATAGGTTTTATGCAGTCCCTATTAAAATACCAACAACATTTTTCACAGAACTAGAAGAAGAAATAATACTAAAATTTGTGTGGAACCACAAGAGACCCTGAATAGTCAAAGCAATCTTGAGAAAGAAGAACAAAGCTGGAGGGGGTATCATAGTCCCAGATTTCAGGATAAATACACTACGAAGCTGTAGTAATCAGAATAGTATGGTACTGGCACAAGATAGACACATAGATAAAAGGAACAGAATAGAGAGCCCAGAAATAAACTTACACTGATAAGGTCAACTAATCTGTGACAAAGTAGGAAAAAATATATGGTGGGAAAAGGACAGTCTGTTTAACCAATGGTACTAGGAAAACTGGGCAGCCACGTGCAAAAGAATGAAACTGGACCGCTTTCTGATACCATACAGACCTAAATGTGAGACCAGAAACCATAAAACTCCTAGAAGAAAACATAAGCAATAATTTTAACCTTGACAGTGGAAACATTTTTTCTAGATACGTCTCCTCAGGCAAGGGAAACAAAAGCAAAGTTAAATTTTTGGGAGTATACCAAAATAAAAAGCTTTTGCACGGCAACAGAAACTATCAACAAAACAAAAAGTCAACCTACCGAATGGGAGAAAATATTTGCAAATGATATGTTTGATAAGGGGTTAATATCCAAAATATATAAAGAACTTATACAACTCGACATGCAAAAAACAGATAATCCTATTAAAAAATGGGCAGAGGACCCGAGTAGACATTTTTCCAAAGAAGACATGCAGATGGCCAGTAGATCCATGAAAAGATGCTTGATACCCCTGACCTTCAGGGAAATGTAAATGAAAACCATAATGAGATATCACCTCATACCTGTCAGAATGGCTGCAATCAGGAGGACAAGAAATAACAGGTGTCGGTGAGGATGTGGAGAGAAAGGGGTCTTCGTGCTCTGTTGGTAGAACGCAGCCACGGTGGGGGGGGGGGGGACAGTGGTAGGAGGGTGGACACCAAGTGGAAGGAAGGCAAAAAGGATGAGTATCAAAACAGAAGTTTGTAGGGTTAGTGATAAGAAGTTGGGGAATTCACATATATTTTCTGTTTCTCTAAAGTAGCATGTGAAATCATTTCACTCTGGAATCATAGGCTGATGATTAAAAAAGCCATTACCTCGTCAGGACTGAAGATTATAATTTGGATTCATGTATGTGTTGTGTATGTATTGATCCTGAGTATTCTGTTCAGTTTATAGGGTGATAATCAAGGTTTAGGGAGAAGTTCTTCTAAATCCAGTTTGTGGTTTGGTACTCTTAGTTATGGCCCTTAGTTTTCATGATTGAGTTTTTATGTTTTTAAAAATAAAACTGTTTCTAAGGGCCTAAGAAACTCTGACTAGTAAATCAGTATCTCGTGCTTCCATTTGCCAGTGGCATCTGTCTTCAAAATTATTTTTATTTGAACTTTTAAAGTGAATATATTTTGACTTATTGCTGAGGTTTGTTATGTTAAATGAACTTTATACACTAAACTTTAAATAGTTGTAATTAATTGAACAGACCATTTAAACCGAAGTGGGTAGAAATTAACCAAACATTACATTTACAGATATTTTATAAAATAGAAACATATGGAAATTGATGTTTTCCTCTCACTTGTAACAAGTTTGAATTAAAGAAGTTAAGTTTAGGGGCGCCTGGGTGGCTCAGTTGTTGAGCGGCTGCCTTCGGCTCAGGTCACGGTCTCGGGGTCCTGGGATCAAGCCCCGCGTCGGGCTCCCTGCTCCGCGGGAAGCCTGCTTCTCCCTCTCCCACTCCCCCTGCTTGTGTTCCTTCTCTTGCTGTGTCTGTCTCTGTCAAATAAAAAAATAAAATCTTAAAAAAAAAAAGTTTTATGACTACATAAGCAGTAATTTTTAAGTTAACATATAATCATGTACTATAAAATTCACCCCTTTAGGGTGTGCAATTCAATACTTTTAATATATTCACAAGGTTGTGCATCCATCACCATAAAAGTAGTAATTTAATGCAAGGTAGAGAATGTGGATTTGGGATATCTATCTCAATATTATTAACTTTCAGTTTTTGGTAGATACAGTAATCTGTCTTGTCATTGAGCTGATGATTTAGGAGAAGGTAATTTATCTCCTGTAAAATTCTGTAGAGTTAGATGAAGAGTATATAACAATGTTATTTAAAAAAAAAAATCTCATCTATATCAAGAAAGTTCGAATTTATGATCAGTACAAAAGTATTTCATTTAAAAATATATTTATCAACCTAAGTTTACATATTTTCTTCTTAGAACTGTTTTCCCCTTCTCACCAGGCTACTCTGAGGTAAATCTTGAGGGAAGATTGATTGGAAGTCGATTCTTATTAGAATACCAGATTTATAAACTTTCTGGCCCTCAGCTGTTACTGTGATCATTGCTGAAGTTGCAACTGCTGGTTCAGCTGTCTTTTGCTAGTCTTTAATAAAAATTTGTGATCATATTTCATACTTTGCTGTAGTTATTATTATTATTCACTGGTGTTTTCATTGTTTTAAAATGAATCTTTTGACAGTGCAGTCTTACCGTTTTAATTCTTTCCATGTATATTTTTTTGTTTCCTTTACAGTACTCTGTGCAAAAAACTTGGTGAAAAAGGATTTTTTCCGTAAGTAAATTAACTTTAAATCTTGTATGTTGTGTGTAGACTTTTTGGATAACACTTTCAGAATTGTCTGGCTAAGTGAGTTCTCTATTCAGAAATCTACTCCGTACTGTTTTATGAATGCTTTGGGTCAGAGCCTTTTGGCAACACTGTTTTTTGTTTTGTGGGGTTTTTTTTTAGAGGATTTTGTGCCTTTTTAGCTTTAGTCCCTTTCCTTGTATCCACTCCTCCCACATATTTGTGTGAAACGTGTGTGGTAAGTGTGTATATGAGATGTGCGTGGAGAATACTGAAGGTGTGCATATACTACTAGGTTTCTAGAAAAGTAGAGATTATTTTGTAAACACTTTTTTTTTCTTTTCTAACATTTTATAGGAAATTTTATTTAGGCAGTCATGATTCCTTGGAAAGTAGAGAAGTCATTCAGCCTGCTTGGAATTTCCAGAGTGTAGGAAAGAAATCTCTGCCACATTCAATCATAGATGCTCTTGTGTCTCAGACTCCAAAGCAGACATTTGGTTCCCATATTTGCAGTCTCTTTGCCAATAAGTTGTCAATTTTTTTTTTTTTTGGTGGCTTTATTTAGGATTAAGTTTTGTGAGGGAGGATTGGGAAGAACCCCTCACGTGTGTTTAGAATCTTTACCCTGTAATATCATATATCATGATAGCTTTAAATTATTGAGTAAAGAAAATTTAAAAATATATAAGTGAGGAAAAATGATATAATTTTTGGTAAGGAACTATAAGCCAACAAAATTTTATATGTAAAATATTTGAAGTTATAAATGAGACATTTCATTAGATTTTAAAATTCAAGTTCTACCAGCCAGGAAAAACTAGCTGTAAGTGCTAATTTAATATGATATTACTTAATTTTCAGGGGTTTGAGTAAAAGAAGTAATAAGCTCTTGATGCATTTTGTAAAATCATACTTAATTCTTTTCACTTGAAATTTTCTTTTAAAATTTCCGGAGAGAACCAAAATTAAAGTTTGTAAAATAACATCTTATAAACCTTTATATAATTAGAAAATTTTCTGGTGTCTGTGTTTATATGGGAAAGGAGTTAAATAGGGTAATTGGGGGCATAGTTAAAGTTTTAAGCAGTTCCAATTTATGTACTGTGTGCTCTCCACCCCACTACTGCATGTTGCAGTAGCAGAGGCCACTGGCCTGTCTTCATGCTGCCACCAAATAATATCTTCACAGGCTTTTGCTGAACTACATATCTCATCCTTGTCACTAATAAGCTAGTAACCAATGTATACTCTTTTACCCTTAAAGGTTGATTTGATGTAGGATTTATTCTAGTAGGACTGCAGAGTGGCAAATAGGATCAGATAGGCAAGTGACAAGGAAAAAAGGGAGGAAAGTGAGGAATGCATACTCTTAAAGTTGCTTCTGCACTCTCCAAGATATCTGCTCTGGTTTTAAAGATAAAATCTTCCATTTTGTCTCCCAGCCTTCCTTCCCAAGTTCGTTCTTTCCTTCAGAGTCCCAAGGTACAGCTTCTCCAGTAAAATATCCAAATAACCTTGTCTCAGTTTTCCTAGAAAATCTAGGGGAATCTTACTTTAATTTTTGATAAACCTCGGAGAGCCCATTATTATCACTTATATGACCTTTATCTGCCCTTAACTTGTAGTTAGGAAAAAAAGGGGTTCCTTCTTGAACTTCTCTTTTTCATTGGTGTACGCGTAAAAATTAATAAAAATTCTTAAGAGTTGTGAGTTTGCTCCAGGGATAAGAAAATTAGGGGAAACTATGTGATTATGATGGCTCTGGAAAGGGAAACAGGAAAGCCAATCGTGAGGCCTTCCGAAGGCACTCAGCCAGGGATGGACTATCTCCCGGGTTCACAGTGAGAACAGCCTCTGCTGTGGTAGATTTACATCTGTCTTTGATCTGCTTATAAGTTGAGGGTGGCCCACATTAATTCCAGAGAAGGCATTAGAGTACTTCTTAAATCTTTTAATGAAATTTGAGTGAGAGTGTTTATTGATCAGAATGCAATTATCATTGATACCAAAATATAAAGTACTTGTTTGTAATGAGGTTTAAAGCATGTTGAATGAGAAAAGTAAATTTTAATATCAAGCATGACTATAGGCTGATGAAATATGTATGTGTGTATATATTTAATTATAGGAAAAAATACAAAGCCAAGTGTTGTAATTTGTGTAATTTGAGATAATACTATTTATTTTGGGTAACTACCCTTCCTGAGAAAAGTTTTGCTAATTCACTTTTTAGAATTGTTTGCAAGCTTATTGGCTTTAAAAAATAAGTTACTTCCCTTCCCCCAAAATTTTAGAAGGAAAAATTTCTCACATATAGGAACATGTAGAGAGTTTTATAGTGAATATCCAATCTAGATTCTCTTTGTCACATATATGTTTATCCATTATCTGTTTTTTAAAGACTGTTTTTTTTAAGATTTTTTTTATTTATTAGAGGGAGAGAGCGCAAGAGAGAGCACAAGCAGGGGGAGTGGGAGAGAGAGAAACAGACTCCCTGCTGAGCAGAGAGCCCGATGTAGGGCTTGATCCCAGGACCGTGAGATCATGACCTGAGCCCAGGGCAGACACTTAACAAACTGAGCCACCCAGGTGCCCCAAGAATATTTTCATTAGCGTATTTTTTTCTCTTTTATGCAACATTTAAATAAAAGATTTGTGTGTAAGCTACTGTGTTAAGGTGCTGTATATAAGGGCCAAATTGAAGTCACTCAGAACCAAGATGGTTGGTGAAAGATTTTTTTTTTTCTTCCCCCAATCAAAAATAAAGCTTTAGGGGCACTTGGGTGGCTCATTTGGTTAAGTATTAGACTCTTGATCTCAGGGCTTGATCTCATGGTCATGAGTTCAAGCCCTGAGATTGGGCTCCATGCTGGGCATGGAGCCTACTTAAAAAAAAAACAAAAAACAACAAAAAACCCACAAAACTTTTTCTCTGGACAGTAGCACACTTCTAAGTGGAAATTTTTGTTTCATTATCATTTGCAGCCCAAGTACATTTGTGTAGCGAAAAAGTCTTGAGCTTTAGCTATTTTTATATGACTCAGAAATGATGGGGCTAATTGAGAAATTTTTTAAAAATACAGAAAATACCTTAGCCACTTTATATTTACCACTAGGGGTCTCACTCACTTCAGAAAACTTGATAGCTTTTGATGACATCACAGTAACTTGGCTCTCAAGTTAAAGTTTTGTGGAGTAATAGAATCAGGTAAGTTGAAAGTTAGGTATTTTTATTGTTGTTAGGGTGTAGAGCTTGTATTTTGTATTATTTAACAGAAGAGAAACGTAGGAGGCTGGGACTGATAATTTCATACTTACGGATTTGAAAGCCATACGTAGTGTTTTTGTGTGGAAAAGTTGTTTTCCTTAGTCCTTAATTCTATAACTAAACAAAATCTAAAAGGAAAGCTAGAAATGTGATTTTTGTTTTTGTTTTTGCTTACAAACATACTTATGTGTTTTTTTGAGATAGTAGGATCAAAAGAACAAGATAGAATGGAGTCCTTCAGGAGAAAATACTTAATGTTACTGAAGGCAGAGGGAAAAGTACTCTTCCATTAAACACAGTTAAAAATGATTAGGTATTAGGGGCGCCTGGGTGGCTCAGTCGTTAAGCGTCTGCCTTCAGCTCAGGTCATGATCCCAGGGTCTTGGGATCGAGCCTTGGTTCGGGCTCGCTGCTCAGCATGAAGCCTGATTCTCCCTCTCCCTCTCCCTCTCCTGCTCCCCCTGCTTGTGTTCCCTCGTTCGCTCTCTCTGTCAAATAAGTAAATAAAATCTAAAAAAAAAAAAAAAAAAATGATTAGGTATTATTGAAATAATATGAGTAGCAGTAAACTTCAAGAATATAGTTAAATAGGGGCGCCTGGGTGGCTCTGTCAGTTAAGCGGCTGCCTTCGGCTCAGGTCATGATCCCAGGGTCCTGGGATGGAGCCCCGCATTGGGCTCCCTGCTCTGTGGGAAGCCTGCTTCTCCCTCTGCCTGCTGCTTCCTCTGTGCTCTCTCTTTGTGTCAAATAAATAAATAAGTAAATCTTAAAAATATATATATAGTTAAATATATCATTACCCTAACTTCCAAGTATGTTCTTAAATACTTAACACTCGTAAATTTTGATCTTCTCTTATTTGAAGTTGACAGATCACAGAATCATAGAATTGGGGAACTGATGACACAGTTTCTGCCTGGCCTTGAGTCTTGGCACATTGGTATCTTGACTTAAAAAAAAATTAGATATCAAGGTGTACAAGTTCTTCACTTACCAAGACTTACCAACATTTTGTTCTAGTATTTTCAGCTGTCCATAGGAAATCTTTGCTATCCCAATATGTCTAATGCCTAAATTGTCATTTTTGTCTCTAACATTTTTAGTTTTACCTTGTAACTTTTCTTTTTCTTTTTTAAGATTTTTTTATTTTTTATTTGACAGAGAGTACAGGCAGGGGGAGTGGCAGGCAGAGGGAGTGGGAGAAGCAGGCTCCCCGCTGAGCAAGAAGCCCGATGTTGGGCTCGATCCCAGGACCATGACCCGAGCCGAAGGCAGATGCTTAACTGTCTGAGCCACCCAGGTGCCCCGACCTTCTAACTTTTCTTTCCCTGCAAAAGACCACTCTTCTCATTGTTACTTAGGGCTGAAAACTGTAGTGTCATTTTTTACTTTAGTTTCTTATAAACTCAGATCTTTCAGAGTAGCTTATTTCACTGTTACTTTCCTTTTCATGTGACTTCCCTAGTGCAGGGTCTACTCATCTTACTGTTCTTTTATCCTACTCTTTGGAACTTAGAACAGCTTCATATATGTTCTCTATACCAGTCTTTCCTTCTTCCAGTCTACCCTGAATACCACTAGTGGGAAAATAGGACCATGTATTTACAGCCATGCTTAAGAACCTAGAGTGGCTCCCTGTTACCTATTTCAGTCATTTCCTGACTTTTAAGCCTCTCTTACCAGCAGTATTTACTTTTACACATTAGCACAGAAGATTTGGTTAGACTCCTCAGAGCCCTTCAAATATTGTCAATATTGCCATACCTTTCTTGGCAATCTTCCTGTTTGTCCTTTAAAGCCCAAATGAGTCCCATCCCCTCAAGAAAACAAAACAAAAAAAACACACCTTGATTTACTGTTCAAACTTCAACTGTTGTTTTTCTGAGCTCTTACTTGTGCTCACTGTTGAACTGCATAGTAAGTGAGAGGTATAACATAGCATAGTGGTTAAGAGCATGAAATCGAGAATCAGATTGTATGTGCATGACTTTAAAAATCGAAACTTTAGACCCTGGCTCTGTCATATACTGTTTGTCCTTGGACTAGTTAATTAACCCTTTTTGCCTTAGTTTCCTCATCAGTAGAGATTATAGTAGTATTTACTCTATTGGATTATTGTGAAAAATAAGAGATTCAATATATGTAAAGCATTTAGAATAGTGCCTGACAGAGTATTAAAAGTGTTTTCTTTATAGTCAGTACAAACCCTTCTTTATTCTCAGGGTCCCCTCTCCCCCACAGCATTTTTAAAAAAAGATTTATTTATTCACTTGAGAGAGAGAGAGAGAACATGAGCTGGGGGAGGGGCAGAGGGTGAGAGAGAATCTCAAGCAGACTTCCCGCTAAGTGCGGAGCCCGATGCAGGGCTCAGTCTCAGAACCCTTGAGATCATGACCTGAGCCGAAACCAAGAGTTGGAGGCTTAACCCACTGAGCCACCCAGGCATGCCAACCCATCCCCCGGTCCTCATGGCATTCTTATCTCCCCAATTAGATAGATCTTTTAAGGCAGGGTATTAGATTTTTTTATTTCAGTTTCTCATCACTCATGGTAGCTATTGAAGAAAACTTTTTGGCTAATTTGATTTCTCTGTAGCCCATGTTCTTGTGTGAAAACCTTTAATAAGCTGTTTCTTTAAGTGCTACTAAGAGAGACCTTGGGAAGGCTCTAAGAGAGCCAGGAATGTTTTAAGCTCCCTCGGGTCAAAGGGCTGGTAGATGTATAAAAACTTCCACATTCTGAGGTAACCTCTAGGCTTTTGTAGTTTAAGCTGAGAATGTTTTGAGATAGGAGCAAGAAAAAAACGTAGCTTTTGGTATTTAATGTAGAATTAACTTTAATCTTAGTTTTAAAATGGACCACTTTAATTTATAGCTGAATGTTAAACTTTTTATAAAGAATGGGAATAATCTTTTGTAGTAAATAGTAAGCTTTATACAATTAATCTTCTATTTTCCATGTTATAATATTCTTTAATAAAAAAAATTCTTCCCCTTTTTTCACAGGACTTCCTGATCCATTTGCTAAGGTGGTGGTTGATGGATCTGGGCAATGCCATTCTACAGATACTGTGAAGAATACACTTGATCCAAAGTGGAATCAGCATTATGACCTGTAGGTTTAAATGATTCATTTGAAATGAAACCTAGAATCAATATTATTTGATATAGTCTTCGAAAAGAATCACTGAAAATGATCAGAGTTTGATCTGTGGTATAATTTGGTCTTCACAGAGGGACACAAAACCTAATGGGAAGGTACTTTGGCTTATTGATAGCTGGTTTTGAAAGACTAAGTGCCCTTAATAAGCCTATGGAGAACAAAATGTATATGCAGTTTAGAGCAGCCCCACCCCATCTTTTTTCAGTTAAATAAAGGTATTAATTTACTTTCCACCAGTTATGAGTATAAAACCAGAAGTCATAATTGGGATGCACTCGTAGGCATTCTTTTTGCTTTTGTAGGGATGGTTTTATTTTAATCACAGTAGTATATGTAACTTCTAAAAAGGCACATAATACTGTAAGGCTTTTAATGGGAAAATGCGGTTTGCTGTCCCATTCTTATTCCTGATTCCCATTCTCAAGGTAACTACTTTGAGTAACTTTGAATATTTATTCTGGTATTTTCTTGTATTTCTAGATATCATGCTTATTTTATACACCTCTCTATATGGGGTGGGGGTGGGAGGAGAGATGCAGAGAGATTCAGTGTCTACATACTTTTAGTTTTAGGTATTATTTTTACAGTTCCTACCGTACAAGAAAATTCAGCTTTTACAACTGATCTCTCTCATCTTACTCCCCCAACACCCATAACACCCCCATAGCCCTTCTTTCTCCCAGCCCCTAGTATAGTTATGTGAACCTTTTTGGTTAAATCATTGTTCTGTATTTACATTACAATGGTCATGTAACTATTCATAATTGAGTCATGTGGCATGTAATGATTACATTTCCTTTCTTGACAACTTTTTTTTTCTGGAGTTACAACTGTCTTACTTTGCCATTTGCTTAGTTTTCTGTCTCATTAGTTAATTCCCAAAGTCTCCCACAGGACTGAACATATCTTCATATATACAACCACATATATACAACCACAAATTGGCTTTGTTTTCTTCTTCGAGATATCCCTCCTGAAACCTCTGTCTTTTTCCTCCAGTCTGGTCTGGTAGTCTAAACTGGTCTAAGACCTGCTGCACAGTTGTCTGGGAACTTGCCTTTATCATTACATTGGGGATTTCCTTTCTCTCTTCTAGGTTCAGTGACTTCCCATTTTTTGTTTATTCCCTGTTTTGGTGAAGTCTGTCTTTCATTGAGAAAGAGTACAAAGATAGGGAAAATTCCTTTGATATCTTATCCTGAGAATACTTTGTCTTCTCACTTGATTGTTTGAGTGTAAACTTCTAGGTAAGACATCACTCTCTTTCCAAATTGTGAATACAATGCTCCATTGTCTTCCAGGTGTAGATCAGCACTGCTGAATAGAAATACAGTGTGAGCCACAAACGGGAGCTTGTCTGCAATTTTAAATTTGCTAGAAACCACATTTATAAAAGCTAATAAAAAGGATTAGGCTTAATAAATATATTTTATTTAGTTCAGTATATCTAAAATATTCTTATTTCAACATGTCAATATCAAATAATTGTTTATAAATAGAATTAAAAAATAAATATTTTAAAACTAAGTCTTTGAGATCTTAGGGGAGTTTGTTTTGCACTTACAGAGTGCCTCAATTTGGACTAGCCTCCAGTACTCATTAATAGCTCCATGTGGCTGGTGGCTTCCGTTTTGAACAGTGCAGTTTTAGAGTATTGCTAATGGCATCCTGATTTTGGTATTTCTTGATTATTGTTTTCTACTGGAAGATTTCAGGGTATTCTCTTTATGCCTGATACTACATTTTTTTTATGATGGTCTTGGTATATGTTACATAGTGCTAGATACTTATTGGAAACTTTTAATCTGGATAATGAAACTCTTTAAAAATTTAATTTCAGTATTGTTAACATACAGTGTTACTAGTTTCAGGTGTACAATATAGTGATTCAGCAGTTCCATGTGTTACTCAGTGTTCATCAAGATAAGTGTATTCTTCGGGTGTCTGGATGGCTCAGTGGGTCAAGCATCTGACTCTTGATTTCAGCTCAGGTTATGATCTCAGGGTTTTGAGATTGAGCATCAGGCTCTGTGCTGGGCATGGAGCCTGCTTAAGATTTTCTCTCCTTCTCACTCTGCTCCCCTCCATCCCACTCCCTCCCTGACTCTCCCCCCACCTCCCAAAAAAGCTAAGTATACTCTTAATCTCCTTCCGCTTTTTCACGTGTCTTCCCCCCGCCCCATAACCATCTGAACCATCTCTGTGTTCTCTATAGTTAATCTGTTTTTTTGGTTTCTCTTTTTCCTCCCTTTGTTCATTTGTTTTATTTCTTAAATTCCACATAATGAATGAAATCATACGGTATTTATCTTTCTCTGACTGGCTTATTTTGTAGCATTATACTCTCTAGAGCCATCCATGTTGTTACAAATGGCAAAATTTCATTCTTTCTTATGGCTGAATAATATTCCATTCTTTATCTCTTCATGTCTCAGTGGACACTTGGGCTCCTTCCATAATTTGCCTATTGTAAATAATGCTGCAATAATCATAGGGGTACATATCCCTTTGAATTAGTATTTTTGTATTCTTTGGGTAAATACCCAGTAGTGTAATAACTAGATTGTAGGATAGTTCTAGTTTTATTTTATTTTATTTATTTATTATTTTTTGAGAGAGAGAACGAGCGAGCCAGGGGAGGGGCAGAGGAAGAGAATCTCAAGCAGACTCCATGCTGAGGGTGGAGATGAACATGGGGCTCGATCTTATGACCCCAACTGAGATCACAACCTGAACCGAAATCAGGAGTTGGCTACTTAACTGACTGAGCCATCCAGGTGCCCCTCTATTTTTAATTTTTTAAAAAATTTTATTTATTATTTGAGAGAGAGAGCAAGTGCATGAGAGCAAGCAGGGGAGATGGAGAGGGACAAGCAGACTCCGCACTGAGTTCAGAGCCCAACATGGGGCTTGACCTCAGGACCTTGAGATCATGACCTGAGCTGAAATCAAGAGTCGGATGCTTAACCAAATTAGCCACCCAGGTGCCCCGCTATTTTTAATTTTTTGAGGAACTTCCATACCGTCTTCCATAGTGGCTGCACCAGTTTGCATTCCCACCAATGGTGCATGAGGGTTCCTTTTTCTCCACATCCTCACCAGCACTTGTTGTTTCTTGAGTTTTTGATTTTAGCCATTCTGACAGGTGTGAAGTGATATCTTATTGTGGTTTTGACTTGTATTTTCCTGACAATGAGTGTGAGCATCTTTTCATGTGTCTCTTGGCCATCTGTATGTCTTCTTTGGAGAAATGTCTGTTCATATCTTGTGTGTTTTTTAATTGGATTATTTGCGGTTGTTTGGTGTTAAGTTCTTTATATATATTGGATACTAACCCTTTACTGGATATGTCATTTGCAAATATTTTCTCCCATTCAGTAGGTTGTCTTTTAGTTCTGATTGTCCTTTTCTGTGCAGAAGCTTTTTATTTTGATGTACTCCTAATAGTTTATTTTTGCCTTTGTTTCCCTTGCCTCTAGACATATCTAAAAAGATGGCTGATGTCAGAGAATTACTGCCTGTGGTCTCTTCTGGATACTTTTTAGTTATGGGACAGTTATTTATTTAGTGAGTAAATAATTAAAAGATCTTATTTTAATTTTTTAAGATTTTATTCATTTACTTGACAGAGCACAAGCAGGGGGAGCAGCAGGCAGAGGCAGAGGGAGAAGCAGACTCCCCACTGAGCAGGGAACCTGACACAGGCCTTGATCCCAGGACCCTAAGATCATCACCTGAGCCAAAGTCAGACGCTTAGCTGACTGAGCCACCCAGGCACCTTCTCTGTTTTAATAAACTATTTTTGTTTTAGTAAAAAATTAAAAACTGTGATGAAATGTCTGGGCTGTTTCCCCAACTTAATTTTCAAACATTCCTTTTTTAGGATTTATTTATTTATTTATTTGTCAGAGAGAGAGAGAGAGAGAGAGAGCACAAGCAGGGAGAGTGGCAGGCAGAAGGAGAGGGAGAAGCAGGCTCCCCTGCTTGAGCAGGGAGCCCGATGTGGGACTCGATCCCAGAACCCTGGGATCATGACCCAAGCTGAAAGCAGTTGCTTAACCGACTGAGCCACCCAGGAGCCCTCAAACATTCCTTTTATTGTAATTTCTGTTTTCACATTTTTAGTTTCCAAGATCGCTTTGTTTTTTTGACTATCTTTTTTTTCATAATTTCCTCTTATTTCTTGGATGCAATATCTTCTCTAATAAGTGAGTTTTCTTCTGTTGTTTGTATTGCCTTTCTTTTGTCAGAATTCCTTTTTTTCTTTTAGTTTGATTTGGGTTTCTGTCTTTTTATATTTAAGGGGAGGCATTTAAATGTTGATTGGAAATTCTTTGCCCATGGGTAGAGCTGGTCTACTCACTAGGGTAATCAGGTGTGACTGTGACAATTCTCCCCTTTCCTGCTTGGGGGCTATATATTCTTGGATGCTAGTGTTCTTGGAGCTGAAGAGTGTAAGGATGCTAGGGAGTGTCTCTGTTGCCTGTATTAACCTCTTCTTAATATGCCTGCTTTTAATTAATTAATTAATTAATTTTTTAAAGATTTTATTTATTTGACAGAGAGAGACACAGCAAGAGAGGGAGCACAAGCAGGGGGAGTGGGAGAGGGAGAAGCAGGCTTCCTGCAGAGCAGGGAGCCCTATGCGGGGCTCGATCCCAGGAACTGGTATCATGACCTGAGCTGAAGGCAGACACTTAATGACTGAGCCACCCAGGCACCCCAGGATCCCTGCTTTTATTAAGGACTTTTATCTCCTTCCTCAGCTGTGCCTCGTGTCCCTCAGTAGAGAACTTTTCCGAGTATAAACCTTAGGTTTCTTCCTAGGGTTGAGGATGAACTGGATCAGGGAGGGGATTCAAGAGGGCCTTCCATTCCTTTTTAGTACTTTCACCAGTCCTTCTGTTTTAACCACACCCTTGCTGTCAGAGTATCTTGGGCTTAGAAGTTCAGGAATATTTCAGGGATTTGATGACCGTAATAGTCTTGTTTCTTATTTGTTCCTCCCTGAAACCAGGTGTAGGTTGCAGTTTTCTCCAGGTCGTTAATTCCATTATCACATGCTTTCTACACCACTACCATTTTGTCAGCGTATCTCATGTTATAAACATGTTGACTGCCTTGATATCCTCTTTTAAGTCTTTGGTCTTTTAAGCTTTGGACTTCACCCTTCATCAATTTCAGTTTTTCTTCAAAGTGTTCCACTTGACTTACCTACAAAAATGAATTTTAGATCTCCCATCAAACCCTTCTGCCTGACATCTTTCCTACTTACTTCAGACAGTTCTAGAACCACCCTAGAGTACCCACCTCAGTCAGGACTCTGGTCAGTTACTTAAATTTGACTTTCTAAACCACATGTGAACAAATGTCCTGTCTCTACTACTGAAACACTGAGATACCTAGAGACAACTCAGAATAAGTCTTCTGTGTATGCCCATCAGTGCTATGGCTCAGTACCTCCAAGTTAGTATGCAGATGAATTGGAACCAAAAAAGTAAGCGATAGAGAGAAGTGAGAGTACGCAGCTTCCGGCCTCCACCACTTGCTTGTGTGATCCTTAGCTCAGTGTTTAACCCCTTGTGTGTCAGTTTCCATTGACTACAGCAACAGTGCCTACTTTAGAAGACGGATAGAAGAGTGAGACAGGTAATGCCTGTAAAGTGCTTAGACTAGTACCTGACAGGTAATTCTCAAATGTTAGAGGCTTTTAGTAAAAGTATTATATTAGGTCACACATTTTTTTCTATTACTTGATTTGACCTTCAGTGAATTTGAAATCACAGCTCTAATAAGCTACTATCTGTGTAACTGACTAAGCTTTTGAGTTCTTAATCAGATTGTTTTAAGCCATGTCTTTAAGTTTCAGTGAGATTTAAATTCAGCCAGAGACCCAGGTGCAGTAGAGAACAAGATGTGGTCCTCCAGTGTCCAGCCAAGTGGTGTATCAGCACAAGTAAATAGGAAATTATAAACAGTGTGATAAGAAAATGGGGAAGTATAGGGTGCTCTGGAAATACAGAGAATTTCTTTATATGAATTTAGGAGTTAAGGACAGCTTCCTAGAAAAAGTGACATTTAGGCTTTGACCTTAAGTGGGAGTTTACTTGAAAAAGAAGTGGGCCGGCTCTAAGCAAAAGCAGTCTGTGTGAAGACCCAGAGGTGAATAAGATAATGACTTTGAAAACAGTTTGGAGGGGCAGCATTAGTGAATTCATGTAAGGGGAGTGTGGCATAGGACAAGCAAAGAGAGGTAAGCAGGAACCAGCTCACGAAGGTCCTTGAAAGCCTATGAGTAAATTTGAATCCTCTCCTAAAAGCAGTGGAGAGCAATGAAAGGGTTTTCAGTGGGGGGAATACTATAATCGGTTATATCCAGGAGTGGACACTTGGGCTATAATGTGAAAAATTGCTTAGAGGGGGGCAAGGATGTCCAGGAGACTAGTTCCTACCCTGGAGTGTGGGGCAGCCTGATCAGGTGGAGGCTGGCGGAACAGGTGCTGAGAGGATCACCGAAGGCAGAACGAGAGAGAGAGAAGTTTACAGAATACACTGGGAGGGAGCAGTGGGCAGGACAGCAAAGTGTAGAGACTGTCCACCAGGAGGCAATGGTGGGGGGCTGTAGTTCAAGGGGCGGGGTGAAGAAGTATGGGAACATAATGGAATTTTCCTTTTTTGGTACCTGTGCTGGTTGTAAGTAGCCCATTGGTCAGCTAAGGCCTATGGATATTTTGAGGTAGGTCTCTTAATGAGCTTGTTTGCATTCAGCCTGGTGGTCACTGTGGCCCCTTTGACCTTACTCACGTTTCCATTGCTCAAGCCTGTTGTTCAGAAGTAGCCTCTACATTTCCCCCCGCCCCCGAGATCGACAATGACAAATCTTTGGCATTTGGGCAGAGGTCTCCTCTTTAGTAGTTGCTTCATGCTGGACCTGGGGGTGGGGGGTGTTCCTGCCTAAACTTGTCTCTTTGTCAGGGGTTCTGTGCAAGTTACAGACCAGAGCTTGGTATTATACTCATGTGCTAATAGGTAATTTGAGTGGGATTCTCTGGTGGTCAGGTCCATGGGATTTAGGGGGAGGGGACTCTGCCTGTTGGATCCAGCCCATAGAAATGATGACTTTATGTTAGAAAAGTGGTAATGTGAATGAAGAGATGTAGACTTTCTGATTATTTATAATATGGCCTTAAAAGTTAAAAAAAAAAATTTATCCTTGAAGAAAATGAAATCACACTATACCCTATGCTCTGCTGGATTTGGCTCACAGGCTGTGGTTTGCTGACCTCTGCCTTAGACTCCTTGCTTTCCTAGCCTTGCTTCTAAGGTCTTTCTCAACACAGCAGCTAGGGTGATCTTGTTAAAACATATTTCAAATCTTGTTACTCCTCTGCTGCACATCTCCCATTGGTTTCCAGCCTTACTTGGAGTAAAGGCCAGAGTTCATACTATGGCTGACAAGGTCCTTTATGATTTGCCTTCTGTATTGGTTAGAGCAGACTAACTGATATAATATTCAACTCCAGATTTTCAGTGACTTCATACAGTAACAGTGTATTTTGTATAAAAGTTTCATTTGTCAGGGAGGCAGTTCACTGTCTCAAAGTTGTTCAAGGACACAAACTGACGGAATCTCCCCTGTTTTCATAGTATGTATGCCTAAGGTCTCTGGGCCTTGACAGCCAGCCACCTGACAGGATGCTTATGCCAGTGGTGGGCTAAGGGCATGAGGGGATCAATATTTTATCATACTTGTACATCTGGCTTACCAGTTGAGAAAGTGATTTAATGTGATTTTTTTCTTTTAATGTTGGTTTGGGGTTATTTAGCTGTTTAATAATTGATTCTGGTCTAGAATTTTGACGTATCACGCAGGAGATACTTGCCAAGTTAGGTCTGTTAGGTATATTTAAAAATTCTAGTTCAGAGTTTTTCATTTGCAAGCAACAGAAATGAAATTCAAATTGGCTTAATTTTTAAAAAGGGAATGTATTGATTTGCATAATTAAAAGTCCAGGGGATAGGCCTGCTTTAAAGCACAGCTGGATCCAAGTGTGGCTTTCCTGTTTCTCATTTAAAAGTTTTAGTTCTCACTTAAGTGGTTTTGGCGTTTTTATATACTAGGTGAATTTTTCTGATATTATTGCTTTACTGAATGACACTTTAAGATCAAGGTTGCTGGACCAAAAATTTGACCACTTAGAGGCAATGAAATAGGGTTAGGTTTCTACTGGTATAATTATGTTATTTTATTATATTTTTGCATGGGATGGCACCATGTGAACAATTGGCTGTGGTAGAGCTTTTACATACTTGCAGGTATATGCACAGACAAGTATAGTAACGCTTTTCCCTGCTCTGCTTGTCTGCAGGCAGTGAAGTGAAATCTGCAAGAGTCCTGCTCGCTCAAGGCCTGCATACAGGAAAGAAGCAGGGGAAAAGCGTTACAGTCAGCTTTTGTTCTACAGCAATTTAAAACATAACAGGTATGTCAGATTTTTGGTCTGTCAGCCTTGACGATGCCCCTTGAAAACTGACTGCTCTCTGAGATGATAGGTCATGTCATTGAAACGTTTTTAAAATGTGACTGATAAAAGTTCTTGTAACACTTTTGTTCTTGGAAAGAAATGTCAGAAACTCCTTTAGTGTTAATTGACACTAGCTACTAAAATAGTTTTTTACTAACAAAAATTGTTACCCGGCCTGAGAGTAGCAGATGTGATGAAGGATATATTAAAAATTCTTTTTAGATTTTACTTTTAAGATTTTTTTAAAAGTTTAAATTCAGTCCTGTGGGATTGATTGAACTCAAAACATATTTTGCATTATTTAGTCATACTCTGAAGCATTTGTGACTTTAGACTACAAAAGCAAAAGAAAAATCTCACACTAACTACTTGTAGTTGCCAAGTTACTCATTCAGTCATGTTATGTTTTAGGTATATTGGAAAGTCTGATTCAGTTACGATCAGTGTGTGGAATCACAAGAAGATCCATAAAAAACAAGGTGCTGGATTTCTTGGTTGTGTTCGACTTCTTTCCAATGCCATCAACCGCCTCAAAGACACTGGTTGTGAGTAGACACTAGTGCTTTTTAAAATTTAAAAAAAAAATATATATATATATTTATGTTTTTTGGGGGGAGGCAGGGATTCAGAAACTTAACTTCCTATGTGTGTTTGAAACATTGGTAAAAGTTCTTGGTTACATTTATTTTATGGACTTTATAAAAAGAATGAAACATTTAAAATATGTGAAACTTGAACTGAATCAGAGCTGATGCTTAGTATCCAGTGAATTTGTAAGTGTTAGGAAAGGTTTGATATCCAAGAGTAAAAAGAAGGGTGTCAAAGTATATATGCCTTTTTTTATTTCTTGGTACCCTTCTCTGGTGTTGGTGGATTTATGAGATAAAGTGAGTTTTATTTAGGTGATTGGAATGTTTAAAGGGGAATTATTAGTGAATAAGAGTGATATATAAAATAGGGTGAAAAAAATTAAAAGTTCTGGAAGGTAAGACATTGAGTGTAAGACAGCTGTATTAACTACTTAATTATAGCTTAGTTTTCCATCATCCCGGGCATTTATAAGATCAGGCCAACGTCAAGACATAAGAAATGATTTCCATATTGGATTGACAAGTTTAATTAGCATATGCATAATTCATGTAACCAGGTGACAAAGCATCTTTTGGGGGATTATTCCCATTGAGACATAGATGAAAATGTCTTTTTCAACAAATTTTTTTTGTTTCTACAGGATTCTTTTTTATATAATATAAAAAATATTGCTAGTCATTCATCATCATGGGATTTTAGCCCAGATGTCTCTGCTAAACAAAAATTCACATAGAATCTAGCTGAAGAAATTGATTAAAAAGAGCAAATTTATCTTTGAATATTAGATATTGAGATGACCCCTTTTAATGTAGTATGATATCATAGTCCAGATATATAAATACTGATCTGTTAAAAAGGGAGAAAATTGTGCCAGAAGTCCCGAG
This sequence comes from Callorhinus ursinus, assembly GCF_003265705.2. Taxonomy (NCBI): domain Eukaryota; kingdom Metazoa; phylum Chordata; class Mammalia; order Carnivora; family Otariidae; genus Callorhinus; species Callorhinus ursinus. The sequence goes on from NW_027397112.1 coordinate 7,873,571, forward strand.
TCGGAGGAATTTAAAGGCACTTGAGAATTTCTTGTATTTCTGGGTTGACAGGGTGACCCAGCAGGAAATAGAGGACGTTGGGTTTGGTAAAGGTCTAGCATATAAAAACGAACTGTTTTATTACCCAACCCAGCAGGCACACTGAAGACTTACAGGCCATATGTACGACCTTATCTCTGCTTCAGTTTAGCCAACATATATTGAACCTTTAATGTGCCAGGTACTGTTCAAAACCCTGGTGATAAAAGGTGAAAAAGGCATGGATCCTGTCCTCTGAGAAGCAAGGGCAAGGGCCTGCTGGCAAAGGGAGGAGGACTCACTGGAGAGACTGAACAAGAGAAGAGGAATTGCTTTGCAGAAGTCCACTATGAAGTGGATTTAGCAGTGTCCGTTTATTTTGCGAAGGGAAAAATGTCTATTTTTGGCTGGATAACCAGGTGCTGTAGTTTTGGGACACAGAGTTTTCTTTCTGCTGCCGTGAGTGTTTCATTGCATTAATTTACTTGACTCTTTTGATGTGCCATAATATTTGATTTATCAAACATTTGTTGAACACCCTGATACAGTGTGTGGAGTGGAAAATACAAAGACTAATGTGTGGTCTCCTCCTATCAATTCACAACTTCTTTAAATAGACAAATGGCATATAGCTGTACAAGAATTCAGTTTTAAGTGCTATAATCAAAAGCAATGTGCTGTTGGATGACACTGTTCCTTATTATAACTGACCAGGTCAGTGTGATGTCTGTTCTATAGATGAGGCATAAGAGAGTAAATGAGTTGCCCCTAAATGCGTTAGTAGCCAAACAGACTCAAATCCTGATCTTACAGTTTATACTCAGGTTTTTATTAATATTTAGTTTGTGTGTGTGTATGGAGCTCATTTGAAATGGTTAGATAAAAAATAACAGTGTTAATAACTAACATTTATTGAACACTTATATGCCAGGTACTGTGCTAAAAGTTTTACATAATTACCTAATTTGATCCTTAAAAAATATGAGGTAGATACTACAGTTGTACGTGAGAAAATCAAGATTCATGGATAAATTGCTTAAGAACAACTGCTATTAAGTGACAAGCCAAGACTCAGACAAAGTGGTCTGAAATCTTTGGAGAAAAAGTAATTGCATGTTGGTAATGTATACACCAGTGCCTTATGGTTTTTGAAATCTGAATTTATCAAAACTTTGTTAAGACATTTATACTAATTACATATGTAGTTAGAGATTTTAAATATTTGTTTCATCTTTAAAACATTATTATTTAAATGATAGGCCTGATTGCCATTGGATTATGGAAATTTACCATCACTCTATAGAAGCTCTGATACCAGCTTATTTTTTAATTGCTTTTTTTTTTGTTGATTTGAAATAGATCAGAGGTTGGATCTGTGCAAACTTGGGCCAAATGACAATGATACGGTTAGAGGACAGATAGTAGGTAAGTGTGGAATTTAAAGTCATGTGAAATTTTGGCATCATTCAGACTGACCTAAACTCTAAACATCTTTGAAATCCAAGTACACTAATGATAGCTTCATTGTATTGGCTTGAGTTAAATGAGTCACGTAAAATGTTTCAAACAGTGGCTCCATGTTCCAGGCTACCTTAATTTAAAGAATTAAGAACAAACAAAACCCCCAAACTATAAATAATGTTAAAAAAAAAAAAAAAGAGGCTCCTAATGTTGTGAAAAACTATTGATCCTTTAGGCATTCTTTTATTTTTTTATTTTTTTTAAAGATTTATTTATTTATTTTTGAGGGAGAGAGCACATGAGAGGGGGGAGGGTTAGAGGGAGAAGCAGACTCCCCGCCGAGCAGGGAGCCTGATGCGGGACTCGATCCCGGGACTCCAGGATCATGACCTGAGCCGAAGGCAGTCGCTTAACCAACTGAGCCACCCAGGCGCCCTAGGCATTCTTTTAAAGACATATTTTATGTGTGGTCTGAAAGTTTTCTAAAAATAATTTCTCAGCTGGTTTTTGAGTAAGAATATTCTATTGAACTTTGTTTAAGCTTTACAGTTTTAAAATAAATAATCTGTGCTAATTGAAAAGAATAAGAGGAATGATAGAATACTGATTGGAAAAAGGGAGAGGTTGTAATCTTACTCATAAGGGACTCGTGGGCTATCTTGAATTGACTCAGAGGAAGGGCTTTATACAAAATTTCCTGAGACTCAAGAATTGATGGATTGAGCTTTGATGAAGATACATAGTATGTGGGGCGCCTGGGTGGCTCAGATGGTTGGACATCTGCCTTTGGCTTAGGTCATGATCTCCAGGTCCTGGAATTGAGCCCCACATTGGGCTCTCAGCTCTGTGGGAAATCTGCTTCTCCCTCTTCCTTTGCCTCTCTCCTGCTGTGCTCTCTCTGTTTCTCTCAAATGAATAAAAAAAAAAAAATCTTAAAAAAAAAAAGATGCGTAGTGTGGTAGGACACCAAGATGGGCTCCTTTGAGGCTTCTTAAAGAAGAAAACATAATTGGAATCTTACCAGTTCACTGTAGAGCAGAATTTAGGATAAGTTGATTGCTTTATGAACCTATCAGAGAGGTTTTAGTTACTGAAGTTACTTTTGAAGGGCTTCATTTCCCAAGGAAATGAATTGGGTTCATAGTGAATTGCCATAGTAGCAATGTAACAAAGCCCTATGACAGTTATCATAGGGAAGTATCTACACTACAGCCTTATTGAGAATTCCTGTCATTCTTAGATTGAGAAGGGAGTAAAAAACTCAAAAATAAATGCTGGCATATAAGACCTTTAAATGTGATTGTTCTTACTTTATTTGATTTGGTATGTTATGTAATGTTTGCCAACTAATGTCCATTAGTAACAAGATAGTTTTACTAGATATAAATTGGCATTTCTAAAAACAGACTTTCCTTTGTCAGCAATTAGAAATAAACCTATGGAGTATACTATATAAAAAAGGAAAGCTTTACTTTAAAATGTGTGTGTGTTTAAATTTGAAGCTTTTGTGTGAATTTGGTTTTCATAGTAGACATATGTTGGATTCAAACATTATGCTTTAGGATCTGCCATTTAAAAATGGAATAAGTTAAAAAAAAAACTAAGTTCCAGTTCTTGCTGAATTAGACCTTTACAAATAATCATGTATAGATGTATATAAAATCCTTTTGGGAAATGGAGAAAAGTATACTAGAATACTAACTTTAAAAAATATCCCTTTCTAATAATTTTATATACATTTATATGTGTATTTTTATGATTTTAGTTCATTGAATATAAAATTTTTGTTTTCTTTCACTTACTGTAACCATTATTAGTGTTTATAATTGATTTTAAAGGATGAATTATATCAATATATCATAACTTAATTGCTGGACTTTTAAGTTATTTTTTTGCTATTGTAACATTGAAACTTGTAAGCATTTTTGGACACTTAGCATTATCCTATTTTTGGAGTATTACCTGAAAGAAAAATCTTCCAAATTGAGATGACTGATTCAAGGTTATAAATCCTTTCCCTTGTTTTTGAATCTGTTACTCAATTCTTTGCATCTCTTGTGAGGTTTTTATTTTTTTGTTATAAAATCAAATCAAATTAAAATATAGACAGAGAACATAAGGAACATCCATAATATGCCATCATTGTGATTACCTTGATATATATACCTTTTCTGTTTTTTTTTAAATGATATTACACTGTGCAGAATTTTAAATAACCTGTTTTAATTTGTCCTAAACATCTTTTGTTGTTGTTCATGTATACATTTCTGTAACATTTTTAATGTTGTATGGCAGTCCATGGTGGACAAATAATTAATTTAGCTAGTTCATTATTGCTGGATATTTAGATTGTTTCTGATGTTTTAATGTTATGAACAGTGTTCTTATAAACATAGTATTTCTATGATTCATTTTATATATTGCTAGGTTTAGGCCATTTAAAAACACAAACCCACCTAAAAATTGCTTAGGTGTTTTGTAATATAGCAGTCTGGAGTTGAAGCTCATGAAATCCTTAATTTTGAGCCTTAATATTATTCTAAACAAAGCTAATGAGAAAACACATAGTGTTTACAGTGATTATATCTAGATAAGCATTTCACTTAGCTTTTCTGTGTAAGAACTGGTTAATACTGTTTTTTAGTACAATTTTCATATAACATTTTATGTTCACTGAGGAGAGAGGTTACAATGTTACCTATAAATGAAATTCATATAAAGGAGTAATGTGTTGAACTTTCTGATTTTTCAAAATTTTTGCAGAGCTGGAAAATTTCAGAATTTTGAGACTCTTCCTAGAATGAAGAGTGTTAAGATGTCATACTTTATATGTAGTAACTGATTAATTCTTTAAAAAGTTGGGTTATAGTCAGTCACATTTGCCTGTTCCTGTTTTATCTTTTGGGAGAATTGCCAAAAATAGAGTTAAGGAATATTAGAGCAGCAAGGAAGGACTTCAGACATATCAGTTAGTCTAACTTCCTCGTTATTTAGATTATCTAAACTTTAAGAATGTTAAGTGTTTTGTTGAAGGTCGTTGTGCCAAACTAGGTTTTAGAGCCTGGTCTAAAGCTTACATCTCTTGCTTCCAAATTTATAGTGGTAGTTTTATACCACACTAGATGATTATGTACTGTTTTAACTCATGGAATCTAAGTATTGCCCGATTGCCAAAATCCAGTGTTTTTTGTTTTTTTATTTTTTATTTATTTTAGAGGACACCTGGTAAGTGTCTGCTTTTGGTTCAGGTCATGATCCCAGAGTCCTGGGATCCAGGCCTGCATCAGGCTCCATGCTCAGTGGGGAGTCTGCTTCTCTCTGCCTCTCTCCCCCCACTCATGCTTGCTGTCTCCCTCTCATAAAAATAAAATCTTAAAAAAAAAACAAACTTATTTTAGAGAGCAGGAGAGGGAGAGGGGGAGAGAATCTCAAGCAGATTTTGATCTCAGGACCCACGATCACAACCTGAGTCCAAACCAAGAGTTGGACGTTTGACCAACTGTGCCACTCAGGTACCCCTGTTTGTTTTTTAAAGATGTGTCAAGAATTAAACCCAAACTGATGTGAACTTTTCCAGTTCCTCCGTGTGTGAATATACCTTTCGTGTGTTATGTCTCTTTTGAGTGTAGTAGAAGGGAAAAATCTCATGGAAAAAGACATTACAGAATTTATTAAAAGCTAAAGAGGTCATTCTAAAGTATTAAAATAAGATAAGCTAGATGTCTTTTAAAGATATATATTTTAAATTGCAATAAATCTTTCTAGTTTTACGACTCTTAGTAATTTTTTTGTTGTCTTATAGTAAGTCTTCAGTCCAGAGACCGAATAGGCACAGGAGGACAAGTTGTGGACTGCAGTCGTTTATTTGATAATGATTTACCAGATGGGTAAGCTGAGATCATTAGAGAAATATGTTGATAACATCCTTCAAATAATGACAGATAAGTTGGTGTTTATTGTATACTTAACTTTAGAAATTTGCTGATCAGTTCCAGAATCTAGATTTTCCTTGTACTTGGAAAATTAGCAAGGAATCCTGTCAAGACAAATTTATAAAGTAAACCATGAATTAGATATGTTAAATTTGGTTTTTAAGAGTTTTGACTAGGAGACAAATTACTTGACAAATACAACTTTCCAATAAATATTATGTATTTAAAAGAACAACTTTTCTGGGTGATAGACTTTGGAGAGGGTATGTGCTATGGTGAGCGCTGTGAATTGTGCAAGACTGTTGAATCACAGACCTGTACCTCTGAAACAAATAATACATTATATGTTAAAAAAAAAAAAAAAAGATAGGGGAAGAATGAAGGGGGGGAATCGGAGGGGGAGACGAACCATGAGAGACTATGGACTCTGAAAAACAAACTGAGGGTTCTAGAGGGGAGGGGGGTGGGGAGATGGGTTAGCCTGGTGATGGGTATTAAGGACGGCACGTTCTGCATGGAGCACTGGGTGTTATGTGCAAACAATGAATCATGGAACACTACATCAAAAACTGATGATGGAATGTATGGTGATTAACATAACATAATAAAAAAAATAAAAAGTTTATCTCCAAAAAAACAACTTTTTTGTTTGTTATTCAAAACGATATATATACGTTATATAAGTGCTGAATTTGAGACATTACTCCATTTAGAGGGATGGGATAGAGATTTGTGGAGTAAAAATTTTAACAACATAGAAACATTTATTGAGCATGTGTGTGTCATGTACTGTTAAAAGCACTTTTTGTGATACATTAAATCATTTAATTCACATGTGTGTGATTCTGGAATTATACCATCTGGGTTCTAATCCTTACTCTTTACAAGCTTTATGAATTAGTTTATTTAACTTCTGTAAGCATTGGTTTATATTTATTTACTTACAGAAGAGGATCGTGATAATAGTATATATGCCATAAATTGTGAGAATTAAATGAAATCATTCATGTAAAGCACTTAGCACAATGTTTTGCACATACTAAGTGCTTAAATAATTAGCTACTATTATTACTCCTGCTGCTACTGTTGTCACCCTCATTCATTTCATAGATTAAAAACAGTGGGACTCAGAGGAGTTAAGTAAACTTGCCTTGAAGGCCGCATAGTGAATGGTAGAGGTGGAACGTAGACTTAAGCCTGGATTCCAAAGCTCATACTTTTGATCACTGCTCTCTGTTTGTTTGACACTAGTGCTGACACTTTTCTGACTTTATTTTTAACTTTCAAACTATGTTTAATTAACACCAGTGAGGTGTAGTTTATATACAGTAAGTTATTTAAAGTATATAATTGGTTGAGTTTTGATTTAAATTATTTTTGATAATGAAATTTTACATCCAAGCCAGGGTATTTGCTCATTTTGTTTAAACTCTTAAAAATCGCCATAATTTTTCATTTTAGCTCCTTGATATATATGTTAACTTCTATGGATGTGAGGTAGATTGTGGTAATTTTGAATGGGAAGTTTAGTATGAAATAACTAATCAGTATTAAGAGATTACAGCAACGTGAGGCTTATTCTAAGCTTGCTCTACTTTATAGTACTTTTTCTTCCCCATTTATTTTTATATCACATCATTTAAAAATTCCAATCTGGTGGGCGCCTGGGTGGTTCAGTTGGTTAAGCAACTGCCTTCGGCTCAGGTCATGGTCCTGGAGTCCTGGGATCCAGTCCCGCATCAATCCCGCATCAGGCTCCCTGCTCAGCAGGGAGTCTGCTTCTCTCTGTGACCCTCCCCCCCCTCATGTGCGCGCGCGCTCTCTCTCTCTCTCTCTCTCTCTCTTTCTCTGTCTCTCAAATAAATAAATAAAATCTTTTAAAAAAACAAAAATTCCAGTTTGGTCTACATTTTATAATACAGTTGTACATGTATATAATTTATAAATTAATTGATAAACACTACATTTTGTGCTTTAATTGTTATCACAGGGCAAAAGACCCCTTAAGCATCTCTTTATTTCCCATTTTTTATGGCTTCTACATCTCTGCCAGGGTTTTGGTGGAAATATTAACATTACTACATTTCTGTGGTCATTTGCCTATTTTTTTTGTTGTATATTACATGCATTAAAAAGTTACCGAGGAGGAAGTACCATTCTTTAAAAAAAAATAATTTGGGTAGGCTAAATGCTTTAAAAATTCTTTTATATGCTTTTATGTTAATTTTAAAAATTAGGTGTGATTTTTAGTATGGTTTTTCTCCCCCACTAAATTCTGGAGAAATTAGTATAATTTAATTGAGTGTTGACGTTATTGAAGAATTCAGAGTTTGGCTGATGGAAAATATTAGTCACACCTCAGTGTAAATATTTTAGAAGGTTCAAAATTCCAGAAGATACATTGTACAGTTTTAAAATAAGCTGACAAAAATTCCGGTATTCTATTGATTTTTCAGTTGTCATTCCTGATTTATAATAGCAGATGTCTTCCTGGCTCATTTATTGTACTAGAAACATTCTGTATCCACCTTCCTATTGATGCCTTATCTCTCAATTTTTATTTAAGCTGGGAAGAAAGGCGAACTGCCTCTGGAAGAATTCAGTATCTAAACCATATAACAAGAACTACGCAATGGGAACGCCCAACACGGTAAGAACATACAAATGTCTTCCCGGGGTCTGTGCTTTTTGCTTTCTTGAATTCGTCACTTTCTGTTTATCTGTCAGCTTTACCAGATTTCCTTTCTTGGTTTATACTGCTCAAGATCAGTAGATCTTACAGCAAGTGCCAATATTATTTCCAAAAGTAATTCTCAAAAAAGATTGTTTAGCAGGTCATCCTGTTATTGTAGCTCTAGGGCCTGTGATGGTACTTAATAAATATTTATTAAATGAGTTAACTGAATAAATTGAGAAGTCATCTTATTTCTGGGACTCTTAAAAAATTTTTTTTGAGTCTGTTATTGAATGGCTGTAACAAAATATATATACTGGATCTTTATTTGTTTAGTCATGTCGGGGTATGATTACATTATTATATTGCATTCAGTAAGGTCTGTGATCAAGATAAGAACCAGATGCTCTGAGACCATATGGAGAACACCTAACTTAGAGTTGGGGGGTAAGGGGATGTTAGAATCTGCAAAGGAAAACCCTGAAGGAGGAGAATTTCTGAACTAAATCTTGAAGAATGTTAGAATTTAACCAGGTAAGGGGAAGGTGATGAAAAGTATTCAGAGTAGTGGTAACAGCTATCATTCAGTTCACCAAATGGTTATATGCCAATTACTATGGTCAGCATTTACACTGTAACAGTGAACAAGGCAAAAGGGCCTTCATGGAGCTTAATGTATAAAGACATGGGGATGCAAGATAATTTTTGGAAACTCCAAGGAAGTACTTTTTAAAGTATTTTATTTATTTGGGGCACCTGGGTGGCTAAGTCCATTAAGCGTCGTCTTTCAGCTCAGGTCTAGCACCAGGTCCGGCTCCCTGCTCGGTGGGGAGCTTCTCCCTCTCTCTCTGCAGCCTCCCTGTTTATGCTCTCTCTTTTTCAGTCTCTCTCTCTCTCTGTCAAATCTTAAGAAAAAAGATTTTATTTATTCATATGAGAGAGAAAGCACGTGCACGTGCCAGGGATGGGGGGGGAGAGGGAGAGACATTTTTATTGTATCTGAGCATAAATGAATGTGTACTTGTGTCAGTGCTTTAGTGAAGTCCCATTTCGTTCTAACTCATTTAACTGATGAAACTGACTTTAATTTCCACATGTATAAAGTTGATTGTGGTTGTAAGTGTTAGTTTAAAAATTAACTCTTGATTATCCTCTTATATTTTGGATGACCTGTCAATATACCAGAAGTTCTTTGAAGAGTCACACCATCTTCTTTATTCATTCAGTAAATATTTATGCGCTACTCATATATATACATATATATATATATATATTCTAGGTGCAGGGGATATATATATAGGGAAACAAACTAGGTGGACTTTCTTCTCTCAGTAAATATTCTAGTAAGGGAAAACAAACGAGGGTACAGATAAAAATTGCTATGCTGGGAAAGTAAGGTGAAGTACTTACCAAATGCCTGGGTGATTACTTTTGAATTGAAGGTCTGGAAGGACCTCTCAGACATTTAAGCTTAAGCTATGATTTGAATGACAGAAAGGAGCCCTGCCTAGGGAGAGTAGGAGAAAAAAGCATTCTGGGTGGGAGGAAGAACTCCTTTCCAGCCCTAAAGGTAAAACAGTGTTGGCAAGTTCAAGGAGCAGGAGGAATGTCAATGTGGCAGAGGTGGAGTGGGAGAAAGGTGGGAAGTCGAGTCCGAGAGGTAGGCTGAGGCTAAGTCAAGTCTTGCTTTGTAAACTAGTGCTCACATCTACAAATATATGTGGATTTCATATAAAATATAATTCAAATCAGTATAAGATGATTTAAGTACATAATTGACAATCTGCCTGTAACATGAGTTTGTTTGGTGTTTAGAGGCATCAAGCTTGCTTTTATTCAGAGTTTTTGAAATCATTATATTTGTATTGATCATTCCATTCTCTTGTGATTGTTCCTGCAGTACATACATTGTCTGGAGAACTCTACCTTTGATATCTGAGTTGAGTAACTTTTCTTCCCCCTTACTTTTCAACAGACCAGCATCTGAATATTCAAGTCCCGGCAGACCTCTTAGCTGCTTTGTTGATGAGAACACTCCAATTAGTGGAACAAATGGTGCAACATGTGGACAGTCTTCAGATCCCAGGCTGGCCGAGAGGAGAGTCAGGTCACAGCGACATAGAAATTACATGAGCAGGACACATTTACATACTCCTCCAGACCTACCGGAAGGCTATGGTATGACTAGCAGAGGAAAAATAAAGTGTGGCTTACTCATTTCAGCTTGCTAAGAAAGCCAGAAAATCAGCTGTAAAGAAGTTATTAATCTGGGTTTAGGGATTCTACATGAAAATAAATGTGTAAAACCTCCCAATCTGAAGTGTCTTTGAAGTGGTAGAGGACTACCTAACCAGCGGTTTGACTTGGGCTAGTCACTTAACCTCAGCCTTTTGCTCTTTTATAATGAAATGAGATGAATGATGCCTCTCCTTGTCTCAGAGGTCCCGTGAAGAGCATATGTAACAATGCGAGGGGACTTGCAAATAGGCACTCTATAAAGGTAAGATGGTATTGTTAGTGATCATGGTAATCTGAAGTCAGACCTGCGATGTATTTTCCAGACCTACATATTTAGAAATGCCATCAGAAATATGCTTTTGAAGTTATTTGTATCTTTGTATTGTCTATAATTTTGGATTATCTGCACGATATGGGTTATTGTTGTAAATGATTTAGTCACTTCTGTGTTTGTATAAAATTATTATAATCTTATATAATTTCTTAAATTGTAGAATTTCATGTGGAAGATGACTTGAATCTTCTAGTTGGATACAGAACTTTCTAAATTAATCACAACCTGTGAATACTCTTGTAGATACTAGGAACTCAGCTGTCGTCTCCTTTCTTGCCAAAAGTTAACCAAAGTAATTGTATCCTTGCCCTCACAACAGCCTGTAGATAAACCATATCTGGGCTGATGGTGACACCTAATGACCAACATTGGGAATCGCCTGATCTAACTTGAGTTTTATTTTTCCTCTACAGTGTGTTTTAAACTGTTCTGCAAATGCATGATTCTAGCTTTATTTTTTAAATATATTCTAACTCTTTTAAGATTTTATTTATTTGAAAGAGAGAATGAGAGAGAGAGAGAGAGAGTACATGAGAAGGGGGAGGGTCAGAGGGAGAAGCAGACTCCCTAATGAGCAGGGAGCCTGATGCAGGACTCGATCCTGGGATTCCAGGATCATGACCTGAGCCAGAGGCAGTCTGAGCCACCCAGGCGCCCTATTTTAACTCTTAAATTAAAAATTTGTTAACTATGCTGTGCTGCACAGGTTAACCTAAGTAGCACAGTGATGAGAGCATGGCCTTGGGAGACAGACAGACCTGGGTTTATATCCTGGCTCATTATTTAATTTCTCTGAGCCTCAATTTTATCTTCCATAAAATGGGGAAATTGGATGATGATTTCAAGTGTTGGTTTCATGTGAAGTGCCTGACACAGTTTCTAGCACAGAAAGCACTTAGTAAACTTTGCCTGTTGTTATTAATGTTCCAGACCTTAGAATAAAGTATTTTCTGTCATTACTGTTTGAAATTATAAGGCAAGCTGTTTGGAGGTGGGGGTGGTTATATTTTTATAATATTTTTGTGATTTGGATTAAAAACAAATTTTGTACAATGAAAACCTAGGAGTAAAGTGGGTACCAAGGCTGAAATTATTTCAGCTGTCATCTCTCACCAATTTTAAACACTTATGTTTATAATTTTAAGAAGCTTAAAGTTTAAATTGACTTTATTATAGGTTTATAAGCAAATTTATACTAATATTAGCAATAGTTGTATTTTATATGTTGGAATTTTTCATTAGATTTTGTTTAAAGACAAGTGGTTCTGTTGCTTAAAAGCACAATTAAGACTGAAAACCACCGTTGAAGAAACTTTTCCGGAGATTCCTTCCCTTTTGCCCCAGCTTCCTTATTCTCTTCCCAAGGACTGAGAGTTAATTCTGCCTTTGACCTTTTTCTCCCCAGAATGCATGTTTGTTCTCTGGTCTTCCTCTTTCTAACTTGCTTATTTTTGTATTTTGTCTATTTTTGGCTATAGAGTCTCCCCTTTTAAAATGGCAAAAAAAAATTCCATCTTTTTTGCCTTTGTTTGAGTTTAAATGGTAGTCTTGAGAAAACACCTTTCTCAAGAAAAAAACTTGTTTTGATATAAAATTAGGCATAATAAACAAGCATTAGCAGCCTGCAAACCCTTTGACAGTTTTTACAAGCCCTTGCAGAATCCCCCCACGGTTGGTCAGCCTCTTCCTCTGAGCTTTCTGTTGTTTCCCCTCAGGCTCCACTTGAAGACAAATAAAAGATCATTTCTTCATGTTTGTTTTGTTGAAATATCCGTACTGTGACAGTCTTGTTTTCTGTTTTACATAGCAACATGTTTAGTATTTGAGCCACATTATAAACGTAGTTGGCTTTCAGATAGCTGGCCTCTGTAACCCTCATCACCATTTATAAGATTGTTTCCCAGAGAAAATGTATTGAGTTGAAAAAGAATGATTTATAAAGCATTTTTTGGTAATGCAATAGATTGGTAATTTGGAGAATGTAACTATTGATATAATTATCATCCTAGTGCCTGTAGCTGTCTTTGACTCGGACATTCTGAATATGTTTTTATTAGTGTTTCTTAATTTTACAGAACAGAGGACAACACAACAAGGTCAGGTGTATTTCTTACATACTCAGACTGGTGTGAGCACATGGCATGATCCAAGAGTGCCTAGGTAAGAACATATCCAAATACTTTTCACACTGATGGATACCTTTTTACCTAGGATTTCTTTGATTATTTAATCTTCAACTTACAATGGTTTATGTAAAAGTTAGGCTCTTTGTGACAGTCATTTCAGTTGACATTTAGTAGAAAGGCTTTCCTATTTCTCTGCAGTCTCACCCCAGTGCCCTGCCCCCAGCCAGCCCCCAGTCTTTCTACCCTCTCACCCTTAAGAAAAAAAAAATCAGGGTGAAAATGTGGGTCTTTAAGGAATTTGAAAATTAACCCGGAGAAGAACATAAAAACCTTACAAAACATACATCCCCTCCCCCCCCTTTTTTAAGGCTAATAAGTTGATATTTTAATTTTTAGTTAGACCTTTTAAAAAAAAGGTTTATTTATTTTAACCTAATGTGAGAGTATTCAATGTTCTTTTATGTATTCCTTAATAAAGTTTCATTTTAATAGAAAAAAGAAATAACCTAATCAAATCTTATTTATTTAGGACGTTTGTCACTTTTTTTTGCTTCAGCTGTACTATCATGTGATTTTTCTCTTTTATTCCATTAATATGACATTACATTGATCAATTTTCAAATACTGAACCAGTCTTGCACCCTTGGAATAAACCTCACTTGGTCGTGGTGTCTTATGAATTAAATTTCTTTTAAATACCGGAACTTGTACATTTAAACTGTAGGCCTTGTTGAATGCATTTACTAACCCAAATATCAGCTCTCTTTTAACTTGAAGAAGATGGAATGACATACAGATCAATTTAGTAATTTAACATAATTTTTGATACATTTTAATATCAATAAGTTTTTCAAACACTGTTTAGCTCTTTTGAGTTATTGAACAGATGCAAAGTGTCAGGTTCCGTTGAAGCTACAAAAAAGGTTGAGTTCTAAATTCTGAATCAACTTGGTAAGCTGCATATATACCTTTATGAGACGAAGATATTTTATATTCTAAGTGTACCATTCTTTTCCTCCAAAAAAAAAGACCATGGAGTGTGAAGAGATCTTTTACTGCCCTAAGCTTATACTCACCGTTCTACTTGTCAAGAGTCTTGCATTTGAATAAAAAACAGATGTGACTAGCTGATCGTGGATTGCTTTGATACTCTGTATTTACAGTGGACCCTTGAACAATGCAGGGTTAGGGGCACTGACCACCCACACAGTCAAAAATCTGTGTAACTTTTGACTTCCCCAGAACTTTGCTAATAGCCCCCTGTTGACCGTAAGCCTTACCGATAACATAAACGGTTGATTAACACATATTTTGTATATTATATGTATTACATATGTATTCTTACAAAAAGTAAGCTAACAGAAAAAACATTAAGGAAATCCTAAGGAAAGGAAAACACATCTATAGTTAAGTACTGTTCCGTAAAAAATCTGCATGTAAGTGGACCCACACACTTTAAACTTGTATTATTCAAGGGCCAACTGATATTTATAAATGAAGCTATTATAATGTAAATGTTTTACTTTGTGATATAGCTTAATTAGAATCTTTTGAGGGTGGCAACCAAGGAATGTGCTATCATTTTCATTATTGTATCAAGGTTGCCATTTCTGTTTCTTGATAATATAAACTGTTTAAAAAGTAGTGGGGAAGAAATTTTGTTTTATTAATAAGCTCACTGAAAACTAAGGGCCTAACTTTTTTAGAAACATGAGTTTTGTTAATATAAATTAGGAAAAGAAGTGTTTTGGATTCTGTTTATCAAATTGTAGGTCAATAATGAACTTCTCTATAAAATAATTTAAAATTTATATAAAAAATGATTTTTTTTAAACTAAATGATTTACAATAGTGAGAAAGTTGATCTTGAGTTATCCGTTGAAAGAATAGTATGTAAACTGGCACCAGAAGTTGAAATTGAGAGAGATTTTGGGACCACCTTTGATAATGTTTCTTATTCCTAAGGAAACATGTCAGTTTTTCATTTATGAGTAAAGGGTTTCTTCTATACACGTTTAAGAATATTTTATGTTGTGTATTGAATAATAACTTTAAAATAATGCTCTGGATTATTTTTCCTTAGTCTCTGTGTTCCAAATTGTTAATGTAAAAATGTGTATCATATCTTTTGGAGGATCCTGTAAGTAAAGATGCCTTTTTGTATGGAGGACCTTTTGTCAAAGCAGACCATGAATACTTAGATTATATTAAAATATCATCACTGTTCAAAGACATTTATAAAATAGTGTAGCTCAGACACTTTAATTTTATAAGATATCCAATAAACTTAGATTTATCTGAGAAGTCCCATTTTTGCCATCTTTTGCATTTCTCTTTAAAACCATGATTAATGCCTTGTTATTCATTACATTTCACCCTGACTCTGTAGTCTTGTGGTACAGATCTGTATCTTTATGGCTGTATAACATTCCATTTTTAATCTTTTCCTAATTGGGCATAAAGATTGCTTCCAGTTTTTTGCTCTTTTAACCCATTCTTTAGAGCTCTCCCACATATGACTATAGATTTATAAAATTCTAAATAAAATGATATAAAACCAAATTCTGCATTATATCAAAAGAATTATTCATTCTTTGATTTCCATAATCACTTTTCAATTCTAAAAGTTACATTTAAAAAATCCATCTGTTCATTTTTTTTTCTTTAAATATTTTATTTATTTATTTGACAGTGAGACACAGTGAGAGAGGGAACACAGCAGGGGGAGTGGGAGAGGGAGAAGCAGGCTTCCCGCCAAGCAGGGAGCCGATGCAGGGCTCCATCACAGGACCCTGGGATCACGACCTGAGCTGAAGGCAGACGCTTAACGACTGAGCCACCCAGGCGCCTCCATCTGTTCATTCTTAATAATCTCTCATTGATAGTTTGTCTTTGTAATTATTCCCCCCCCCTTTTTTAACTTGAATATCATAGTCGTTCTGTTTGATCTCTGACAGTATTTAGGGATCTAATTCTGCGGTTTATTGTTTCCACTCACTCTCAGTCATCATGACTTTTCTTTCTGGAGTGTGTGGTGATCTTTGGGAGTTTGATCTTTAATTGGTTGGAGTTTTGTGGGCCTAAAGTGGGAATTTAGGAAGTTTTCCTGAATCATTTCATCTTCCCTTTGAGTTCTCGGCTTAGTGGGGAAGTTCCAGATTTCCTTTCCCAAACTTCCTGCTGGCCTGGGGCTGAGTTTCCCAGTTAACAACTACTCTCTGGCAGCCCTACCCCTCTGCCTGCCCACCTGCCTGATGCCATCAGCTCCAGCTCCAGCCACCCGGTGGGGGGGGGGTGTTTTTGTTTTTTGTTTTTTTAATTTGAGGAGGATTCTTGGAACTTTTTCTCTCTCCTCTTTTGAGACTAGCAGTGTATTTTCTAAGCTTTAGTTGTTCTGTAGCAGTCTCTTGAACCTATAAGCAGAAGTCAAATCATTGTTTCAACAAATCTGTGGGTGCTTAGATGTGTCCATCATTATGCTTCACCATGACCAAGAAGAGGTTATTTCAGGAAAATCTTTTTCTAGTTTAACTTTTAAAACAAGATTTCTAGTTTAACTTTTAAAGCATGAGATTAATCATTACAATTATCTGTTACAGTTTAAGTTTACATTAGACATGTTTTTATTCTTTAAGGTTCTGTAAATCTTTGTCTATATATATAATAGTATTTTAAGAATGTGTAATACAGTAACAGTGGTCTTTGATCCATTAAAAGTCTTTTTGCTTTTTTTTTTTTTTCTTTTACTGTAGTAGTAAGCTTTAGAGCATTTTTCCTTAGGTGTCTTAAAAAGGTTCTTCATTCACTAGCTTTATAGCTTTCAAAATTCAAAGTGGAACATTTTTCCTTTAATATATATACTGTGATTATTTTCAGGGTCTCTAAATCAATAACATTTCCAGTGTTGCTTTGTTGGAGAGTTTAAGATTAATATGGAGTGAACATTTAGTTACACAAATTTTATGTGTAATGAAAGTAATAATTGAAGGGAAATTTTACAAAACATTTCATTCCTTATGTCACTGACATTTGTAAAACGATTTTGTCAGACAAGTATTGAAGCACAGTTTATGTTGGCAAATGTTGTGATTGCTTTTATATTAATTTAAAATCTGTATTACATTAAAGCCCAGGAATGAACTTACTAAAATAGTAGACTATGTGATAAGTTCCTGAGCCATTTATGAATTGGGTTTTGAATATGCAAGTTTGTTAAACCATTGGGAATTAAATATTCTAGCTGAACATCTCAGGTTTCTGAAACAATACATTTTCTCAGACTTCATGGAATTGTTCTGTGTCATTTACACTTGCCTGGCCCAACAGGCCCAGCAATGAGGTATTTTTTTATTTTATATTTGTTTTTGCAGGGATCTTAGCAACATCAATTGTGAAGAGCTTGGTCCACTGCCTCCTGGATGGGAGATCCGTAATACTGCAACAGGCAGAGTTTATTTCGTTGACCATAACAACAGAACAACACAGTTTACAGATCCTCGGCTCTCTGCTAACTTGCATTTAGTTCTAAAGTAAGTTTTTGAAACAATACATGTTAAAATGCAAGCCAGAACAAGAAAAGTCTAAAGATGCTTTTTGTAATGTAATAGAATTTCTGCTCTCTTCAATTATAAATTACTTTTGTTGGATGAAATTTTATGTAAGACTATGACATGTTTTGGGCGCCTGGGTGGCTCAGTTGGTTGAGCGACTGCCTTCGGCTCAGGTCTTGGTCCTGGAGTCCCGGGATCGAGTCCCGCATCGGGCTCCCTGCTCAGTGGGGAGTCTGCTTCTCCCTCTGACCCTGCCCCCTCTCATGCTCTATATCTCATTCTGTCTCTTAAATACATAAATAAAAAAAAAATCTTTGGAAAAAAAAAGAATATGACATGTTTTATTCTCATACATGAGTATTTTAAACCCCTGTGCTTAATTAGGAACCTATCCTGGAGTGTTAAGGAAAGGGTATGTACCAAAGGTGCATCATAGCACACTTGAAGAGACAAGATGCTTTACAGGGTAGATATTTTTTATTTTTTCCATGAGTGCATCAGAAATAGCTCCAGGATAACTGAACCCATCCCAGAGGATTTTTTTTTAAATCATCTTTATTGAAGTGTACATGACATACAATAAACTGCATATTTAAAGTGTACAATTTAAGTTTTGACATATTATGCATCTATGAAACCATCACCACAGTGTAAATAGTGAACATATCCATCATCCCCCCAAATTGCCTTGTGCTGCTTTGTTAAGTCCTCCTCCTGGAGGGGGGCTACCCCCTGTATTCGTTTCCTAGGGCTGCCGTAATAAAGTATCACACATAGGGTGGTGTAAAACAACAGGAATTCGTTCTTGCACAGTTCTAGAGGCTAGACGTTTAGAATCAAGTTGTCAGCAGAGTTGGTTCCCTCAGGAGGCTCTGATGGAGAATCTGTTCCCTGCCTCTCTCCTAGCTTCTGGTGGTGGCCAGCAAAACTGCCTCTTCCTTGGCTTATAGACACATCATCTCTGTCTTTGTCTTCAGTTTCACATGGCCTTCTGTGATCTGTTTCTACACACAAATCTTACCCAAATATGTGGGTTTTCCCCTCAAACCTTCCAGTTCTCCAGATCGCGGGATACCAACTGAGTGTGCAACGATAGAGTTCAGGTCTGACACTACCTGCAGTCAGCGTCAGATCCCACAGGTTAAGGGCTCAGTCTCACAAGAGCATCACCACTTCAGAAGCCAATCCCGAGTACCAAGTTATCTGTACTTCTTATTGACTGGCTGTAAATTGGGGAGGTCCCATGACTCCTTTGGGTTCAGTAACTTGCTAGAATGGTTCACAGAACTCAAGGAAATACTTTATTTGCCATTACATTTATTATAAAGAATACAACTCAGGAACAGCCAAATGAAAGAGGTGCACAGGGCAAGGTGCGGGGATGGGGGAACTTAGAGCTCCCAGGCCCTCTCCAGGTGCTTCACCCTCCCAGTGCCTCAGTGTATTCTCCAGCCTGGAAGCTCTCTGCACACCGTCATTTGGAGGTTTTTATGGAGATGTCATACATAGGCATGATCAATTATTAACTCAAACTGCAGTTCTCTCCCCTCCTCAGAGGTTGGGAAGATGGGGCTGGAAGTTCTAGGCTTCTAATCAAGCTTTGGTTTTTCTAGCAACCAGGCCCCATCCTGAAGATATCTAGGGCCCCACCAAGAGTCACCTCATTAAAATGAAAAATGCTCCTATACCCAGGAAATTCTAAGGGATTTAGGAGCTCCTGTCAAACTGGAGGCAAAGACCAAATATTAGAACAAAGGATACTTCTCTCATGTCTGTCACTCCAGAAACTGCAAGGATTTTAGGAATTCTGTGTCCGGAACCGGGACAAATGCCAAGGTTTATTTCTTATTCTACACCTTTTGGTATGTCTGGATCCAAATTTCCCTCTTTTTATAAGGATACCAGTTTATTGCATTTAGGGCCACCCTAATGCAGTATGACCTCCTCTTAGTACATCTGTAAAGACTCTATTTCTAAATAAGGTCACATTCACAGGTACCAAGGATTAGGACTTCAGCACATCTTTTTGGACACAATTCAGTCAAAACACACCCCATCTTCAGCTAACCACGGATCTGCTTTCTGTCACTATATATTAGTTGGCATTTTCTAGAGTATTAAATGCATTCCTGCAGTATGTGGTCTTTTTTCTTTTACCCAGTGTAATTATTTGAGATTCATCTCTCTTGTGTGTATAGTTCATTTATTTTCTTTGCTGGTTGGTATTCCATTATATGGATATACTACAATTTATCCGTTTACCTATTGATGGGCATTTGGATTTTTCCCAGTTTTTGGTCATGACAGATAAAACTATGGATGTTTATGTATAAGCTTTTATATGGACGTATGCTCTCACTCCTCTTAGATAAATGAGCGCCTAGGAGTAGAATGGCTACATCATATGACAGATTTATGTTTAACTTTAAAAAAACTGGCAGGTTGTTTTTCAAAGTGATTTTATCATTTGACATTCCCCGTAGCAGTGTGAGAGTTGTAGTCACTCCACACCCTTGCTAACATTGGGTATGGTTAATCTTACTAAATTTAGACCCTCCAGTAGGTGTATAGTTGTATCGCATTGTAGTTTTAAGTTGCATTTCTCTACTGACTAATGACGTGCATCTTTTCATGTGCTTATTTACCATCTGTGTATCTTATTTGGTGAAATATTTTGCCTCCTTTTTAAAAAAGGAGGTTCATCTATTTAATTTTTGAGTTTTTAGCATTCTTAAGATATTTTAGAGTCCTAAATATCAGACACATGCTTTGGGAAAGATTTTCTCCTAATCCATGACTTGTCTTTTCATTTTCTTAACAGTATCTTTTGAAATTTTGATGAAGTTCAATTTTTCCATTTCTTTTATGGCTTGTGCTTTTGGTGTCACCTCTAAGAAATCTTAGGCTAACACGGGTCATGAAAATTTTCTTCTGTGTTTTCAGAAGTTTTATGACTTTCAGTTTTACATTGAGGTCTCTGATCGATTTTGAATTAAATTTTTGTGTGTGGTATGAGGTATACCCAAGTTCATTTTTTTTTTTTTGCATAGGATTAATTTAGCTGTTTAGGGAGTATCTTTAATATAATATTCTGTTTTGATTTTGTTTATATGTGTATAAAAAACACCTTTAATGTTTACGAGAATAGTGTAAATAATGATTTATGATTTTCATTAAAGCTGTATTTTCTCTGGGAAGTTACATGTTTCAGGAATAAAATTTGGCCTGGTACATAAGAATTACTGTATGTAAAATAAGTTTGGGTCGATTTGTTAGAGACCTTAAGGTTACTTTTGTTTATTTTATCATAGCTACCACCGCCCTTTACCTTTAGGTTAGGAAATTGTGCTCCTGTCTGTTGTGTGTAAAATTAAACTCCAAAATGATTCAGTGTGTGCATGGGCATCAATAGTGAATTATTGGATTTTTTCTTTCCTGATGGGTTATTGGAATTAAGTAGTTCATTATAACATCAGGTTTTTTAAAAAAAAATTCTTAGGTGTAACTTAATATATTTTTGCCAGGAGAATAAAAATATCTGTAGGCAATGTACCCTTTTAAAAGTATTCTATTTATGCTGTCCTTGGGAGATTATTTTCATGTATTTGTGGTAAACCATATATGTGCACATTTGGAAATCACTTTAGCACAACAATGTGTATGTGCTTAATGCCACTGACTATATATTAGAAAAAGGTTAAAATGGTAAATTTTATGTGTTGTATATTTTACCACAATAAAAAAAGTAGTCATTTTATAAGGCATTTAGACATGTTTGTAATGTGTTCATTTCTCTCTGCCAGTAACTTACATGTGACCTTCCACATTCTTGTGGTCTAGACTTAGCACGTATAGGAAAAGGGGCTCCTGCCAAACTACTGGCTCAAACTGTCTCTTCCAGAGAGACAGACTCTAGATAACGGGCACAGGGTTGGACATGTGCCTGAATTTTAAAATGGGTGATGGTCAACTAAGCAGAAAAAAATGGAGAATGGTATTTGAGAAATTTATTCTCAGCAGCTGTATAAAGCTGAATGGATACAACTCTATTGTTTGATTCTATAAATTTGGGTTCTGAGAAATAAACTTTGGAGGTAGTTTATCATCATCAAAAATGTCAAGCCAAGAATATCACAAGGCCTGAAAATTATACAGGTAGATTTACTTTCTAGTATGGCGCTTTTTTAAATGTATAATTGCAGTCTCTTTTATTTATAATAATAGCATTTCTGTTTACTTTTAGTCGGCAGAACCAGTTGAAAGACCAACAGCAACAGCAAGTGGTATCGTTATGCCCCGATGACGCAGAGTGTCTGACAGTCCCACGGTACAAGCGAGACCTGGTTCAGAAACTAAAAATTTTGCGGCAGGAACTTTCCCAACAACAGCCTCAAGCTGGTCATTGCCGCATTGAGGTTTCCAGGGAAGAGATTTTTGAGGTAAGTTTACAAGTCTTAAAATAGAGAAAAATTAAATTTCAGTGTTTCACTGTTTTATAAGAATACTTTCTGGAATTCCTATCTCTCTAGAGTGGGAGAGTTTTTATTAAGTTCTTTTTTAATTGTGGGGAATAAAGGCAGTAATATCAGAGATTTAATCTAGAAGGTAAACATTTAAATGGGATGAGTGTGAAGGAAGAGTGTGAAATATTCCAGTTGGTTCAGCTTGATTCTCTGCATTGCAAATACTTGTTTGTTAATGAATTTTAATATATATATTTTTTTAAAGTAAACTTTACACCCACAGTGGGGCTTGACCTCACAACCCTGAGATTAAGAGTCGCATGCTCCATCACCAGCCAGGTGCCCCTGCCCTGTTAATGAGTCTTAAAAAGACCACAAATATTATCCATCCCTTACTTTCTAATTCTTCCAAAAGATGAGTGACTTCTAAGTCAAAAAATCATTTTGTTTAATGCTTTTTATTTTTATTTATTATTTTTTTAAGATTTTATTTATTTATTTGACAGAGACACAGCGAGAGAGGGAACACAAGCAGAGGGGAGTGGGAGAGGGAGAAGCAGGCTTCCCACTGAGCAGGGAGCCCGATGGAGGGTTTGATCCCAGGACCCTGGGATCATGACCTGAGCCGAAGGCAGATGCTTAATGACTGAGCCACCCAGGCGCCCCATTTTGTTTAATTCTTTTTGGACTACTTCCTTAATTTATTGAAAATCTTCCTTTCTCGTATATTCTTTTATCTTTGGTCTTTATAGCCCTACTATCACCTTCAAAGTTCTTCCATAGTAAGTGGCAGAGGTCCAAAGCAGGGGTTTCCCACTCATTAGAAGATTCATGGGTAAAAGCTGTTTGGGGATTTGATAACCTTTTTCCTAAAGGATGAACTTTTTTCTCTCGGGACAGTTCTGACCTTGTTTGTAAGTTAGTCATTTGTATTTTAAAATAATATGAAGATGCCAGTTTAATGAGGATCACATAAATGATTACTTATGTTCTTTTGAACTTTCTTTTTCTCATCTTTACTTTTTTTTGGTGCCTGTGACCTAGAATTAGGTCAACCAACTTTTAAAAATTTTTGGTACTTTTATCAAATGCTATAATGTGAGTGTGTAGTCATTGCTGTGGTTCATAGAACTTAAATATGGAGTTTTGTACTTAGGTTGTTAATATAATATTTATCAAGTGAATTAATTTCAGTAGTATTAAGCTATAGCCATCTTGTTTTTATAAGTTTCATGAAGTTTCAAACACTTGGAGTTTATCCATTGATTTGATTGTTGAACAGATTTCATCTTATTTCAATAAATGTATGTTTTGTAGGTAGAATGCAAGGGAGAGTTTAAATAACAAGTTTAAAGCACCTAGTACCAATAGTATGTTAATATTTTTTTCAGGAATCATATCGGCAGGTCATGAAAATGAGACCAAAAGATCTGTGGAAGCGATTAATGATAAAATTTCGTGGAGAAGAAGGCCTTGACTATGGAGGGGTTGCCAGGTAAAGACTTGCTCATGAGTAAATGACATGTGGTTATATTTACAGGTTTAAGGTACTTCCCCTGGTGAACGTTCTCACTGATACTTATTTTCTAGTGTAGCATTCCCTAATTTTTGCAATACAGAGGATATCCTAATAGGTATGTTCGTGATGAGGTTGAAGCAGTACTGCCACAGAGTAATTGAGAACTCCCTACTGGATTATCCAGCTCAGCGAGACTTCCTCTAAAAGTAGCTGCAGCCCTACATGGGCAGTGGTGGGCCACACGGGCCCTGCATGCTCACCATGTCTCTCCTTCATTTTGTGTTACTCCCTCTGCTTTACATTGTTAGGAACTGTCTGGAGATTTTAATGACGTTTTCCTTTGCTCCCATTGCCATGCTTTTTAACCTTGTTAAAGTGACGTCTGTGTGTGCGTGTAAGTATGGAAGCAGGTGTGTACATATGTATATAAGTGGTCTTTAAAATATTTCAGTACAGAATGTAATGTTTTTATGCTACATTCAAACATACATTTTTTTTTTACAGGTGTAAAAATTTACTTTATGTAGATGTAGCAGAAACATTATAGCTTATGTACTGAAACGTCCTAAGGACCATCATGATAATTCTGCTATCCCTAATCTAAATCCAGCCTAAATTAAATTTGTGTTTCCACCAAGTCCCATTTCTGGTTTTCACCTGTAGGCTTATTTTTGTTCTGTGGCCTTTTTACCAATAAACAGATAGTTTCTTTAGTTTGGAATTTTAGAATTGATCATGTGTACATCATACTTAGGGCTTGATAGTTTCTGTGGAATTCTTACAATTTGCTTATAACTAGATTTGAATGCTTCTTGGGAAAACTTGTTAATTATCTGCTGATGGAATCTAAATGCTGTAACTATATGTATAGTCAAGTAAGTAGTCAGTTTTTTATTGTTTATTTCTTAACCTCACTACTGTCAAGGTTTGGGCAGGCTAAGTGCGATGTGGCAGCGAAATGCTTTTTCTGCTCTTTGTTACATAGTAGAACCCCAGAGTAGCTGGGATCTGCTTACCATGTGTGTCCTAAATACTTGGTAAAACAAAACAAATATTTGGGTTTTCTTTAAAATAGTGTATGAAAAAGCATGGAAGACGTGTCAGCTGAGTTTGTTAAGTGTGTTGACAAGCTTGCTTATATGGAGACCTCCCTCACTTCCTTTTCTAATCTCTAGAGTTTTTCCAGTATTACATAAATGGTAGTGATTTGATTTAGACTCCCATCACTTACAGAACTTTGAAACATTTTTCTTTAACTACTTGTCAGTAGTGTTTCACTGCGTTTCCTAAAAACATTATTCAGTCTGTTTGTTTGTTTGTTTGTTTTTTAGGTTTTATTTATTTGACAGAGCGAGCGCACGCATGAGCAGGGGGAGGGGCAGAGGGAGAAGCAGACTCCCTGCAGAGCAGAGAGCCCGATGCGATGCGGGGGATCAATCCCAGGACCCTGGGATCATGACCTGAGCCAAAGGCAGACGCTTAACCGACTGAGCCACCCAGGCGCTCCTCAGTCTGTTTAATCCATAATACCAGAACATATTTAAATACTTTTCTAGTGGAAGAATGACAAGAATTGAGACTAGAACTACATCTCTTTAAGTCCTAGACTAGTGATTTTGTTTTACCAAGATGAATAACAAGTTAACCTTTCATACTTTGAGAAACATGAAGGATTTAGTAAGTTTCAGGTGATAGTACTGTTTATTATGTGGTTTTTAAAACACTGATGTACACTTGAAACCAATTACTATGGAAGCAACCCCCCAAATGCAGGCTTGCTCTTGTGTTCCTACCTATACCAAATGCCTTGCAGTGTCTGATCACTTCATACTTTTATTATGGTACATCTTAAGGTATATACAAAAAAAGATGAAATGGGATAATTTCCTTGCTAAACAAAATCAACAACAAAACAGAGCCTTGTCCAAAAGTGAGAGTAAATCAATGCTATATTATTTATGAGTATAAACCAGTATAAATGGGCCATGGTGGGAATGGACCAGAATAGTACAGACCACATGGATGTTTTGAAACAAAGCCATATTCTTCCCTTCATTTTATATTTATCCTGGATTAGAAATTTATTTAGTAATTAAGTAGGTAACAGACCACTAGGCTGCAGCATCTAATGAGTAGTTGGCACTTCTGGATAATACCTTTATACTCTCTTGACGCTGAAATGTCATAAAATTGCCCTAAATAGAGTGAGAAGTAACTTCAGTATAACAAAACAAGAGTTCATTTGCTTTTTTGAGCATGGTAGATTTTTCCAATGTCATTTTATAGAACTAGTTAGTGCTGCTTTATTTTCTTTTATTTAAAAAATTCCTTGCTAAAATAATAGCATATCTTAATGAAAATATTCATTAACAAAAAAATTCCTGTGTCCTATCTTGCTTTCTAGGGAGTGGTTATATCTCTTGTCACATGAAATGTTGAATCCTTACTATGGCCTCTTCCAGTATTCAAGAGATGATATCTATACCTTGCAGATCAATCCTGATTCTGCAGTTAATCCGGTAAGATTGGTGGTTATTATGATGTGAATTAACTTGTGACCTATAATGCTTTTCATTTGAAATGTCAGTGTAGTTTATGATACAGGATTACTGTCCATGTCCTAGTCACAACCTACCTAGCAAGTCCTCTTTTAGAAAATTTTCCCAAGTAAATGATTATGGATATATGTGGTAATTTGTGCACAGAGATGTGCACTGCATCATTTAAAGTAGCCCTTATTGGAAATAACATCTTTGTCCGTAAGAGAGGGATTGAATAAATTATGAAATGAAGCAAAATTACATTAACGGTTAAGAGCATAGGTTCTGGAATTAGAAAAACATGAGATCCTATATCCTGGTCCTGTTACTTACTGGCTTTATGATTAAGCCTCAATTTTATCATTGTTAATAATAATAAACATAGTTTGAACCTCAGAAGGGTTGTGACAATTAAGTGGGACCCTGCACAGTAGGTATTCAGCGTAGTGATGTACATTGTTAGCCCTATTATATATTATTAAGCACTCAACAGAAGTTAGTAGCTGTTATTAGTATTTTGTTTTTATATTATGTCTATTAGCTTTCCATACAAGGGCATACTATATAGCCACTAAAATGACACTATGGGACAGTAGTTAATGACAAAGTGTTCATGATATATTAAGTGAAAAGAAAGTTACAAAATAAGATGATACAGTTTTGGTAAATACATATATGTGTAAATCAGTATAATACTGACGGGGGTTATCTCCAGGTATTAGATCAAGGGTGATTTTTTGTTTTTGCTTGTCTATTTTCTAAATATTTTCTTAAAAAAAAAAACACCTATTTTCAAGATAAAAGGGAGGTTTAAAGATGAGCTTAAAGATTACTTATTAACTAGAGAAGTAAAAAAAAATTTTAAATGCCAATAACAGTTTATCATGAAAGACCAGATATATCCAAACATAGTAGAAATGTTAGGTTCATTGCAGAGAAATTTTATAAAGGGAAGATTTTTAGGTGAAGGCTGTGCTTGGGGAGCCCATTACTGTCATTCTATTAATAATAGCTTGTGTTTGTTGAATGTTTACTGTATGCCCGTCCAGTGCCATGAGCTTCATCATCTCATTTTACTCCTTGCAGGGACCTATTTGAGATAATGTTATTACCCTCATTTTTCCAGTTGTAGAAAATGAGTCCTATAGGAGTGAAGTAATTTACCCAAATATGCATGGCTAGTAACTGGCAGGATTAGGGCTCTGGTCCAAGTTAGACATGAAATCTGTGCTCATAAATCTATGGTGTTTTGAAGTTCAGATTCTGGTTAGGTCAAGGAAATAGGGAGGTTTAATATTGAAAGCTTTTTTCCCACAACAGAGTCAGGATTGTTAAAGGGCTCAGCAGGTAACAAAAGGAGAGGAAGAGTGATCTGAGTGGTTTCATGAAGCTACAGTAGGGAATGTAATTTGGACTTAATTTCTAAAGATAATTTTTACAAAGTGACTGTACTCTCTGGGAGAAGCTTGTCCCTGGTGTGATATTTTAGCAATGGAGAGAATTTTGAACATGCCCTATAGAAACTCTCCCTATTGATTATTGACCTTTGATATGACAGCATTTTCCACTTAAATAAATTGTAGAGTATAAATTGATACTTATAAAAAAGATGAATGCTGCTTAATTTTTATTAAAAATTCCCTGCATGTGTCTAACTTGAGTATTTATATAAACTTTTCTCGATTTCAGGAACATTTATCATATTTCCACTTTGTTGGACGAATAATGGGAATGGCTGTGTTTCACGGACATTATATTGATGGTGGTTTCACATTGCCTTTTTATAAACAGTTGCTTGGGAAGTCAATTACTTTGGATGACATGGAGTTAGTTGATCCAGATCTTCATAACAGTTTGGTGTGGATACTGTATGTATTGAGTCTTGTATCTGTTCATTATAGTTAGAATCTGAGCCTTAAAAAAATATACATGTTTCAAAATGGATGAAAAAAATGATGCACAGAGAATATTGAAAGAGATTATCTGAGTGCTAGGACCACTTAAGACTTCACTCTTTCTGCTGCTTTCCTGTATATTTCAGATTCCTAAAAGTTAGTTCTACTACTTTAAAAAGGAAAAAAAAATCTAGTATATTCTGTTTTAAAGAGTAGCACATGCAGTGATTTCCTCAGCATGATGCAAGTGCTGTTCCAATCCTGCATGTGTGAGAATAGCGAATTCCTGTTGAAGTAGTGATTGTAGAAACCATACTTTGGAAAGGGTATCTGTAAGATTCAGTTCTATTTTGTCAGAGGTCATTTGTTTATGAATATACATTGGCCATACTTACTTTTACCGTATACAAAAGTAGCTTTCTCACGGGACACTCAGGCGTTTGGTTGCAAGGGGGTACCCAGATTCAAATGAGCTTCTTACTTAAAAGCCAAACGTAATTGAAGTTTTCCTTATGTAAAGCCTAGCTTTGGCCCAGGGGGCTTTGTCATTAGGAAGTGAAATGTTTCCTGAGGTATGGTAGCACAAGGACTAGCAAAAGGAATCTGATCTTGTATTTATCATGTCATAAAACTATCTTAGTTTTATCTGTCTTACCAGTGAAGACATCTATAGGATCCGTATTTTAGATTTTCCAGTTAAATATCTTTCTCTTTTTTCCTTTCTAGTGAGAATGATATTACAGGTGTTTTGGACCATACTTTCTGTGTCGAACATAATGCATATGGTGAAATTATTCAGCATGAACTTAAACCAAATGGCAAGAGTATCCCTGTTACTGAAGAAAATAAAAAAGAATATGTCAGGTAAATACTTTTATGTTCGCAAGCCTGAGAATTGTTTTGATGCTCTAGAATGGCAGTACAGAAAAACATTGAAGTATTTAGGTCGTGTTACTTATTGCTACAAAATAGGCTTCTGTAGAATTTAGTGGCTTTAAAAACCACCACCATTTTGTTTTTTTCTCACAATTCTGTGGGTCAGTAATTGGGATAGAGAAGAGTAGGGAGAGCATACCGCTCCTCCATGTGGTGTCAGCTGGGACTGACACCAGGATGGCATCTCACTCAGCTAGGATGGCTCAAATGGCGGGGGGCTGGCTGGAATGGCCCCTGGGTCACCATCTGGGGTCCGGTTCTCATTGTTGGTTGGGCTCCCTGGTTATCCCCATGTGGTATCTGAGGCCTCTCGGAATTCTCCCCATGGCCTCTCTCTTCCCAGCAAGACAGCTGCACTTCCTGTGGGGCAGCTGGTTTCCCAGAGCGCACAAGCAGAAGTTGTCTGTCCTTTTTAAGGCCTAAGCCTGGAACCGGCCAGATCATCCCTACAGTGTTCTTTCTGTTAAGGCAAGTCACAAGCCAGCCCAGGCTCAGTGTGGATGAGGGGCTGCACAGAGGCACGGACAACAGGAGACGCGGTGCATGGGGCTGGTCGTAGGGTAGCTGCCGTGGCTAGCCGTACAGGACGCTGCCATGCTGTGTGACCAGCACCCTCCCTGTCGTGGGTGTAAGGGATAAATACAAGAAAACGTTCTTCGGATTTTCTATAATCACCTGATGATTGAGGAATTTAGAAATAGGGTTAGATCATTTGGCCTATGGTAACTAAAGTTCTTTTAAACATAAAACTATGGCAGTCCAATGTAGGTGTTTGAACTTGACCACATGGACACAGAAATGTGCACACTGTACTTTTGGTGTAGATTATATCCCTAAGTCTTACTGGCTAAATTGTCCTGGTTGATATGCAAGGCCCATCAGTCTCACAGACTGTTCATGGGAGTAAGCACTGGAATAGCTTTTTTGGAAAGCAGTTTGATAACAGCTATCAAAATGAAAATGCCTTTCAACCAGCAGCCCTGTTTTTAGGAATCTATTCTATATAGAAACACATGTAGTTAAAGAAATATAAATATGGATGTTCACTTAAATACTACTTGTAAAAACAACTGAAAACTGATGAAATGTTTTTAGAGGAGAACGATTTACATATATACATAGAACAGAATATTATATGGATGTTTAAAAGAAAGAGACTATATAAGTTGTCAGAGTTAAAAAAGTTTTAGGGGCACCAGGATGGCTCAGTCGGAAGAACATGTGATTCTTAATCTTGGGATCACGAATTCAAGACCCACATTGGGTGTAGAGATAATAAACTTTTCTTTCTTTTTTAAAGGTAGGTTTTAGGGGTACCTGGGTGACTCAGTTGATTAAGGGCCTGCCTTCAGCTCAGGTCATGATCCCGCGGTCCTGGAATCGAGTCCCCATCGGACTCTGTTCAGTGGGGAGCGTGCTTCTCCCTCTCCCTCTGCCTGCCTCTCTCTCTCTCTCTCTGTGTGTGTGTGTGTCAAATAAAAATCTTTCAAAAAAAAAAGGGGGGGCAAGTGTTAGGAATTATATGGGAACAAAGTCTGTGTTGTTGTTTTATAATTATTCAGAAGTTGTCCAGGAGGACTGTATACCAAATAAAGTATTTGGCTAGGATGAGGGAGTACTGGTGCTGGGCCTGAAACTAGACAGGGAGAAGGGTGGTAATAGAATGGACTACCTAGCATGGACTACTCAGTTCCTAGGCTCAGTCATGTTTTCAGCACATAGTCATGTCTCCTACCAGATACAATTTTGACAGAAAAAAGTTACAGAGGGGTGCCTGATCTGCTGCCTTCAGCTCAGGTCATGATCCCAGGGTCCTGGTATCGAGCCCCATGTCAGGCTCTCTTCTCAGGGAGCCTGCTTCTCCTTCTCCCTCTGCTGCTCCCCCTGCTTGTGCTTGCTGTCTCTCTTTGGCTCTCTCCTTTCTCAAATAAATAAAATCTTTAAAAAAGAAAAAGTTACAGAGAAAAACTTTTGTAAAGATGCGCAGTTTTGCTGTCCTTTTTAAGCAAACAAAAATGAGGTCTGCCCAAGGATCTAATGTTAAGTAACTTCTTAGAGATTGGTTTCCCCACATTTGGAAGAGGAAGTGTTGACATATTTGGAAGGTGAATAGTTCTGAGATTTTTGAGGTGGGGAAGTTTAGGTAGATAGGGTAGATAGATTTTTTTAAAAGGCAATTCGGTTATAAGTTCAAGTCAAAAATATAAATAAAGCTCCATGTTAGACGTAGTTTGGTGTACTTTTTGTCGGTAAAATTACATCTTCCATGTTTTTTTTAAAGCCTCCAGGGAACAATGAGTATTTAATCAGAAAGTGTTTACTATTGGCTTTTACTGTTCTCATTCTGGATATGAAGAGACTCTTTACCTCCTCCTTCCCTACATACCACCTCCAAAATATAAACGAAACACCCAACACGTTCAGATTATACTTTGAAGTGAAACCAGAAAAACAGTTTGGTTGAATGGGCTCTTTTCTCTGATTGGTGGCATGCATGCTAGAAGTTCAGGAAGAAGTTTCCTCCAGATTTTAACTTCAGACCCATCTAATCTCTAGCTGCCTTCCAGTTTACTAGGAATTTCTCTGATTTGCTTTATTCATGCTGCTTTTGTTAGTGGAAGGTCACCACTTTTTAATTTACAGTGAACTATCTCACAGCTCAGGGTCCAGCACCCTCAGGAATCTGAG
Organism: Callorhinus ursinus; assembly: GCF_003265705.2. Classification (NCBI taxonomy): domain Eukaryota; kingdom Metazoa; phylum Chordata; class Mammalia; order Carnivora; family Otariidae; genus Callorhinus; species Callorhinus ursinus. The sequence continues at coordinate 7,904,945 of NW_027397112.1, forward strand.
ATTCTTTAGACTGTGGCCTAATTTTTTTTTGGATTTTATTTATTTATTTGAGAGAGAGAGAGCATAGGGGTGGTTGGAGATGGGCAGAGGGGGAGGGACAGGAAGAGGAAAAAATCCCAAGCAGACTCTGTGCTGAGTGCGGAGCCGAGGTGGGGCTTAATCCCATGACCGTGAGGTCATGACCTAAGCTGAAACCAGAGTCAGACCCTTAACCCACTGAGCCACCCAGGCATCCCAGACTGTAGACTAAATTCTTAATGCTAGGTGCTTATAAAGTGTATTGTTGCTAAAGTAGAGATTCATAATAGTTACCAAATCTGAATATATTTGATCATATGAAACCCCTGCCCAATGTTTACAGGCTCTATGTGAACTGGAGATTTTTACGAGGCATTGAGGCGCAATTCCTGGCTCTGCAGAAAGGATTTAATGAAGTAATTCCACAGCATCTGCTGAAGACATTTGATGAGAAGGAACTAGAGGTCGGTGTTATTAATGTCATGACATCATTTAGTGTCATGAGGAAAGGTTGGGAATTTTCTGTTTTAGAGGAAAGTCATATTGCTGGTGCTTTTGAAGTTTTATGGTGCAATGCTATGAGAATTCTTATTCACAGGAAAAGTCTTTCCTGCTTTGGAAAAACCTTTCATGCTTTGGAATTTCTACAAGTAAGCCATCTCTCTTATATTGTGAACAGTCTTATTTTTCCATATTATCCTTTCTTGTTTTCAACAGATTTCATGTCTTATGTGTAAATGTTGTTTTCTATTCCCTAATTAAGTGGTTATTGATTTTTTTAAAGTCTTCATTATTTTTATTGCCCCGCTACCCAACAGAATATGATTTTGACCTTCCCCTTTTATTTTTTATTTTTTTAATTTTATTATGTTTATGTTAGTCACCATACATTACATCATTAGTTTTTGATGTAGTGTTCCATGATTCATTGTTTGCGTATAACAGAGTGGTTATTGATTTAATTAAGTTTCGTTACTTAGTCTCCACCATATTGAAATTTATTTGAATTAAAAGCCTAGGTTCAGTTGGATTTACACTAAGCTTTGCAAGAAAGCATTTGATGGGCAAGATCATAAAGAAATAATTAAAACTTAGGATGGGGCGCCTGGGTGGCTCAGTCGTTAGGCGTCTGCCTTCGGCTCAGGTCGTGATCCCAGGGTCCTGGGATCGAGCCCTGCATTGGGCTCCCTGCTCGGCAGGAAGCCTGCTTCTCCCTCTCCCACTCCCCCTGCTTGTGTTCCCTCTCTCACTGTCTCTCTCTCTCTCTCTCTCTCTGTCAAATAAATAAGTAAAATTAAGAAAAAATAAAACACTTAGGATAAACTGTATCTAAATATATTTCCTCTCTTTGGAAATATTTATTACTAACAGTAGCAGTAACAACCAACCATTTTTTTGGTGGTGGTTTTCTTTTAAAAGCTGATTATTAAAGCACCTTTAGTCTGGGTTTATAATTAAGACCTTTAAACAAATACATCTGAATTTCCACTGAGCTTCTTTGAAAAACAATGAGGTTTTATTCTACTAGAGGCCCCAAATTTAATTAGTGGCTAGGAATAGCATAAATATTTGAAATCTACAAATAAATGTAAAACATTTTATTCATTAATGTCAGTGTCCTTTCTTTTTTTAAAAATATTTATTGGGGCACCTGGGTGGCTCAGCCGGTTAAGTGTCTGCCTTCTGCTCAGGTCATGATCTTGGGGTCCTGGGATGGAGTCTTGCAGTGGGCTCCCTGCTCAGCGGGGAGTCTGCTTCTCCCTCTCCCTCTGTCCCTTCCACTCCCCTGCTTGTGCTCACTCTCTCTCTCAAATGAATAAATAAAATCTTTAAAAAAAAATTATTTAAGTAATCTCTACACCCAGCGTGGGACTTGAACTCACAACCCCATGATCGAGAGTCACACGCTCTTCCACCTGAGCCAGCCAGATGCCCCTTCAGTGCGTTTCTAACTACAGCTGTTAACAGACCTGTTAGTGAATCCAAACAGCTTGGTTTGACTCAGTACCATCCCCCATTCCTTTTGTGCTTGAACTATTCAGTAGTGAAATGGCCAGAGGAAGTGGTCAGGAGGAGGCAGAAAACACAGCAGGAATGGCAATAACGCTGAAATGCAGTGCATTTTCATCTGTTCATAAAATGAGTGAGGAATTTGGTTGTATAATTACCACTCCTCTGAAGAAAAGAGGAGATATCTTTTGTGTTAATAATACTTCTGTAATCCTATTTGGATAACCACCTCCCTGTTTAGTGTGGCTATAATTTAGTAATCTTTCCAGAACCCTGTCAAAGCTTTGGTGGAGATTTTAGTCAGTAGGGTTAGGGTTTATTTTACATAGTTTCATTTGGTAATGAAATTAAACTTTTTATTAAAAAAGGCATAGTTTCTTTTAGTGTTATATGGGATTAATAGAACTAATTATAACATGTGGGATTTGCAAGTTACATCATGCTTTACGCTGCACATGGTTATAATTCACGGTTATCAACGCTTGACTGAGATGAGTTACTCTTGGAGCCTCAGGAGATGTGTCAGTGGTATCCCAGTGATTTCGATGCGGCTTATGTGTGCTGCCCGTGCAGAAGGGTGTCCAGCAGAGCTCTCTGTCCTGTATTTCGTACTTTGCTATAACTTAAAGATTATCAAACAGATAATGTTCTCACTTGTTCAGTACCTATTTCTTGCACAGGATGGAGTGAGGTAGGCGTTACTCCAGTATTACAGCAGGGGAAACTGCTGGCCGAGGGAGTGGACCAAATTGCCCACATCCCAAAGCTAGTAAGTGTTGAAACTCAATATGATGCAGGTATTAAGGAAGGCACATATGAACTGTATTTACTCTGAGTCTTTTTTCTGTCCATTAAACAGAAATTTAGAATTCTCTGAAAATATGGGACTTTCATCCTGTCATGTTCACCACAGTGGTGGTTCTCAGACCCTGAGTAGGGAGCCTGCCGTACGTAGGTCCATGGAGCCTTTGAAATACAGATCCCTAATATCACCCCAGACTCACAGAATCAGAATCTCTGAACATAGGACCTGATGATGTGTCTGTTTTGAAAAAGCTTTCTAGATGATTCTGATGTGTATCTTTGATTAAGAATCATCATATGAGAGCCGACACTACAAATCTAAAGTTCTGTTTGAGGGATTTGGGGCTTAACTTGGATTTCCATTGGCTCATTATTTGTGCAATATTTTAACAGCTCATTATCTGTGGACTTGGAAAGATAGATGTTAATGACTGGAAGGTAAACACCCGGTTAAAACACTGCACACCAGACAGCAATGTCGTCAAGTGGTTCTGGAAGGCTGTGGAGTTTTTTGATGAAGAGCGAAGAGCGCGGTTACTTCAGTTTGTGACAGGATCATCTAGAGTGCCTCTGCAGGGCTTCAAAGCTTTACAAGGTAGAACCCAGATGGCCGGCCTCAGAGGATTGGGGGGCAGGGCATCAATATTTGTTTTATATATATAGTTTACAAACCGTGGGCTTCATTCTGTTTCGTATCTGTAAGTCTCTCGTCTTGATACCTTCATCTCCTTCCTTTCTTTTGTTCCCCTCCCAAGAGCCCTTTCCACTGGGGTCCTCTGTGCTTGTGGTGAGGACCGCACGCTCCAGGCCATTAGTCACGATGCTCTGCCTTTTTTGGTCACCTCGCTTTTAGCCTGTGGTGCACATTTCCACAGGGAAAGCCTGTCTGTTTCCACCTTCACACCTCAATCTGGCAAAACCTGCACCCACTTGGGATGCCTCCTCCCTCAACTTTTTTATTCTTTTACTAGAAAGAGGCAGTGTGCATTTGTGGAAGCCGTTTGTCTGGCCCGAGCGCTTTCCTTACTACATGGTGTCAGACCATTTGTTTGTTCTTCGGCATAGCTGTTGACTTTGGGGATGAGTTGGTAGTATCGCCAAGGACTGTGGGGCTTCCCGGGGTGGCAGCTGCTTCCTTCCGTCTGAAGCCATGGCTGAGAAGCGCACAGCAAGACTGGCACAGGATCCGGCGTGTTACCTGCAGCGCCCGTGGCAGGTGTCCCGGGGAGAGCGGCCTTTGAGCTGTGCTTACATTCCCTATTTGGAGAACTCACTAACAGACTACCAAGATGTGTAAAGTGAAGCTATATTTCTACATACACTTTTATGGAGGGTCTTATGTTAACTGAGATTTATGCCATGGACTGCTGATCTTTTGCTGTTGGCCAAGTTTGAGGCACGAAACCGTGGTTATCTTTTTGAATGTGTGTATATATATTTGACCTTGGATTTATCCATTTACTTTTCTTCTCATACTTTTGGCATATCAATTTTTTTAATAGAAGATAGAAGTTGGCAAAGGATTTCTAATCCTGGACTTTTGAAATGCTAGCATATTAAGGAATCCAGTGTTACCCAAGGTCAATTCCAATTTTCAAAACCCAGATTCTTTTCCTCCTGCCCTTGGTGGCTGGTAGTGGAGTCACCAGTAGCCGCATCCTTTAGGCCCCGTGGTTTATGTACCAGTGTTTTTCTAAGATTTTGGAGACTAATACAGTGACGTGACCCACACTGACTTCTTCGGCAGGTGCTGCAGGCCCACGACTCTTCACCATTCACCAGATTGATGCCTGCACCAACAACCTGCCCAAAGCCCATACTTGGTGAGTTATTTTTGGAGCTTTCCCCCTCATTCCATGTCAATAGGTGTTAGTTTTAAACCAGTTTAATGTTTCATTTGCTGTTCTTACTACTAAAAGGACCTCTAAAAGGAATAAGCCACTTTTAAATGATTTAAGATTATTCAGAAATTGGTAGGAAAACCTGAAAGTGGCACGTCTCTGCTTTAGAGAAATACAACTTTTAATTTTTATGTGTGTCATGAAAAGTGATGTGCCTGAATTAGTATAATATCACACTTGCTAGGCTAGGCCAGTTTGCTTATTCTCAGTGAACTCTGTCCATCTGATTTGCTTATTTACAGCTTCAATCGAATAGACATTCCGCCCTATGAAAGCTATGAAAAGTTATATGAAAAGCTGCTAACAGCCATCGAAGAAACATGTGGGTTTGCTGTGGAATGACAGACTTCAAGGATTTCCCCAGGACTCTATTTATACCCCGACCGCCAGCCTCCTTTCAGCAAAGTTTCGCGGAATGCGGAAATACAGGAAAATGCCCACCCCCCCCCTTAAAAAGTTTTTTAGGACACTGTGAGGGGAAAGGACAATTTTGAAATTCCTTTTCAAGGAAAAAAAAAAGAGGTCTTTATGCTTTGCCATGAGGCCATACTCAGCTGCTATTTAAAATTAATATCTTGAACCTAAAGAATGCTGACTTTTCCTACATATCCAGAGTTAGGCAGTATTCTACACTTAAAGACTACTACTATTTTTATAAAAGGTAATCTATTCAAATCGCTCCACAGATTTCAAGTCTTTCAAACATCAAGACACCTTCAGCAGTCGGTACACATCACATTTCATTTTGATTGAATACATGATTTTGAACAGCTCCTGTACTTGCTCTTTGTAAAAAAAGAAATAAAATTATTTTGAATTATTCTACCTTTGTAAACAATTGGCTAAAGGAATCATTATCTTAAAAAAAAAATAAGCCATTTACACATTTAATTACATTTTTCTATAGCAAAACGTATTTTAAAAGCATTATATGTTTCAACCTAGACTAAGTGAGTCTTTTGTATATTTTTCAAGTACGAACTTCCTGGAATACAGCCACATGATTTTGGTTGTCAGATTCCTAATGCAACCATTTAGTCTAAACTTAGAAGCTTATTGATATAGTCAGATGCATTCAGGGGCTCCTTGTTTTTAAGAGACTTTTTAAAAAAAATCCTAATTTTTTATCTTGAATCAATATGATCAGGTATTTTGGATTTACTTCTCATCTTAAATGGAAATACTGCATTTTTATAGCTCCTCAGATCGTGTGGTTGGGATGGGATTTTCATTCTTTTGCTGGGTCAGCTTATCTTTAATATATATAATACTATTTCTGTAAACCAAAGTCTCCTATGACAAGTGCACCTAATTTATATTTTAATTACGGTCTAAGTTTCTATCAAGTAAACCATCCAGAATCTTCGTTTAGCTGCTCATGAGCTAAAATTTTTACAAAGGAAAAATTTTATTCAGGCAGCTTAGAAAATCCTGTTTTTACCTAATAAAATGAAGGTGGGGTGGGGGTGGGGTAGGAGAGGGGGTAGGATTACTGAAGAAATAGTGATTCTAAATCTCTGGTATAAATTACTTTATAACTGAAGAATTAATTTGGAGGTAAGGGAATCCCAGTTCCCTTGGTGTTGATCAGCATCTGATTTTGAAATATCCAGATTTAGCTTTCAAGGTGTGTGGCATGTTGCATAATCCAGAAGGCAACCAAAATTCTGGAGTTAAGGATTGAAAAACTCTGAAATCATGGATGGATTTTTAAATTCAGCTGTCAGAAGTCTGCACTATATATATATATTTTTTTTTTCTTACACTGACGTGAATCAAGAGGGGCAAATTTTGATGATAGCTCTGTTGAAATTTTGCAGCTTAATTATCAAGTGAATAGGTCCTTTGTGTTCTTTCGTTTGATGGATTGGTTTTCAGTCTGTGTTCATGAGCCAAGGGGTTCCTCAGAGGTGCCTCAGAAGTAATGGTCTAAGAGAGGAGGGACAGAAAGGGAGAGGAAAGGCCTAGCTGGTATTTGAGCAGGAGCCTCTAACTACCCCCCCACCCCCTTTACCAGAGCAGCTCCCAATTTCTCTCTTTTGTGTATTGGAATTCCAAGTAAGCTTTCATGGGGTGGGAGGTTGGGGCAGGGGATATAAAAGAAGTGGAAATTTTGCTGCTTAAAAAAGTTGAGAACTACTTGTGTAGTTTCTAAGTATTTGAATTTATTTCATTCAGCCAAATTGGACTGCTACATGCAAGCTAGTCATAGTCATACCGTGCAGTGGTAAATGTGCTTCTGCTGACCTTTTCCTTCCCAGACACTTTGTGTTTTCCTACTGCATTCTTAGTAGTACCTAAGAACATCTTGAAACGTACAGAAAAGGTTTCTGAACTATTTGATTATCAGCTTTCAGCTTTCACAATAGTACCATATTGGTTGTAGTTCTGTCTCTTTTATATTATATTAAAGCACTAGTGCAGTGTAATTGTGCCTACTCTTAGAACCTTCCAAAAAGTAAGTACATGATGAACACTTTAGAGATGTCCTAACTGACGGATGCAGTAATGAATGCGACTATCATAATGTACAATAAAGCAGGCTAATACCATTGCTTTTGAGTGCCTTTTTAACTTTATAATAATGACTTAATAGAGCTTTAAAAGAAATCGACCCTAATAGTCTGTGGTATCACCGTGATTTAGAAAGACGTGATTTAGATTTCATTTTCAAAATTATGTTCCCTGATGACTTCCAAACAGGTGCTAATAAGCAAACAAAACCCCCACCGTGTCATTGAATCTGGGACTTGCACCTCATATGTAATGTGAATATTTATTTCCACATGTCCCTCTTAGCTGGGTTTTTTCTAATCCCTCCCTCCAGTTGTGTTATTTCAGATACGTGATGTCACGTTTCCATACACGGCCTCTCCACCATGAATGCTTAATTACGAACAGTGATTATTTGTAGAGCTCATATGCAGTACAGAGGTGAGTTCTGTTTCAGAGGGTCTAATTTGTTGGTGTAAAGAGTTTTTAAACAGTGCTGTGTATAGTGTACATTTTGTTTTGCACATAGTTTGTTGCCCTGAATGGGTTTTTACTTTTTTTTTTCAATTGTTAGCATTTATGGTTCAGAGCACAGAATTCCTTCCTTTTAAGTACAATGTAATTCGCTTTATTTTACAACACTAAGTCCGCTTTGAACTTCCAGGGCGTTGAACTGGTTGCATTGTTGGGAATTAGAGACGATTCTAGTCGTCTGTAGTTTGATAGAGCGGCGTGCTTCTGTATTTAAGCAGCAGCGCGCGGTCAGCGGGCGCCGTGTGGGGCCGGATGTTCTTCTGTTCGGGTGATGAGTGTACCAAATGCTGAGTTGTTTTCTTACTAGATGTAATTAGTTCACTTGATGTAATATTCTTCTTTCCCTCAAACTGACTTTAAAAGCAAAGTTTTATCATTTTCATTGTATTTGTATTTATTACAGAGTGTTTTAGCTTTGATATTCTTTGTATTTTCACTCAGTTGTTACATGAGCTTTATCAATAACATCTGTATAAATGGTTTTTAAAAAAATTAACTATGTATGTGCCCATGCCGCAGTTGAGCAATAAAATGAATGCTGTTTGCACTGTCACAGCATCAAAGTTTTTAAAGAATATTGAGTTTATAATGAATTGTTTTGATAAAACTTTGTGATTGGCTTTGTGGAGAGTGACAGCCGATGAGCCATCAAGTGAGAAGTTTACGAAGATTCACGTGCCTGCCTCAGTTGTTGCCTTGTCACACCACAGAGCCTCAGGGAGCCCCCCCCCCCCCCATCCCCAGGCAGAGCAGATTGATTGGCTTGATTGGCAGCCGGCAGCTGCTTGGGAGGGGGAGGCTGTGTGGGGATGGATTTTGGAGGCTGCTCTGGGCTCCCTGGGTCCGCGCGCCAGGCCTGGAACCGTGGCGGTTGGGGCTCTGGTGGCCCGAGCAGTGGTAGGGGCCGCCTCTACTATCTTGGTGTCGAGCCGTAAAATCCTCAAAAGGAGAAACCAGTTACATTTTTCCAAGAAACCAAGACTTGAAGGGCCATGATTCACAATGGTGAATGATCGTGGATAGTGGATGAAAGTCCAGCTAAATACACGGGTCAAAACAGGAGTGGCTACAAGGTTTCTTCATCCAGAGCACAGCCTGTGTCAGTCTCCTGTGGCACAGGCCGCCCAGAAAGGAATGTCGGGGAAGTGGAGGGAGGTGGGAGCGGGATAGTAAAGCCCAGAGAAAGGGGCGTGCTGGCCGTTCTTTACATCCTTTTGAAGTTTTTTTGCTTGATTAAAGCATTGCCATGTTTACTGGTTATTATCTAAAATTTGTAGTGTTAGTATAGTAAGGATTTTAGTTTTTTTATAATCTATGAATTATCCAAAAGTTTGATTTGATACATTTTTCTGCTGTGTGGCGACCTGGAAGGTTTGTCTCTTTGTTATAATGAAGGTTAACCTTGGTACCCACTGCGTTTATTTGTCTTGTGTATCCCAGATGCTTACAGTTAGGATCCATACAACAGAACAAGAGCCTTGTAACAGGATAGAGGTAATTATACAGGAAAAAGGGATACATTCCTACATAAACACTCTTAGCAAACCAGACAAACCAGCTTTTAATTTTTTAAAGATTTTTAAATTTTTTTTAAAGATTTATTAGAGCGAGCATGGAGGGGAGGGGCAGAAGGAGAGGTATAAAGAATCCCGAGCAGACTCCACACTGAGTGTGGAGCCCAGTGTGGGGCTTGATCTCATGATCCTGAGATCACAACCTGAACCAAAACCAAGAGTTGGGTGCTTAACCGACTGTGCCACTGAGGCACCCCGAGATTTGTTATTTTTAATCTCTACACCCAACATGGAGCTCGAACTTAAAATTCCAAGATCGAGAGTCACATGCTCTTCTGAGCCTGCCAGGCACCCCAAGGGTTAAAATTTTTTTTTTTTTTTTTTTTTTTTTTAGTATTTTTATTTTTTAAAGTAATCTCTGTATCCAACGTGGGGCATCACAACCCGGAAATCAAGTCACGTGTTCTACAGACTGAGCCAGTCAGGTGTCCTGCCGAGCCAGATTTTAAAGTTACCTTTTATCAGGTCTTTGCCCTATGACTTGTTCATTCAACAAATAACCTGTGCTCCTACTGTGTGTCAGGCTCTGTATTAGTTGCCAGGGATACAGCTTCTTCCTTGTTTGTGTTCATTATATAGTTGGCTACATTTCCAAGGTGATAGGCTCAACTCTTGCTGATCAGCGTACTTTCGTGGATATTTCGGCTATGATTTATCTAGGATAACAATTAGTCTATGAGCTGTAAACCCCACTTCTGTCTCCCTTGAAGTGTTTTGTAAGTGGAGAAAGTGGAGAGGCAGCTGTAGCAGTCCACGGGGTGGGTGAGGGACCCTTCTAAGGTATTTCTCCTGCCTGCCCAAATGTCCACAGTGTTCTGACTTTTAGCACAGGAACTGGGCTTGAAGATGGAGACACACATCAGACTCAACCTTTCAGACCACTCACTTCTCCCGGACGTGATGGCATGGCAAGAAGGTGGAGAACCAGAGACCAGAAGGGCAAAGTTCTTTTTAAAAATTGAGGTATAACTGACATATTGTTTCAGTTGTACAATTTAATGATTTGGTATGCATAGATGTTGCAGATTGCTCACCACAATAAGGTGTAGTGTAACATCCAACACCATATATAGTTACAACTTTCTTTCTTGTGATGAGAACTTTTAAGGTCTACTCTATTAGCAACTCTATCAAATATGCAATATAGTATGAACTGTGGACACCAAGCGGTACCTTACATCCCTGTGACTTATTTTATGACTGGAAGTTTGTACCTTTTGACCTCTTTCACCCATTCCCCCACCCCCTCACCTCTGGCAACTGTAAATCTTTTTTCTGTATCTATGAGCTCCATTTTGTTTTTAGATTCCACACGTGAGATAATGGTATTTGTCATTCTCTGACATACTTCACTTAACACCCTTATGGGGTTTTTTTGTTTGTTTTTACTTCCTTTTTTTTAATGGTTGAATAATACGGCATTGTGTATAAACACCATGTTTTCTTATGGACACTTAAGTTTCTGTATCTTGGCTATTGTAAATAATGCTGCAATGAACATGGGGGTGCATATATCTTTGCCAGTTAGTGTTTTCATTTTCTTCAGATAAATACCCAGAAGTGGAATTGCTGAGACATAATAGTAATTCTTTAAAAAAAATTTTTTTTTAAAGATCTTTTTTTTTTAAAGACATTTTAGCGAGCAAGCAGGGCAGGGACAGAAGAAGAGAGAAAAATCCTTAAGCAGACTCCCCACTGAGCAAGGAGCCCCACGTGGGTCTCAGTTCCAGGACCCTGAGATCATACCTGAGCTTGAAACCAAGTCAGACACTTCACTGAGCCACCCAGGTCCACCATCTACATTTAATTTTTTGAGGAACCTCCATATTGTTTTCCATTTTGATTGCCCCAACTTACATTCCCACAAACAATGCACAAGGGGTTCCCTTTTATCCACATCCTCCCAACACTTCTTTTTGATAATAGCCATTCTAACAGGTGTGGGGTGGTTTTGATTCACATTTCCCTGATGATTAGTGATGTTGAGCACCTTTTCATGTACCTGTTGGCCCTCTGTGTGTCATCTTTGGAAAAATGTCTATTCAGTTCCTCTGCCTATTTTTTAATTGGATAGGTTTCTTTTTGCTATTGAGTTGTATGTTTTTGTTTTTTTTTTGAGATGGGGAGAGGTGGGGAGAGGGGCGGAGGGAGGGAGGGAGAGAATCTTAAGTAGGCTCCACGCCCAGCACAGAGCCTGATGCGGAGCCCGATCTCACAACCTTTGAGTTATGACCTGAGCCAAAATCAAGAGTCGGATGCTTAACCAACTGAGCCACCCAGGTGTCCCGAGGTATATGAATTCTTAATATATTTTGGATATTAACCCCTTTATAGTATCTCATTTGCTAATATTTTATCCCCACTTGATAGGTTACCTTTTCATTTTGTTGGTTTCCTTTGTTATGCAGAAGCTTTTTAGTTTGATGTAGTCCCTCCCACTCATTATTTTTACTTTTGGTATCAAATCAAAAAAATCATCACTAAGACCGGTGTCAGGGAACTTACCACCTATGCTTTCTTCTAACTTTATGGTCCCAGGTCTTACGTTCAAGATTTTAATCCTTTGGAGTTAATTTTTGTGTGTGAGATAGTGGTTCAGTGTCATCTTTCGCATGTGGCTGTCCTGTTTTCCCAACACCATTTGTTGAAGAGACTGTTCTTTTCCTATTGTATATCCTTGGCTCACTTGTCGTAAATTGACCACCTATGTGTAGGTTTATTTCTGGGCTCTCTATTCTGTTCCACTGATCTGTGTTTCTATGCCAATACCATACTGTTTTGATTATTAACAGCTTTGTCATACAGTTTGAAATCAGGGAGCACGATGCTTATAGCTTTGTTCTTCAGAGGGCAAAGCTTTATTTTTAAATTATTTTTCTTCCATATTTTTATATTCTAGTTAACATATAATGTGATACTGGTTTCAGTAGAATTTAGTGATTCCTCACACATAACACTCAGTGCTCATCCTACAAGTGCCCTCCTGAATATCCTCCACTCGTTTAGCCCATCCCCCCACCCACCTCCCCTTCAGCAACCCTCAGTTTGTTCTCTATCTTTAAGAGTCTCTTATGGTTTGCCTCCCCCTCTCCTCCGGAGGGCAAAGTTTTAAAGGCAGTTTAATGTTTTTTTAAGACAAGAAATTGGTCATAGCAATCCAATGAGCTGGGTAATATAGTCTGAACGGCTTGAAATGCCAGATGAAACATGTTCATATGCTCATCACCATGCTACTCTCTACCTGCCCTAACGGGAGTGTCTCCTCTCCCCTTCAGTCCCTCCCTGGTACCCTGTGCCACTCTCTGGCTTTGATCAGCAAAGTCCCCATATCCTCAACTGCTCTTGGCCTTTACTAAAGCTGAAGCCTCCCTTTCCATGGAAGGTGCCACACCCTGCTGGGTTTTTGGTCCTCCCCCCCCCCCCCGCCCCTCCATACCAGAAAGAGGGTCGGTGTACTTGTTTACTCCAAGTCCAGTGTGCCTCCTTTCCATGCACTAGTGCTCCTTGAGGCCCACACCTTCCACCCTTTGCCTCTTCTCACACTGTCCTCTGCCAACTAACAGAGGCCATATACACAAACTCATTTTCCAGTCACCAGATGAAACGTCTACACAGTACCTTAAAGATTTAACCCCAGCTCCCACCTCTTAATACAAGCCCACACTTCTGGTGCTTCTCTGAATTAGAGACTTTTATTGTTTTTACTGAACTACAGCAATAGGCTTCGGAAGCTGGCTGCTCAAGCAAGGCTTGTTAATTACGTTAGTGCAACTCTGACCGTGAATGTGTGCCTTTATTCCTCCTCTGAAGTCATAAATTCAAAGCGGTATACTTCGAGAAAATGATTTTTATTTAAAAAATTGTCATAAAAAGTACTGGAATGCATTAGGCATTTAGAAACAAGTCTCCTGGTTTAGACTGTTTACTGGCTCAGTTCTAGATCTGTCCTAGTCAAGTCCTCCAGAAACCACTTATAAAATCGGGCCTCAGAGGAAGGGATTTTTACTGTACTGAAAAGAAGCCAGATGAAGCCGAGCTCTGAAGCGCTCAGCTTCCAATTCCCGGAAGAAAGAGTCGTCGTCATCCTGGGTTATCATGTGCTGCAGTTGCTGAATTTCCTTCTCCATCTTTGACCTCAGCTCCCTCTTCACCTTATACAGTGTCTAAAAGATAAGGCTGGTCACAACACTGGTCTGGGCCCCTGTCAATTTTTATCCCCCCTCCTCAAGCTCCTGCCATTGTCATAATTGAGCAGTCGCTCTTACAGAGACTTAACAGGTAAAATTAACACAGAATAAATCCTCTTTATAGGATTAACCATAGGATAAATGTTCTGGGTCGTAGATGTAATACAATTGTTTTCTAGTTCTTAAAAATGTAAATCAATGATTTCTATCCTGTTAATTATTACCTGGGCCTGGGATTTCTCTCTGGCTTTGAGTTCCTGACGTTCATGTGATATGGCTTCTGCCAGCAATGAAAACTGTGTATAGAGAGGAAAAAAACCCAAATGTTTATCTGTAGCCCAAATTTAACAATTCTGATATATAATGTTCACAGACTTAAAATCTTTATTTTAATAGAAATGGGGCAATATAGAGAATCTGTACTGTGGTCAAGTTCTAGCTTATCGTGAATAATCAGTCTAACCAGCAGTGTGACAGGTTGAGTTAATATGTGGAGGTTTTTTATTAAACAGAGTAAGCTGTTTTTTGACACAAGGTGGCCGGGATTAAGTACATTAGAGTGTGAACCAGCAACAGTGAGCTCACCTGGTCTTTATAGTAGTTCTCCATTGAGTCCAGTTCATTCTGGTGCTGTTTCTTTTGTTCGGCTCGCTTTTCTTTGGCATAGTTTCTTAGGTCTCGTAATCTTTGCTTTTGAATTTGTAAACCTTCTTCAAACAATTTCTTAAATATCTGTTTGGTTAGAAAAATGGTTATGCTGAACTTTCATGGAGGAACAAACATTTTGTACTGATTGTATTTCATAGTTTTAAGTAACAGCTTTATTGAGATAATAATCCACATACCACAAAATTCACCCTTTTAAGAGGCAGAATTCAGATTTTTGTATATTTTTGTATATTTGTGCAACCATCACTTCAGAAAGCCATCCTATACCCAGTAGCAGCCACTCCCCCACCCCCTGCAACCACTAATACACTTTCTGTGTCTATAAATTTGCCTATTCTGGATTATTTCATATAATCACAAAATATGTGGACTTTTGTATCTGGCTCCTTTCACTTAGCATGTTTTCACGGTTCATCTATGTTGTAGCAGGTATCAATACTTCATTCCTTTTTACTGCCACATAATACTACGATATGGGAGTATCACATTTTGTTTATCCATCAGTTGATGGGCCTTTGGGTTTTTTCCTTTTTTTGCCTATTATAAATAAAGCTGCTACAGGTAATCGTACATAGATTATTTGTGTGGCTATATGCCTAGGAGTGAAACTATGGAGTCACAGGGTAGGAAGCCATGTTAACCTTTTGACGAACTGCCAGACTGTGATCTAAAGTGGTTGCACCATTTTGCCAACCTTGCATGAGGGCTGTAAGTTCTCCATATCCTTGCCAACACCTGTCTTTATTATATTTTAGTGAGTGGTTTCCCCTTGTGGTTTTGATTTGTACGTCCTTAATGACCAGTGGTGGTCAGCATCCTTTCCTGTATCCCCAAAATTCTTTTTTTAAAGATTTTATTTATTTGACAGAGACACAAGGAGAGAGGGAACACAAGCAGTGGGAGAGGGAGAAGCAGGCTCCCTGCTGAGCAGGGACCCTGATGTGGGGCTCAATCCCAGGACTGATTGAGCTTAACGACTGAGCCACCCAGGCGCCCCTCTGCAAAATTCTTTACTGCTTTCAGAAAACAATTCTCAAGCAGCCACATATATAGAAAAAGAACCGCAGCCAGAGAAGAAACAAATGGCACATTTACACAGGTGCACAACTAAGGGGGAGGTGGTTATCACTGAACGGGGCCGGAGGAAAACAAAATTTTTCAAAGGATTTAGATATGCCCGTTTTCCTTATAGCCATGCATTCATTAGTCAAGTTACTTAACCTCTCAAAGCCTTAGTATCCTCTAGAAATGAGCATGATAGTAGTAGCCCAGTTAACTGTAATGACCTTAATGTTTTACTCTAGAGATGTAATTTACTGCCAGTTTGGAATCCCAAAAGATTAAGCATTTCAGCTTGATTAGGATAAGACAACAAATACTGTGGAGAAATACTTCACAACGCATCTGTCCTACATTCCTTTCCCGTTTTTATGTGGAATCCAGGTCATCTAGTCACTTTAAATCCCTGTCCCTTCTAAACACACTCCCAAAACTCTTGAAGCAATTGTACTGGGAAACACATGCAGGGGGTCAGAGGGAATGAGGGCACTGGAGATGTACCACACAGGTAATAAAATGAGGCACGGACAAGTTGAAACTCTGAGAGCCGGCACTTTAGGACTTGCATTTGGGTTTTGGATTCAAATTGGGACAGGAGTCACAAAGAAGGTAGTCCTGAAAGCTAACAGATAAAATTCACCCGTTTGACAGGGTTGCATAAAAAGCTACATTTACGGGGCACCTGGATGGCTGTCGGTTAAGCGTCCAACTCCTGATTTCGGCTCAGGTCATGATCTCAGGGTCATGAGATGGAGCCCCATGTCGGGCTCCGAGCTCAGTGAGGAGTCTGCTTGAGATTCTCCCTCTGCCCCTCCCCACCACTTGTTCCCTCATCCTGTCTCTAAAATAAATCAATCTTAAAACAACAAACAAAAAAACCTGTATTTACCATTTCTTCCCGGGTCCTCATTCTCATCATTTTTGCATGCAGCTGAACTCTGTAATCATCGTAGTATTTTCGGGCACGGACAATCTGTTGCCGATTCTCTGTTATCTTTGACTGTGTCAGCTTCTGCCTATGAATGCGGTCCTTGAAGTCTTGCTGGGAAAGGGAAAAAAAGGTAAGGCCAAGAGGAAGACAGACTGGCATTCTTAGCTGCCCCACTCCCCATCATGAGGTCTTCAAGGAGTAAGCCAGGCATGCAGGGCCAGTGGCCTACTACCTGGGCATAGACTCTGAAAAACTGTCAGCCCCCAGAAGCCTTCCAGCCTTTGGTAGGTTCGTCACCAGTCTGAAAGGATGCCCCAACGAGCCCCGACTGCTGCAGCTGATCTCGGTGGAAATGAAGATCTCCTTTCCCCATGTCCCCTAGGGGGTTGCCTAAGCCACACCCAGATGCTTAAAAGGAGTAGAAAAAAGGCGTTCTGACTTTTAAGCAAAGCTTGAGTCACACCAAGAGTATTTATGTCAAAACTAAGGAAATTAGTATCTTACAAAGTAGTGAGGATGAAATGAGGTCATGTACATAACGCCCTCAACAAGGTGTCCAGACTGATAACTAGTTTTCTTTTCCCCAAAAGTACCATATGTAGATTTTCAGCTGGCTTCCCCTTCTTTCTCTGAAATTGTTCACTGCTTATCTCAACCAAGAGTTTTAAAATCCCTTCTTCTGACATACTGTCTTTGACCTCTGTCCTCTCCATTATACTCAACAGAAGATGTGCTATGTATAATTCTCAATCCAAATCAGAAGGAAGGGAGGGTGGTAAACTAGCTCAGTTCTCTACTTACGACCTTAGATCAGAGAGGACAAAAAGCACTCACTAGCTTACAACCACCTGGTACCTCAAAGTTGCTGTGGAGGTAGAAACAGACCTGAATTAAAATCTCAACCTTGCCCCTTGCTGAGTACCGTGGAACCAAGCATAAATTAGCACCTCAGAGAAAACATCTCCATTATGTTACTGTAAAGACCAAATGAAACCGTATATATAAAGTACTCAGCACCTTTGCCCCTCATCAATTTTGGTTACAGCCTTAGATGCTTCCATAGGCAAGTGTTAGAGGTAGAAGTCTGTGGACCTATTACCCAGTTGTATAAATATAAGTAATTAATATAACTTACAAACTCAAAATCATAACACTCAACTTGCTCTTAACATACCAGTCTCTTGTTATGTTCATATTCTTTCTTGACCAGTGCAGTAAGGAGGTCATGCCTTTTTAAGGCTTCTTCTATCTTTAGGAGGGACAGAAAGGAAGGAGGTTAATGCTATTCACTAAATTCTGAAGGATAAGCTCTTCCCTTTTCTGGTTTATATTTCTAAGCTTGTAATTGACAGTTAACTTACTTCATCCTGGAGTTTCTTCTTTGATCGATTTTCTCTATATGCATCTTTTTTGAGCTGTTCAACCTGTGTAATCTGCTGTTTCCACATTTTGCTTAGTGTTTGGCCAGAAACATAGAGAAATGGAAACTGCTCCAGCATAAGGGGCAGGAGACTGTGTTCATTTACTTTCACTGCAAGGTAAAACAAAACCACCATAAAATCCTTCAGTCTGAGAGATTTGCTGATAGCTTTTAATAAGAACTCTCATTCTACCTTCCTGGTAGAGCAAAGCTTATCTAAGTGATGCAGTTCTGATCCTGAAAAGAATAAATCTCAAAGTATGTCAATCACTTTCGCACTCCTTCTTTGATCCGAGTACACCAACTACCAGTAAGGACGAAAATAAGCTCAACAGTTCTGACTGATGCAGAAGTCCTTCCTAACTGCTCAGCTGACTCAGTGACTGGGGTAGACACTGTGCGTGTGGTCAAACACCTCTCAGCTCTACTGAGAGGCAAAGTCTCTGATGGGATGTCGTTAGAAGGCCAGCAGTGTTTGAAATGGAACCCTGGCATTTCACATGACCTTGTTTTCCTTATAACAGGACTCTAACATTCACTGGCACCGACTGTCAATATAACAGGAGCTGGACGGGACATCTGTTTGCTTTGGAGCATCCCGCGGGTTCTACCAACTTCCCAGAAACAAAGAAAAGGCAACTGGTGTGAGTGAGCAGAGTGAGGCTACAGCTGGAGCAGCAGGCAGGACTGCCCACTGGTGCCGCCGGTACCAATATATAGGCCTCCCGAAGGTATTAAGAGTTTTAAATAAATGCCTTATTTATGAGTTTTATCTCTCTTTATAGAAATCTAGCATATGGCAGTGATAAAAGAGGAACTTTCTCCAGCTAACTGGTTGATGTTAAGTTTTCAGTGCTGTGTCCTTGGAATGTAGCACACGCTTTCAAAGGATGCCAGTTTTCCATAAAGTACAATTTTGTGGTTCTTACTTGGAACTGCTTTATTTGGCTTTGGCAAGCCACCTCTTGGACTTGGAGTTGTGGTTTTTCTAGAGTAAGTCTTCCAGGGCTGACTACGTTTTGGAGTTCCTTTATGAACAGCTTCTCTGTATATTTTTTCCTTAGAAGCAGACATAAAACAGAATAGAAATAAAAGTCTAATAACTCTCATATATTATCTTAAATATTACACATTGACAAAAATAGCTAATCCCCAACCAAACACCTTACTTCCAATTTCTAAAACCTGCTTCGTGTTTATCTAAGTTAAAAGCATCTTTTGGCTTCTGGCACCCCTTGGAATCTGAAAAAGCACTGAATCTTTTTTGAGTTTCAGAGTCACCATAGTCCCACACCCTAAACACAACCACTAATAACGTTTTGATGTACTGGTTTGACAACTTTTTCCATGTAGATTAAAAAAGTGCTTAAATAATGTTTATTGCAGCCATATTGTATTTTATATCCTGTTTTGTTCATGAACATTCCAACACAAGCACTTTTCCAGTTTTTTTTTTTTTTTTTTAAGATTTTATTTATTTGAGAGAGAGAGACACAGCGAGAGAGGGAACACAAGCTCGGAGAGTGAGAGAGGGAGAAGCAGGCTTCCTGCCGAGCAGGGAGCCCGATGTGGGGGCTCGATCCCAGGACCCTGGGACCATGACCTGAGCCAAAGGCAGACGCTTAACTGACTGAGCCACCCAGGCGCCCCTCCAGTTTTCACTTAGTTTCTGTAACCATCCTTTTGAAAAGGCAATGGGCATGTCTGTTTTGGGCTTCTTCCACCCAGGCACAGAACAGGTGGGAGCTCCTCACTCCCCTTGAACCTGTGAGCCTCAGCTATCTTTTAAACCCCTGGTGAACAGAACCCCCTAAAAACTGATGGACGTTTTAGACAGGAAGGAAAAGTGCTGGTATCCTTTGGTACCAAGTGTCTGCCTTCAGCTTGGGTCATGATCCCAGGACCAAGTCCCACAGGGGGGCTCCTTGCTTGGTGGGGAGTCTGCTTCTTCCTCTCTCTCTGCCACTCTCCCCCCCTCCGCCTTGTGCTTGCTCGCTCTGACAAATAATCTTTAAAAAAGTTTTTTTTTAAGTAAAAAAAAATCATCTCTGTATTTTCCACTGATCTGATCAAGTTGCATTTATTACAGTAGAGACTTTTACCCACTGTTTCCTCCTCATTTATTCCGAGAGATCCAATATTCTCTTGAACTTTATTTCTTCTTAGTTCCCTTTCAAATGCTTCAGTTATTGCCTAGAGCAGAAAAAGCCATATAACATTAGTTACTAAAAACATACACAAAATGAAAATGTAGGGAAAAAAATTAACCTAAGATTCTGCCATTCCATTTTTTTTTTAAGTTCCTTTCAGGCCCCCGCTATCATAAATATACATTATTTAACAAGCATGCAATTGGGACATAAAATTTTATGTCCCCCCAAAAATGCATTGTTTTTTGTATATAGGTTTTATAATTATTTTGACAGTCCCTTGAGTAGAAGTTACATGTTATTATAAGACACCTGAATTAATTTCAGTTTTTCACAATCATAAAATATGCTATAGCAAACAATGTACGTGTTCTAAATTTATGCTGCATTTCAAAATCCCTATTCCACAGCGGAAAGCCTTCCTTGGTAATCGTAATTCTCCGTGTTGAATCTTAACCACTTCCTCTCATTCCTGTCTTGGGCACTTTAATCCTACCTGTAACTCAACTAGTCTATCACTTTTAATCCACCTCCAATTCTCATCCTTTCTGAAACACTCTCTGAAAATATCAACCCACACTGATCTACTCTTTTTGAATCCACCTGAGCACTGGGTTATATCTGACAAGGTTAGTTTTCTTAAGAGTATCACAAGTTTTATGTTCCATAAAGGTGGGGGGGGGACAAAAAGCTATGTCACATAATCTACCATCCACTCAGTTCAAGAATATTAAGTGCATTTTAAGCCTTTAATCAACAGTACGTTCACTGTAGTATTTGGTTGAGGGTAAAAGGTATTGCCTGCTACCCAATCTTAGTCAAAGATGGGATGTACCTTTGCTTGGAATTGCCGAATATCTGTTTCTTTTGGCTTTCGCTGCCGTATTCTCTCCTTATGGAACTGTGTGTTTTTGTTAACTGGAGATGGAGAGAGCGAATGAGATCTGTAGGGTGGCCTTCTATGCGTGGAAAGTCCTACAATATGACATGTACCATTAGTTCCTATATAGCCAGAAACGTTAAGTTGGAAATCAAATAGTTGATTTTTACCAAATCCAAAAAGAATGACTGTGAATGCGCTAAACATACTCTCTCCTGTAACTTTTTTTTTTTTTTTTGAGAGAGAGAACACACGCACGAGTGGGGAGAGGGGCAGAGGAGCAGGGAACCAGACATGGGGTTCGATCCCAGGACCCTGGGATCATGACCTGAGCCAAAGGCAGACACTTAACCGACTGAGCTACCCAGGTGCCCCTAACTAATTTGTATTTATTTGTATGTTTAGTCAGATCAATACACAAATGTATACAGTCTCAAAAAAGTACTTAGGTTCTATATTCAACTTTGGGTTGAAAATGGAGCAACACGTGGAATTAAGTGGAAGGAAGTGGTGGTGGAGAAAGAAAATGTTAAACCATCCAAGCTGTATGTCTGCTATCCTTTTATACCTACCTAGGTCCTGAGGAGGTAGGAGATAAGTATGTACACACCTTACCCTTATAAAGCAGCATGCTTAGAAGAAAAAGTTAACGTAATTCAGCATTTTCTAGGTAGTCCCAATTTTTCCTTATGTAGTTAAGTTAGCCCTAATTCCACACTGCCTAAGAGATCTAACAAGTCACTTCATAAACGTTTTTATGTTCCACTGTTTTTAGTTGTACTTGGGTATCTGCTAGTTGTGTGGAGGTGGACTCCATGCCTTTTTCAGAAAAGTGAGTAGTTCTAAGGTTAAGGAAATTAGTTGGTATCTTTAAAACCTTCTCAGAGAATTCAAATTTCCCTAAGCTTTTATTTTTCTCACTCTCTTAATTCAGATCTTTCAAATGTAAGATATTTAGGGGACACCTGGCTGGCTCAGTCAGAGGAGCATGCAACTCTTGATCTCGGTGTCATGAGTTTGAGCCCCATCTTGGGCACTGAGATACTTAACTGAAAAAAAAAAAGTAAGATTGGGGCATCTGGGTGGTTCAGTCAGTTGGACATCCGCCTCTTGGTTTTGGCTCAGGTCAGGATCTCAGGGTCCTAAGATCAGCTGGTGTGCTCCATGCTCAGGGGGGAGTCTGCTTGAGATTCTCTCTCTCCCTCTCCCTCTGCCCTTCCCCTCGCTTGCTTGCGTGTTCCCCAAAATAAATATATAAATCTTAAAAAAAAAAATAAGAAAACTGACTTGCACAACTGATTTTAAATGATGTTTTTATGACATCTTATTACATCCATAATGTATTCTTTTCATTAAAGATCCAATGAAAATAACATTTTAACTTAGAGTTTTCCAAAATGGGATATGATGTGTATGTGTATAGAAGGGAAACATGTAGGTTACTAGGTGAGGCTTACCTAGCAATTAATTACTTGGGAAAGTTTAAGGGGAGAAAGATGAAACAAGAGAAAAAAAGATTATTTTTTGTAGTAAAAAGCTGTTCTACTAGATGTAGAGCCTACAGAAACTTTTTTTTTTTTTTTTTAAGTAAACTCTACTCCCTACATGGGGCTCAAACTCACAACCTACAACCCTGAGATGAAGAGTCCCATGGTCTATGCCTCAGCCAACCAGGTGGCCCAAGATTCTAGAGAAATTTCTGCACATGTTACAGGTTGTACATTGTTTCCACTTTTCATAACTACACTTTTGCAATCTGTATGTCCTGCAATAGAGGAAATGGTGATATATATATTTCATACAAATGGAGTATTATTCTATGAACTTAATAAAAATGCTGGATCTGTAATCAACAAAGATTTCCAAAACAACATTAACAAAGTTGCAGAGTAATACAGTATCTTTCTAAGTTTAAAAACATAAAATAATAGCATTTACAAGTAAATATGAGCTGTTACCAGTATAAAAACAGGAATAAGATGGCAATATAGAGGCTCCTGAATGCACCTCCTCCCAGGGATGCACTGAATCTACAGCTACATATGGAATAATTCCCTCAGAAGGGAATCCAGAAACTAGCTGAATGACTCCTATACCTCAGGTGAATGAGAAAAAACCCTACATTGAAATGGGCCTTGGCACACCCTCTATCTATTGGGAGCCATTAAGAACACAGAAGGCAGTTTGGACAATCACAAAGGTTTGAGACACCCAGGAGATAGGGACAGGCACTACTCCTTCAAGACTGGACAAGGTGGCTGTTTTTCTTAGTGCACAGAGACCAACAGAGACAGGAAAATGAAGAAAAAGAATACGTTTTAACAAAGAAATGAGATAAACTCAAACAGACCTTAATGAAACAGAGATACGGACTTTATTTGAGGAAGACTTAAAAATGGTGGTCATAAAGATGCTCACCAAGGTCAGGAGAACAATGTATGCACAAAGTGAGAATCTCAACAAAAAGAAAATATAAGAAAGTACCAAACAGAAGTCACATAATTAAGAAATATAATAACTAAATTGAAAAATTCAATATAGGGGATCAACAGCAGACTAGATGAAGCAGAAGAAAGGATTACAAACTCAAAGAACTGTGGAACTTACCCAAACAGAGAAGCAAAAAGAAAAATGAATAAAAAAGAAGACAGCTTAAGGGATTTGTGGGACACCAGCAAGTGGATCAATATTCACACTATAGGGGTCCCTTTAAAAGTAGGAGAGAGAGAAAAAGGCCAGAAAGCCAATTCAAAGAAATAATGGCTGGAAACTCCCCTAACCTGGGTAAAGGAAACAGACATCCAGATCCAGGAAGCCCAGAAACTTTCAAATAAGATGAATCCAAAGACCCCCACACTAACACACATTATACATAAATTGTCAAATTTGAGAGAATCTTTAAAGCAACAAGAGAAAAACAATTTGTTATGTACAAGGGAACCCACATACCACTATCCTTAGATTTTTCAGAGGCTTTTCAAGCCCGAAGGGAATAGCACAATATATTCAAAGTGCTAAAAGAGAAAAACTGCCAAGAAAAACTATTTTACTCAGCAAAATTGTCCTTTGGAACTGGAGAAATAGTTTTCCACACAAGCAAAAGCTGAAGCAGTTCATTAATACTAGAACAGCTTTACAAGAAATTTTTAAGATGCTTCTTTAAATAAAAGGGTGCTGTTTAGTAACAGGAAAGCATATGAAAGTACAAATCTCACTGGTAAAGGTAAATATATAGTTAAATCAGAAAAGTCTAACGTAACTGGTGTGTATGTGTGTGAGCAGGGGGAAGGGCAGAGGGAGAGAAGCAGACTCTCTGCTGAGTGTGAAGCCCAATGCCAGGCTTGATCTCACAACTTGAACCAAAACAAAGAGTTGGACACTTAACTGACTGAGCCACCCAAGCTCCCCTGAATTCAACCGTATAGTGAAAGGATCACACACCATAATGAAGTGGAATTTATTCCAACACAAAGATGGTTCAACATCCACAAATCAATGTGACTCACCACATTAACAAAATGAAAGATAAAAATATGATCATCTCAACAGATGCAGAGAGAGCATTTAACAAAATTCAACATCTATTCAGGATAAAAACTCTCAACAAACTGGGTATAAAGGGAATGTACCTCAACATAATAAAGGCCATGTTTGATAAGCCCACAGCTAACATTATGCTTAATGGTGAAATGCTGAAAGTGTTTCTTCTCATTTCAGGAACATGACAAGGATGCCTACTCTTACTACTTTTATCCGGCATAGTAGTGGACATCCTAGCCAGAGCAATTAGGTAACAAAAAGAAATGAAAGGCATTCAGGGGCGCCTGGCAGGCTCAGTCGTGGAGCATGTGACTCTTGATCTCAGGGTTGTGAGTTTGAGCCCCCCACGTTGAGTGTAGAGATTACTTAAAAATAAAATCTTAAAAAAAAAAGGCAATGAAATTGAAAAGGAAAAAATAAAACTTTGTATTTGTAGATGACATCCTAGTAGTTATAGAAAACTTGAGACCCCACCAAAAAACCGTTAGAATACAAACAAATTCAGTAAAGTCACGGGATATAAAATCAATATACAAAAATCAGTTGCTTTTTATATGCTAAGAACTGTATGTTAAGAGAAATTAAAACAATCCCATTTACAGTTGCTTTAAAAAGATACTCAGCCATAAAAAAGAATGAAATCTTGTGATTTGCAACAACATGGATTACGCAGAGTAGAATGCTAAGTTAAATAAGTCAAAGAAAGATAAATGCCATATGATTTCACCCATATGTGGAATTTAAGAACAAAAACAACAAAAAAACAGACTCTTAAATACAGAGACCTGGTGGTTGCCAGATGGGAGGTGGGTGGAGTATGGGTAAAACAGAAATTAAGAGTACACTTACATTGATAAGCACTGAGATGTGTATAGCATTTATTAATTATTGAATCATTATATTGTACACCTTAAAGTAATTAACACTACATTAACTATACTTAAATGATAATTTAAAAAAGAATAAAATACCTACAAATAAATTTAACCAAGGAAATAAAAGACCTATATACTGAAAGCTGTAAGACATTGATGAAAGAAGACACAAATAAATGAGAAGATATTCCATGCTCAAGAATTTAAATATTGTTAAAATGCCCACACTACTCAAATTCATCTAGACTCAATGTAATCCCTATCAAAATTCCAATGGTATTTTCACAGAAATAGAACAATCACAAAATTTGTATGGGACCACACAACACCTCAAATAGGCAAAGCGATCCTGAAAAAGAACAAAGCTGGAGGCATCACACTTTCTGATTTCAATCTGTATTACAAAGCTGTAGTGTCAAAACATAGTACTGGCATAAAAGACACACAGATCAACGGAACAGAATACAGAGCCCAGAAATAAATCCACACATATATGGTCAATTAATTTACAAGTGATCCAAGAATATATAATGGGGCAAAGAGAGTCTAATAAATGGTGCTGGGAAAACTGGACAGCCACATGCAAAAGAATGAAACTATAATTTATCTTACACCATATGCAAAAATCAACCAAAATGAATTGAAGATTTGAATGTAAGACCTGAAACCACAAACTCCTAGAAGAAAACAGTGGGTAAGCTCCTTGACATTGGTCTTGGCAATGATTTTTTTGGATTTGATACCAAAAGCAAAGACAACAAAAGCAAAAATCAACAAATGGGACTATATCAAGCTTCTGCACAGCAAAGGAAACTATCAACAAAATGAAAAGGCAACCCACCAAACAGAAAAGATATCTGCAAATCAGATATCTGTTACAGAATTAACATCCAAAATAAAGAACTCATACAACTCAATACCAAAAAAAAAACCCCCAAAAAACTATCCAATTAAAAAATGGGCAGAGAAACTGAGTTTTCCCAAGATGATCTACAAAGGGCCAAAAGGTATATGAAAAGGGGCTCAACATCACTAAATGTCATGGAAATGCAAATCAAAATCACAATGAGATGTCATCTTAGAGGTTCAGAATAATGGCGATTATCAAAAAGACAAAAGATATCAAGTGTTGGAGAGAATGGAGAGAAAAGGGAACCCTTGTGCCCTGTTAGGTGCAGCCACTATGTAATCCAGTATAGAGGTTACTCAAAATATTAAAAATACCAAATGACCCACTGATACTACTTCTGGGTACCTAGCAGTGAAAAGAAATCACTACCTCAAAAAGATACATGCACCCCCATGTTCACTGCAGCATTATTTACAATAGCCAAGATAGAGAAACAACCTAAGTGCCCACCTACAGATAAATGGATAAAGAAAACAAATACATAAAAGATTATTCAGCCATAGAAAAAAAGGAAATCCTGCTGTGACAATATGGATGGGCCTTGAGGGCGTTATGCTAAGTGAAATAAGTCAGAGAAAGATAAATAATGTATGACCTCATATATATGTGGAATCTAAAAAAACCAGTCATAGATACAGAAAACAGATTGGTGGTTGCCAGAAGTGTGAAGGTGGTCAAAAGGTACAAACTTCTAATTATAAGATAAATAAGTTCTGGGGATATAATGTCCAGCATGGTGGCTGTAGTTAACAATACTATACTGCATATTTGAAAGTAGCAAAAAATCCCATCTTAAAAGTTTTAAGAAAGAAAAAATTTGTAACTATGTGAAGTGATCAATGTTAACTAAACTTACTGTGGTAATCATTTAGATCAGTATCAATATATAAATAAATCATACTGTACACCTGCAGTGAATACAATGTTATATGTCAACTGAATCTCAATAAAATAAAAAATATCAATAAAAAAACAGGGATAAGAAGATACAAACTTTGACAGCATTGTTCTTTGAAGGAAGGGCAAAATGGACTGTGGGGAGTACAGAGGGGATTTCAACTCTTATTTTTAATCGCAAAAGGTATAAAGCATATATAATTATTAGCATCTGCTTTTAGATGGTGAAGATATAAGTATTATTATTCTTGCTCCTTCTATATATTTCTGAAATATTTAAAATGAGAAAGCCAGTCATAAACAAATGGAAGTCCCTAAATGGATCCCTGGGACATCCTTATCCTGGCTTCTCTGGGATAAGTACCTGGCCTTCGATTCTTCGGCCCATACTCCATGATGCTGTCACTGTGCTGAGATAGTGTTTCATCCTTCCTACTCTCCATCTCTTCGTTTCCAATACCGTCTTCTTCATAGTCAGTCTTTTCTTTAATTCGATCACCCAGGGCACTTTTTAACATCTACTGAGAAAATACTTTTCAACACTTTGATTTCAGCAGAATGCAAGTTGGAAGAAGTAGACAGAATCTTTAAAAAGCTTCTCATAATTAGGCACTAATAATTTTCAGATGCTTATGCATATTTAGTTTCTGAAGGGTGTATGTATCAGTGCTATGGACTATGCAGTTTCAATAAACTTCAGAGTAAATCTCATAAGGATTTAATACATGTATTCAATGATACCCCCAAACTGTAATACTGGATTTTATGAGAATCAAGAGATCTAATTTTATACCAAATGTCTTAGGTGTATCTAAAAGATTTTAATGTAATCACTTAAAATGATTAGTTTTCATCAGAATTCAATAAAAATCAGGATAAATCCATACCAAATTTGGTTATATCATGAAAGGCTACGTAAGAGATGACTTCTCATCCTGTCCTACCTGCCTGATTTATGGAACATTTTCACAGTAAATAAGACACAACTAATTTTAGTACCTTAGCTTAGCTTTCCTCTTCAATTAGAAGATCACTTAAATACTCACCAACTACGGCAATCTCAATATAGATAAAAAACAAGACTTACCCAATCTAGTTCAGACAGCCGTTGAGAGAGTTTCTTGGAAACTGAATGTAATTCTTGTGCTGTTAACCTCTTTCTTGGCCTCTGGGAGATGGCTGAATCCCAGGATGAGACTGCAGGTCTGCTTTCATATCTGTAATAAAATGACCATGTGACATTTAAGTAGCCAAGCGTGTGGTAATGCATGCTTTAACAAATATTTCATACTGGTCTTCACAGCTAAATGTGGAGAGTATACCCCTTTCTTCAAATCCCTTTGCAAACGGGCTGAAAACAGACTGCAATAAATGTTACCTTTTTCCTTTGGGAAACTTCCTTGTCCTAGGGCCTTGGATCTGAGCTGAACACATTTCCTCTTTGCTATCTTTAGGCAACTTAGAAGTTAAGGGAACTTTATTATCTGATTCCTATTAAAAACAAAAGAGAGTTGATTTGAAAAAGCTACAAAAGATGGCACATTTTAGGTGGGAGGATAAGGGAGGACCTGTGGCACAAAGCTCAGTCCCTTTATTCTCCATGTTTTACCCTTTTTTTTTTTTTGAGGTTTTTTTCATTTATTTAAGCAATCTCTATACCCAACATTTGAGCCTGATGCAGGGCTCAAACTTAGGACCCTGAGATCAAGAGCTGCATGCTCTTCCAACTGAGCCAGCCAGGCACTGCTGTTTTACTTTTTAAAAAACACATTTGGGGGCGCCTGGGTGGCTCAGTCGTTAAGCGTCTGCCTTCGGCTCAGGTTATGATCCCAGGGTCCTGGGATCGAGCCCCGCATCGAGCTCCCTGCTCCGCGGGAAGCCTGCTTCTCCCTCTCCCACTCCCCCTGCTTGTGTTCCTGCTCTTGCTGTCAAGTAAATAAATAAAATCTTTAAAAAAAATAAATAAAAAATAAAAAACACATTTGTCAGGGTGCCTGGGTGGCTCAGTTGGGTAAGCGTCTGACTCTTGATTTCAGCTCAGATTATAATCTCAGGGTCATGAGATTGAGCCTCGCTTCAGGCTCTACACTGGGAGTGGAGCCTGCTTAAGATGCTCTCTCTTCCTCTTCCTTCGCCCCTCCCCCTCCACACCCTGCTCATGCTTGCGCTCTCTCTCAAAAAAAAAAAAATAAAATTGTCAGAATACTCTCTTGATCCTCAATACCAAAGCAATGGAAGAGCAATGTCTGTAAACTTGTACTCAGATAAAAACTGTGGGTCAGGATGCCATTCAAATATAAAGGCAGGTGAGATGTTCTCAAATATGAAAATTTAGGGGTTATGGCTACACCTAAACAATGAAAAAATGATCAAATCACAAGTGGTATTAAAATCATTCTCTTTAGTATTAAGAAGTCAACAGAAACTGTCCAAAACTGTAATAAAGATAAAATCTTCTAAAATATGAATATAAACTCAACATTTTTAACAATTTCTTTTTTAAAGATTTTAGAGAGCAGGCGCAAGTGCGTGGGTGGGGGGGACACAAGGAGAGGAAGAGAAATCCCCAGACTCCCCGCTGAGTGCAGAGCCCAATGTGGGGCTTGATCCCAGGACCCCAAGATGATGACCTGAACGGAAGACAGACTGAGCCACCAAGGCACCTCACTGAATAATTTATTTCTTAATCTCAGAGGAAATCTTATGAAAAAACAAAAATATTCGATGTTTAAGAATCTCTTCAATTTCACTTATCTTTTTCTTCTACCAAAGTAAAATTAAACACTTTTTAGTAAATAACAACTATAATACAAAATTCTTAAAAACTTTTTATTGAAGTTTAAGTGTCCTGCTCAAGAATTATTTCAAAATGAGTATTCTCACTTACATGCCACTCAGGTTAGGAAATAGAGTATTACCAGCAACTCAGAAG
Organism: Callorhinus ursinus; assembly: GCF_003265705.2. NCBI lineage: Eukaryota > Metazoa > Chordata > Mammalia > Carnivora > Otariidae > Callorhinus > Callorhinus ursinus. Next base: position 7,934,729 of record NW_027397112.1, read on the forward strand.
CTCTTCTACCATCCTCCCCTAAAACTCCCCCATATGTAACCATTATCCTATGATCCCTTTTATATATCTATTTATCCTCCCATGTGAACAGATGCACAGAATGTTTAGAAGAATGATGGCCACCTAATGCTAATGATGCTTATTTCATCTTTGCACTTTTTGTGCACTGTTTGAATTTTTAATAACGAGAATGTATCATCATTTACGAATTCACCTTTTGCATATCCCTAGCTGTTCATTTCTATGAGGACAGGGACGAGATAACTTTACAAAAGGGATTTTTCAAAGAGTAGAAGCAAACAGGCCATGGTATTAATAGCAGTTCACACTGTATAATAGGAATATGAATGAAAGACTGTTCCTCATACTTTTTTTTTTTAAAGATCTGTTTGTCAGAGTGAGAGAGTGCATGCATGTGCACAAGCAGGGGGAGCGGCAGGCAGAGGGAGAAGCAGGTTCCCCGCGGAGCAAGGAGCCTGACACAGGACTCGATCCCACATGACCTGAGCCAAAGGCAGACACTTAACTGACCCAGGCATCACCCCCCCCTTTTAAGATTTTATTTATTTATTTGAGAAAGAGAGAGTGCATGCACAAGCAGGGTGAGGCAGAGGGAGGAGAAAGGGAGAAGTAGACTCTCCACTGAGCAGGGAGCCAACGTGGGGCTCGATCCCAGGACCCTGAGATCATGACCTGAGCCAAAGGCAGACGCTTAACCAACTGAGTCACCCAGGTGCCCCTATATTTTCTTATATTTATAAAAGTTTAAATAATTTAACTAGGGACACAGAATATGGGCTCTGAAACTAGAATACTGAGTTCAAATCCTGACTCTACAGTTGCTCTGTGACCTGAGACTAGATATTTAATCTCTTTATATCAGTTTCCCCATGGGAAATAAAAATCATACCCACCCCACAGCTGTTATGAGGAGTAAATTATTCAATATCTGTAAAATACCTATAGCTGCGCAGGACACAAAATAAACACATAATGCGTGTTAGCTCTTAATATTTTCCTTTTTATACATTCATCCCTACTGTCTTAGAGTAAGAACATGTAGGTATATGCAGAGGTAAAATTTCAGAAGTACAGTGCTCTAATTAGTGGAGTATCCTTTACTACAATTCTAGCAGAGATCTCTTTAAATGTATAAACTTCTACCTAATTGTAAGCAAGCTTTTCCACTTACCACAGAAAATGCTGTGCCCTCTCCAGTAGAATTCACGGCAGGGGAGATGTGACTTGAACGCAAGTATTCTTTTCCTATGGGGCAGGGTGCTCGAGGCTCTGAAGGATGGTAGGGTGGATGTAAAGGAATAGCTGATCGAATAGGCTCCCCTAGCTTCCTAGCACTTGGAATCACATCCACAGAAGGAATCTCCACTAGTTGGCAAAAATAAAGTGGACATATTAAGATGAAACTCTAAGAAATACGTCATTTAACATATACACATACCTATAGATACTAAAAACCTAAATGACTTGAAGAATAGCTACATAAATTATGGTTCATCCATGGGTTATAAATATTGTTAGCCATTAACAATGATTTTATGTAATACTAAATAAAATCCCAGAGAGAACAGTAAGAAATGAGAATATTTTTCAAATTACTATATTTTATCATTCCCTAATAATCTGAAGACCACCAAGTGATATACTAATGTATTAGAGACTCATATTGTCCTAAGTCTTTAAGAGAAAAACTTAAATAATAAAACAGTGGATGTAAAACATGCAACCAAAAACCATTTTAAGAAATGAACTCATACTTAATAGCAAACATTTAAAATATGATCATGTAAAACCAAACAATCATATGAAGTATAGAGTAACAAAAGCAAAAAGGCTAATAGCAACAGAAATTGTCCCAGGAACTAACTATTGTCTCTAACTCACTAACAACACCTTACTACTCACTGTCTTCAACAAAAGATGTCCTGTTCTTGGACAAAAAACTAGATAAGGGAGGGTGCGGCACTTCTTCATATGATATGGTTGAGGCTTTTTTGGACTGCATTTCATTAGGGCCTTCGGCACCTAGAAAATAAAATATTAGAGGTAGAATTTTTTTGTTGCTGAATATTATACTAAAAACCAGGAGTTTTGTACCCAGAGGATAAAAATCTCATGAATGACATAATCATTGAACTGTGTTGGTCTGATTGCTCAAACTGTGCATTATTTTTTTTTTTTTACCACGCATTACTTTTTAATAACTACCAGAGAAGATCTGGAACCACTAAATACAAATTAAAAGTAAAGATTTACATCGTATTACTTTTCTTTAGAAAAACAAGTGCCATACAAATAGATACAAAGATCAAAAGAACAGAATAGATAGCCCAGAAATAAACCCATGCTTATATGGTCAATTAATCTACAACAAAGGAGGTAAGAATATACGATAAGAAAATAGTCTCTTCAATAAATGCTGTAGGAAAGTGGACACCTACATGCAAAAGAATGAAACTGGAGTACTTCAATACACCATACACAAAAATTACCTCAAAATGGATTAAACAACTAAATGTGAGACATGAAACCATAAAACTTCTAAAAGAAAACACAGGCAAGTAATCTCTGACGTTAGCTTTAGTAATGTTTTTGTGGTATGTCTTCTCAGGCAAGGGAAACAAAAGCAAAACTAAACTATTGGGACTACACCAAAATAAAAAGCTTCTGCACAGTGAAGGAAACCATCAACAAAGTGAAAAGGCAAACTACTGAACATGAGAAGACATTTGCAAATGATATGTCTGATAGAGGGTTAATACCCAAAATATATAAAAAACTGATATAACTCAACACCAGAAAAACCCAGATTAAAAAATGGGCACAGGACCTGAACAGACGTTCTTCACAAAGAAAACATACAGATAGCCAACAGACACAAGAAAAGGTGCTCAACATCACTAATCATCAAGGGAAATGCAAATCAAAATCACAATGAGATATGGCTAGATTCAACAAGACAAGAAATAGGGTGCCTGCGTGGCTCAGTTGGTTAAGCAACTGCCTTCAGCTCAGGTCATGATCCCGGAGTCCTGGGATCGAGTCCCACATCAGGCTCCCAGCTCAGTGGGGAGCCTGCTTCTCCCTCTGACTCTCTCCCCTCTCATGCTGTTTCTCGCTCGCTCGCTCTCTAATAAATAAATAAAATCTTAAAAAAAAAAGACAAGAAATAACAAGCGTTGACAAGATTTCACATGAAGGGAAAGGAATTCTTGTGCACTGCTGGTGGAAATGAAAACTGGTATAGCCACTATAGAAAACAGTATGAAGGTTCCTCAAAAAAGTAAAAATAGAAATACCACACGATCCAGTAATTCCACTACTGTGTATTTACCCAAAGAAAAAAACTAACTTGAAAAGATATATGCATCCCTGTTTATTGCAGTACTTATAATAGCCACGATACGGAAATAACCCAAGTGTCCCTGATAAATGAAGGGATAAAGCAGATGTGTACACGTGTACACGTACACACACACATACACACACACTACTTAGTCATAAAAAAGAATAAGACCTTGCCATTTACAATATATATAGACTTAGGAGTATGCTAAGTGAAATAAGTCAGAGAAAGACAAATACAATTTTACTTACATATGGAATCTAAAAAACAAAGCATATGAACAAAAAAAAAGAGACAGATCCATAAATAGAGACTGATGGTTTCCATGCAGGAAGAGTAAATGGGTAAAGTGGAGTGAGAGGTACACAGGCTTCCAGCTATGGAATGAATAAGTCATAGGGATAAAAGGTACAGTAAAAGGAATATAATCAATGGTATTATAATAATGTATGATGACAGATGATGGCTATACTTGTGGTGAGACTAGCAAATATACAGAGTTGCCAAATCACTATGTTGTACACCTGAAACTAATGTAATATTGTGTGTCAACTATACTTCAATTAAAAAAACTATTAATATGTACTATACGGTTACATTTTAAAAGATGATGAGATACACATTTGCATATCTGTAAGGAAAGAAATCAAAATGTTAACAGTGGTTTTCTCTAGGTCAGAGGTTGGCAAACCATGGCCCAAGGTCCAAATCTGACTCATCAACTGTTTTTGTAAATAAAGTTGTTTTAAGATTTTAAGTAATCTCTACATCCAACGTGAGGCTTGAACTCACAAACCAGAGTCACAAGAGTCACACACTCTACTGACTTGAGCCAGTCCTGCACCACTGTAAATAGCTTTATTGGAACACACTCATATACAAAGAGGTGCCAGAATTGTAGGAACGCTGTTATGGGGGTATATCTCTGAGCTAGGAATCTTGGCTGATACAATAAAAAAATTTATAGGTCAAATTGTTTTGTCTAATTTTTGAATGCTTATTTTTTAAGATTTTATTTATTTATTTGACAGAGAGAGACACAGCGAGAGAGGGAACACAAGCAGGGGGAGTGGGACAGGGAGAAGAGAAGCAGGCTTCCTGCCGAGCAGGGAGCCTGACGTGGGGCTCGATCCCAGGACCCTGGGATCATGACCTGAACCAAAGGCAGACGCTTAATGACTGAGCCATCCAGGTGCCCCTGAATGCTTAATATTTTTAATCGCCTTTATAATATTACATATAGAGCTGTATTAAAATATTCCTGAATATCCACTTTGTTCCCTTAGAAATCTACAGTACACAAACTCTCCACAAACAAAATGGATTTATGACTCCCCCTCTCCAGATGACTATTTATGCCTTCTTCAATTTAATGAAAGACTTCACCATAAACTTATTCCTACTTTGAAGGCATTGTTACCAGATGGTCATTTTCAAATGACATAATCACTACAAAGAGAAAAATTCACCTTGCACAGATCCCAAACTCCATGCAATTTATTCCAAGACACTGTATACTTTAAAATTTTTGACACTCATTTTATGTCTTTTAAAAACCAGCACACACATCGTTTTCTGCTTTCCTCTTCCACAAACCAATCCAATATGGCCATTTTCACATCAAAATGTTAAAATATGTGAGTCTCCCTCCATAACTTCCTATTTCACATGAAGAGTATCTGAGATCTAATGTTCAAAATTCATTAACATGGTCCACAATTTCTCTACTACCCAAACTGAATTTGTCATCAGCTTGACCCCAGGCTAATTCACTTTTACCCGGGTCCATTTTTTTAGTTTCTAGATAACCAAGAAACTCATATGCTCCTTATTTTTGATGAAATTTCTCCTAAAATTTCATGCTTAGTTACCATCTGGAATTTTTGTCAGACTGAAAGTGACACACTCAAATCTCTCTCCATAAATTTTAGATTGTTTTAAGGATGTACTGTTTAATTACTGGAATGATTCTGAATTTGTCTACTGTAAGCATTAATAAAATTCAATTATATATCTATATGATAAATGTATATAACATTTCATTTTTAAAAAGGGGGCGGGGCGGTCCTGGGTAGAAAAAAAATGGGTGAAGATGGTCAAAAGGTACAAACTTCCAGTTAAATAAGTCAGGGAAATACAATATACAAAGAGGACAGATCTTAAAAGTTGTCATTACAAGAAAAAAAAATTTCAACAACCTGTACTGACAAATGTTAACTAGACCTTTGGATGATTATTTCACAATATATATAAACATAAAATCATTAGGTTGTACATCTGAAACTAACAACGTTACATGTCAATTATATCTCAATTAAAAAAAAAGATTTGGGCGCCTGGGTGGCTCAGTCGTTAAGCATCTGCCTTCAGCTCAGGTCATGATCCCAGGGTCCTAGGATCGAGTCCCGTATCGGGCTCCCTGCTCAGCGGGAAGCCTGCTTCTTCCTCTCCACTCCCCCTTGTGTTCCTTCTCTTGCTGTGTCTCTGTCAAATAAATAAATAAAATCTTTAAAAAAAAAAAAAAGATTCATAGCCCAGGAACTGAAGCCTAAATTAGACCCCATGAATATATATGACAGTTATAACTTAAATCCAAATATAAGAGGAAGATACCATAGCCCTTTATTTTTTATTTATTTTAGAGATCTTATTTATTTGTCAGAGAGAGAGAGAGCACAAGCAGGGGGAGTGGCAGAGGGAGAAGCAGACTCCCCATGGAGCAAGGAGCCTGATGCGGGACTCAATCCCAGAACCCTGGGATCATGACCTGAGCTGAAGGCAGCCGCTTAACCGACTGAACCACCCAGGCGTCCCACCACAGCCCTTTATGACACCGAACACCTTAACCCTAGCTTTTCTTTCAACCTTTTCTCTTTTGCCTTAATTGCATTATAATCTGAATAGTTACAATCTGAAAACAATTCACTTTTTATAGATGCAACCTTTCTATGTGGCAGTTGTTACCACAGCGCACCATTTCTAAAATCACCATCCCTTCCACCTTTTGTCAATCCATCTGACTCTCTTCCTTCTAGAAACACTACCTACACTTGACTCTGGTCATTCCCTTACTTTGCTCCTCCTAGTAGCAAGTACATGTCTTTGGTCTACTGTCTAACCTTCCAGACTTAGGTTCTTTGAACATTAATTCCTTGGAATTCAGTGTCTAGTCTTTAGAATAAAAGTATTAATGCTGAAAGGGATTTCAGAGATGGTTTGTTGAATTCTCTGATTTAAGGCATTAAGAAACTGAGGCTCAGGAAAGATAAGAACCTTGTCCAAAGTCACACAGCCAGTAGCAGAGTCTGGATAAGAGTTTGGCCACTTGATTCCCAATTTAATATACTTAGTTCCTCTCTAGCATTCCTGTTCTTCCATTTAAAAAAACTCCACAACTTATTGTGGGCCTGGTGTTTTGCAAAGTTTTGGAATACTAAGATGAATATGAATGATTTTACTATATATTTCACTTATTTGTCTTATTTATTGGCTGCCTCCACAAGTAGAATGTAAGCTCCACAAGGGAAGGGATTTGTGTCTATTTTGTTTACCACTGTAACACGACTGCCCGGCACATGGAAGGCACTAAATATTTGCTGAATGAATATGATGTGGCTACTATCCCTGAGACTCAGTTTACCTAATAGACACACTCAAAATTAACTATGCGATGTGAAGAATGCTATTACCAAAATAAGGAGACAGGGCCACACTGCAGAAATATAGAATCTTAGAACCTGAGGCACACAGGAGAGACTGGGCTTTGCAGGGTAAATCTGCCAGGAATAGAAAGGAAGGAAGAGCACCCCAGCAGAAGAAACAATATGATGCCAGAAAAGAGCATGTCAACCAAGGTAGGCAGGACAGGGAGTGGGATGTTGGAGGACAGCAATGTGGGAGGCTCAAAAGGGGTTTGAGAGATATTCAGGCTTACTGTGTATAAGCAGCAGACTGTTAGAAATGTGGCCTGACACCTGGCAGAAAAATTGCCACTGGATATATAGACTCATTGGTTGAAACCATGAAAAGAGCACCATTTAGGAAACTACACTTAGGGGGTAATCTGAATGTGAGTAGACTATTAAATTATGAAGTTGCATCCAGAAGTCTCTTCCCAGAGTATCAAGTCCCACATATTACATGACAAACTTGCATCCACCTGTTTACCCATGTGCCTGCCTGTGGCCCCTACTTGACTGATTTCACATTAACCATTCATATTTAGGATAATGATGGTATACTCCTAGAAATTCAATTCTAATATTGAGTTACAGCTCTCTCTGTTCTTCTCAACTGTAAACATTCCTAAGTATAACTATTTATACTTTCATAGTTATATGATAACAATAACTGGTATCTAACAACTTACCATTACTTCTTAGAGAAAAGGTGTGTGCCGTGTCTCCCAGTCTAATTATTTCACCGGTGGATTCTGTTTCATCTCCATCCCAAGAGGGGCCCAAAGCCTCAGATGACAAGGAGCACCTGAAAGAGTTCCCTTACTTACTTGGGGCCCAGCCTAACCATAGAGGGCCCCTCCCAAGGACCCCAAGAGTTCCTCCTAACAGCCTGCCTACAGGTATTCAGACTGCTCACTGTTATGTGCAGAAAAAGGGCAACATACTCCCTTCCGCTGCTTTATCACTTCTTGCTGCTTGTCTGTTTTGACTGATACATGTATGGGGGAACTAACTGTGTTCAAAGTGTCAAGGATTAAATGCATAGGAGAATCCACACAGAGAACGATAAACATTGGATATTCTAGGGGTGTGGGAGTGGAGTCTGGGTAGGTTATTAATTTTGCACTAAATATTCTTGTATTGTTTTACTTTTGCACTTTTTTAAAAAATCTAGTAATAAGAAATAAAGTCAGGAAATTCATTTTATGGTGGTCTCCTTTATGTTTTCCACAATGTACTATACCTAAACAGGAAAGCACAGCGTGTACTTTTCAAATCATGACAAACTCCATAAAAACATGGAGAATCAGATATTTGAAACAAAGTCATAGCATCATATTCAACCTCTAGTTATAACTACCATCAAATCTGTAATGACATTATATTTTTCCTATAAAAGTCACAGAAATTTTAAAAACTCTGATATTTGTCAACAATATTCATTCATGAAAGTGCAGTAACCCAGCAATTTTATACTGCCGGTGAGTGTATAAACCGCCACCACCTTTTTGGAAAGTGACTGCTTTTAAAAGCTTTATAACATTCATTCTCCTTGAATGAGTTTAGCTTAAAGAATAAAGAATAGCTTAAAGAATAAGTAAAAGTATGTACCACACTTTTAAAACCATAAAAAAAACACAAGAACGGCCACCTCCACTTTAGAGGAGTGGTTTAGCCAATTATGAAGCACACATATGAATGGTCTGTTGTATGATGATTAAAAATTATTACAAAGATTTTAACAACTTCAAGACTACTGATGTGTAAAATTTTAAAATGCAAAAAACAAAATTATATAACTAAATCCAAAAAAACCCTTGAAACAGAAAAAAAGACTAAAGTATAACAAAACATCAACAGTATTTATTCAGTTTTGAATGGTAGAGTTCATCTTTTTTTTTTTTTTAATTTCTCTGTACTTTCCAAGTTTTCTATAAGGAACATAAACTATTCTGATGACCTAGGGAAAAATTTAAAAATAAGTAGGTGCTTAATACTGAGAATTAAGTACTAGATATAGCTCATGGTTCTTAAAACTCCCTCAAGAAGGTTTAAAATATGAGAAGGTAGTAAAATTTTCACACTTTTTTTTTGTTTTTTACTGCCATTCTGGTATATTGTGTGCCATTTCAATTCTTAGTAGAAGGAAAAAACATAACTTGTTATGATTAAATTCATAGACACTGAGTGCTACCTCTCAAAAGAAACCCTTTTCCATGGTGACTTGGATTCCTTAGTACTTTCTGGCTCTTCCAAAGGTTCTCCTTGATGGGACTCTTTAAAACTCTGTCCAGTTTCACCTGTTCAGAATAGACAAAAACAATACCCAACTCCCCCCATTAGTAATGCTATTTTTATACAGGGATAGGTAGAGGTAAGAACAGTAAGGCACCCTCATCCTCTCCTGGTAAACTCGGCTCTTCTGAACATGAAATTAGAAAGAACCAAATCATCACCTGTGATGAGCATATTACTTGGGTAACAAACAAGTGTTGCTTTAAAAGCAGGGTCTGCAGTTGTATTAGCCACGTTTTATTTTTTAAGCTAGGTGGTAGGTTCATTTTCTATTGTTTATAAACACGTTTCTGTCTACAAGGGATGTCTAAGGTAAGAGGACTAGGTTGTGGCTTCAGAACAACATGACTGTGTCAGCTTGCCTCAGGCTCCAAGACTATCACTCCCCCTAACCTAAGAGTCAGACTACGTTAAGGCTTGGATGGAATTTTCCTTAAGATGATCACTCTTTTCTTCTATCCCAACATATCTGCGGATTACACTTTCACCAGTGGCAGCAACTCACTAGCAAAGTGATTTCAGGAGGTATGTGGGTGAATCTCCTATGATCCAGATTTATGGATATTCCCATCTCCATTTCTAGAGATTCCCTGTTTGGACATCCACCATCATTTTTTTCTATTTCTGTATTCAACAAGCAACATTTTAATAACATTAGTTAACATTCACTGTGCATCTACTCTAAGCTTGGCTCAGTGCTAAACTATTTATGCATATCTACTTATTCGACCTTCATACAGCCATGAAAGAATTTCAGATGAGAAAACTGAGGCTTCAAGAGCTTCAAACAATGAGGGGCATAATGCAGCACTGACTCAAGGTCTCCTTTCAAATCCTTTGTCCTTCAGTTTAAGTAAATGATAATGCTAGCTCAGGTAACAGGAAAAAGCTGCTCTGTATACCTGCTGTGACTCATGATAATAAAGATTTACTTCCCATTATTAACTGGCATTTTGAAGAATCTGCTCAGCTCTAGGTAATATTGCCATACCAACTTGGGACCTGCAAAGGTGAGTATCAGACTTTAGAAAACACTGTCCAATTCAGGTACTACCGCACAGGGAGGCCCCATCTGTGCAACTACCTCCTAGCAGCCCTAAGTTCACCACATTCTACTGACCTCCCCTTGAAAGATCCCTTCTCAGCTCTGCCTCAGCATTTCACTATGACCAGACTCCCATGTAAATATCTCTCAGTTCTGTGCTCCTCTCTCCATCCCCACTGCCCTATCCGTGGCCAAGCCACCATCGCCCCTCCCCTACTTACAATCAAGCACTGCATTGTAAAAACTGCTGCTGTCAGTGTAAAATTTCAAATTAATCTCCATCTAAAGGTAGTTTTCTACCTCTTAATCTTGCTTCTAGAATGACTAAATAGTCACAGAGCATCAAAATACCTACTGGTAACCTTGAATTAGGTGAGTTTCATATGTCTTTCACTCTCCCCCAATTCTCCTATAATGTTTTTATCGTACAACAGTACCACTTATCAATGGGGGATATGTTCCAAGATCCCCAGAGAATGCCTGAAACCACGGACAGTATTGAACACTATATATACCCTTTTTCCTGTACATACATACCTATGATAAAGTTTAGCTTCTAAATTAGGCACATTAAGATAAACAATAGCTAATAAAAAAATAGAGCAATTACAACAATATACAATAGTTACAGAAATGTGTTCTCTCTGTCAAAATATCTTATTGTATTGTACTCACTCTTCTTGTGATGATGTGGGATGATAAAATACCTACGTGATGAGATGAAGTGAGTGAATGACATAGGCACTGCAATACAGCATTAGGCTATTATGACCTTCTGACAGTATGTCAGGAGGATCATCTGCTTCTGGACAGAGGTTGACTGCAAGTAAAATGAAACTGTGGAAAGTAAAACTGCACATCTGGGGGGAACTATTCTATGTATTTATGGTTGTCTTCCTGACTTGAGTATAGGTTTCTTTGAGAGCAATAAACATGGCATGCAATTCTGAATCCTCCCAGAGTACTTGGGCTGGTACATATTTAACATACATTAAACACTCAAAATACTCCACACTCAGAACACTCAAAGTTTTTGAAATAAGAAATATCTTGTGTGGCAATTTTTCCTTCCTACATGATTTTAAATCTTTTCAACAATGATGATAAAAGGTAGAAAACTATCATTAAGAGTTTAAGGTTAATTTCAAATGTCATAATCACAGCACAGGTCTCACCATCAACGGTGTGAGAAGAATGATAAGCCTACCCATACTTTTGTTTTCATTCATATTAGAATTTATGTTGATTGCTACTATTGCTAAAAACTTGTTGGGTAACTTTAAAATAGTAAAATCATTCTTACATGGGTCATATATTACTCCAGTCATGACACAGCATTATTTAATCAACCAATCTCAAACTGTTAAGACACACAGGCTTTTTTTCTTTCTTTTCAATTACATTGCAATAAAGACCTTTAAGCCCCTTTCTTTTATATTACTTCCTTAGGATAAATTCTTAGAAATGAGATAAATTGAGCCAAAAATTATAAATAGTTCTTATATACTGCTGATCCACTTTAAATAACCATAAGCCTTTTGGAAAATAATATGGCAATATTAATCTTTATAATTATCATTAAAAACCATAAAATAAAAATTTCACACAATAAATTGTTACAATTTGGGAAACTGAGTTACTGAAGACTAAAATAAAATGTTCAGGCTGTCACAAACCTGTAGTTTGAAGACAAAAAACACACCAATTTTTCCTGCTAATGCTTTAGCGATATCCAAATTGGTAACTAAAATAGCAGTTCTGACAGAGAAAATTATAGTCAGTAATTTCATGCAATAAGAAGACAACAGGCAATTTTAGCCAGAATTTAGCCATTACAGATTAGCCTTAAAGTTATAAGCAATAGCCAAGCTGACAAAGGACATGGTGACAGTCTAGGATAATTTTTCTCAACCACTTAGAACAGTAAGAATTGAGATTTATGATTAACTTTACCAGGTATATGCATTAGTGATTCCAATTCCTGTGAAGAAAAACAGGCAAAAAGAAAAAAGGCAAAAAGGGACAGGATGTAGAATATAAACCAAATCAAATTTCTATTTTTAAACTTACTTTTCTCATGAGATGTCTCACTGATGTGTTCTGTAAGATACTCCAGCAACCCATCAAATATTTCTAGCAGATTCTTAATAGATTCTTTATCTCCTTTCACTATATTTTCTCCTAAACACAGGATAAAGAGCTAATTAAAAATATTAACCAAGAAATTGAAAGCCTCATAATTTTGAAATGAATAAACCACCATGCACTGTTCTAGATAAAAGAATTATAAACTAACTCAGGAAAAACAGTAATATAAATATTAAAAATATGAATTTTCTTTTTTTTTTTTAATTTTATTTATTTACTTGAGGGCGTGAGAGCAAGCACAAAAGCAGGGTGAGGGGCAGAGGGAGGAGCAGACTCCCTGCTGAGCAGGGAGCCTGATGCAGGGCTCAATCCCAGGACCCTGAGATCATGACCTGAGCTGAAGGCAGCCGCTTAACCAACTGAGCCACCCAGGCGTCCCAAAACATGAATTTTCTGATGCCTAATTATATTTGAAGAAACAAAAGCAGCAGCCTTGAATATGTTTGATAATTAACTGGCATATTCCTTCCTTTATCAAAAAACAAAGTAAGTGAACTTAAGAAAACATCCCCTAGTAATATTTATACAAAAATATAAAGCATCTAAGGAGAACTTTATTAGGCTGGTGAAAAAAAATGGCATGAGAGAACAGTTTCAGATTGTGAGATCCTACTTCTAGATGGTGGTTTGTTCTGAAGATAAGAGCAGCAGAGTAATATAAAAACAAAACAAATCTGTTGGGATACTTTCATCAGGAATCTCTCATTTTTTCTATTTAACTTCTGTTCATTTTGTATGCATCATGTCATCTTCTTAATTAAAAATTGCCTATGCATACAAACTTCCAATTTGTATAACTTTGTATACAGTTTGTATTAACTTCCAGTTATAAAACAAGTCACAGAGACAAAAAGTAAGGCATAGGGAATAACGTCAATATTGTAATTAGCATTGTATGGTGACAGATGGTTAACTAATCACAGTGAGTACTGTGTAATATACAGAACTGTTGGATCACTATGTTGTATACCTGAAACCAATATAACTTTGTGTCAACTATACTTCAATAATAAATTTTCTTAAAAAAACTGTCCATGCATATAAAACCCTTTTTAATTTCACCTCACCCCCAACTTCTCTAGTCCAATCTCCCACCGCATCCACTTTACACCCAGAAGTTAATCTTTAAACAATACCTGGCCCATAATAAATTTTTAATAAATGCTAAATTGAAATATTGACAAGAAATGGGTTGGTAAAAGCATGGAAACTTGGCATGCTTAGTGTCACCTAAAATGGACTCTACTCAACATCAGGTATGGACGGAATTTAACTCAAGACACTTAGGTTGTCCTTCAGGAGATCATGCCTGCAATTCTCATAAGTTCAAACCAGTAAGGGAGAGGCAAAATGGAAATTTGATATTTGAGAGAATCTAGCCATTCAAAAGTTCATTCATGACGCAAAACAAACCTAAACCAGAAATGTGATGTTCAACACTACTACTAGTACAGATGGACAACATTTGACAATTTTTTTGTTTAAAGCAAATATTATTCTTAAGCCTTATGTTTTTCTGACTTAAGATACACAAGTATACCCCAAGGGCATACTCAGAAATTCTCAGTTGCCAGGATGGGGAGCATCCTCTGCCAACCCAGCAACTAAGATGGCATGTCAAAGTGAAGTGCTTTGTGGTATAGGAGATATTGCTTTAAACAGAACACAAGGAGTAAAAAGATGCTGTACGGTATACCACAAGAGGTGAACAGTTTTGCAACTTTTCATGGGGTGGGTGTGTGCTGTCAGGAGCAGCTCTGCGATCAAAAGTTATATATGCAGATACAACCTTGCTATAGTAGGTTTTAAAAGCACAAATACCAGAAATTGCCCTGTTCAAGTGATAAAGCAATTCAAAATTGCAGAAGAATAAGAAAATCCTTGGATTACCCTTCAAAATGAATTATCTCCAAACAAATTTACATTTACTCACCTAGAACTGAACTCAAAAATTAGAGTATCTTCCTAAAAGTTTGTCATCAATATTAAATTGAGAGATGTAAATGACCTATGCTGATTAACATTTATCTCTCTTAACTGTCAAAGAACAAACCAATAGTGTAAGCCTTCTCTTAGTGATTCATCAAACCCACTGGGGCGCCTGGGTGGCTCAGTCATTAAGCGTCTGCCTTCGGCTTGGGTCATGATCCCGGGGTCCTGGGATCGAGCCCCGCATTGGGCTCCCTGCTCAGTGGGAGGCCTGCTTCTCCCTTTCCCACTCCCCTTGCTTGTGTTCCCTTTCTCACTATGTCTCTATCAAATAAATAAATAAAATCTTTAAAAAAAAAAAACAAAACCCACAGATTCCCTCTCTTCCTTAGCTTAAAATAATTTACTTGAATAATCCTCATTTTCTTACTATGTAAAATATAGGGATTTATAAATATATTTGGTAAGTCTGGCTTCAGAATATAAGCATGATATACTTTATTCTGGAAAAAGGTTCACAATTTAGTTTTATTTATTTGAATACACAATATATTAACGGGGTTTAAAATTCAAAAAGTGCAGGGTGCCTGGGTGGCTCAGTTAAGCATCCGACTCTTGATTTTGGCTCAGGTCATGATCTCAGGTTTTGAGATCAAGCCCCACGTAAGGCTCCACACTGGGCGTGGAGCGTGCTTAAGATTCTCTCTCCTGCAACCACTCTGGAAAACAGTATGGAGGTTCCTCAAACAGTTGAAAATAGAGCTACCATACGATCCAGCAATTGCAGTACTGGGTATTTACCACAAAGATACAAATGTAGGGATCCGAAGGGGTACGTGCACCCCAATGTTTATAGTAATGTCCACAATAGCCAAACTGTGGGAAGAGCTAAGATGTCCATCGACAGATGAATGGATAAAGATGTGGTATATATACACAATGGAATATTATGCAGCCATCCAAAGGAATGAAATCTTGCCATTTGCAACGACGTGGATAGAACTGGAGGGTGTTACGCTGAGTGAAATAAGTCAATCAGAGAAAGACATGTATCATATGACCTCACTGATAAGAGGAATTTTTAATCTCAGGAAACAAACTGAGGGTTGCTGGAGTGGTGGGGGTGTGGGAGGGATGGGGTGGCTGGGCGATAGACACTGGAGAGGGTATGTGCTATGGCGAGTGCTGTGAATTGTGCAAGACTGTTGAATCACAGATCCGTACCTCTGAAACAAATAATGCAATATATGTTAAAAAAAAAAAAAGAAGATAGCAGGAGGGGAAGAATGAAGGGGGGGAAATCAGAGGGGGAGACGAACCATGAGAGATGATGGACTCTGAAAAACAAACTGAGGGTTCTAAGAGGGGAAGGGAGTGAGAGGATGGGCTAGCCTGGTGATGGGTATTAAAGAGGGCACGTTCTGCGTGGAGCACTGGGTGTTATGCACAAACAATGAATCATGGAACACTACATCCAAAACTAATGATGTAATGTATGGTGATTAACATAACAATAAAAAAATTAAAAAAAAAGATTCTCTCTCCCTCTGCCCCTCCCTCTCATTTGCACATACACATTCTTTGTCTCTCTCACAAATAAAATAAAAAGTAAAATTCAAAAGTGCAAAAGGTATATAATGAAATCTCAGCCCACCCTCATCCTGTAGCCCTGAAGTTCCTCTTATTGGAAGCAATCAGTATTACAGGTTTCTTGCACATGCTTTGAAAGAGTCCTTCTGCGAGCAATCAACTGCATATTTACTCTCACCTTTGTTTTCTACAGTAGCACCATACTCTGCACATTATTATCAAGTGCACATTTTTCTGACACTATATACACTGGAGACTGTTGCACTAATATGGAACATTTTACATAATGAGGATCATCAAAAATCTTTTACATTGGCAGAGTAATTCCGTGTATGGAGCAATCATTAACTTATTTAACCCGTCCCTATTTAGTGGACATTTAGATGTTGCTAATTTTTACCTACTACAAACAAGCAGCATGTTAGCTTTAAAATAACTAAATAACAGGGCACCTGGGTGGCTCAGTTGGTTGAGCATCCAACTCTCAATCTCAGCTCAGGTCTTGATCTCAAGGTCATGAATTCAAGCCCCTTAAAAAAATAACAAAACAGGGCGCCTGGGTGGCTCAGTCATTAAGCATTTGCCTTCGGCTCAGGTCATGGTCCCAGGGTCCTGGGATCGAGCCCTGCATCAGGCTCCCTGCTCAGCAGAGAACCTGCTTCTCCCTCTCCCACTCCCCCTGCTTGTGTTCCCTCTCTTGCTGTGTCTCTCTCTGTCAAATAAATAAAATCTTAAAAAAATATATCTATAACAAAAAAAATAAAAAAAAAAGAATGAAAAACATACTTCAAACGACCAGGATACTTACATCTCAGATCCAGGTCCATCACAAACTCAGTGTTTGACTCTCCTAAAAAACCTCTCAAGGATGGGTGCCTTAATTCTACCAGTCAATTGTCTTGGCTCAGTGTTGTCGTTTGGTCTACTTCATAAGCTTACTCATTTGGTTAACTAAACAGTGTATACGGTTCTACCTAATAAATCATTTTAGTAAAATGCAAAATTATTTGATGGTTAAGTATACACCAACCTGTTATGTGAGACAAGCTGACTTGCAGGTAATCCAAGGCCAGTGAATCAATTACTGCTTGTACATTATGAGCTTCATCCTCTTGACTCCTGGGAATAGCTATGAGGTCTGTGGGAAAAAAGCCACATAATTTTTCATCTGAGGGTCCAGGTTGTCATGGTCTCTGACCAGGCTTCTAAGTGAAGTTAACAGCTACAAAAGCAAGCTCCACCCAAAGAGAAGAGGCTTTTATAAAGTACAGATAAAGCTAACAGAGCCTGATTTCTATATAGCACCTTTATTAGTTGACTTAGTCAGTTAACATATATGTGAACATGCTCTACAATAAGCACCATACTACAGAAAGATTAAGATAAATTCAAGGAGATGCTAATACTCTAATAAGGGAAACAATATGTGAAGTGAGACTTTAACCCATAATCGTGGGCTGCTTTCCATGAGAGAAAAAACCCACAACAGGTACGAAAGGAGAGTCCTTGTAAGTCTTGTTAAAGCACCCTAGTAGGAATTACTGGCATAATGATTTAAAAGGTCAGTATAGACCAGACTGAGAGAGATATTAACATCAACTTATACGTGGAATTTCTCCTCTAGTACTGAGGAAGGTGAATGTTTTGGAGAAGTATGAAAAAAGTATTTTAAAAGACTAACCAGGTAACTCTATGCCTCTGCACTCAAAAGGTTAAGACTAGCATCAAAGATACCAGCTGGAGGCCATCTCCGTTATTCCAAGTGATGAAGGCACTAAGTCAAGGGAACAGTGGGAAAGGAACAGAGACTACACACAGTTTTAGTACTTGATGGTTGTAAGCTACACAGAAACAGCAGAGGAATCTATGGATAAGGACTCTGAGATACTTAACCAGGGACGCAGGACAAACATCAACTCGTATCTGTAATACTGGTTAAGTAACAAGACCCAACAAGTTTCCAAGTTCTACTCAATTTTAGAACCTTTGAAGATAGATTTACAGAAAAGGTGTAACTTTCTTTTTTTTTTAAATCTTTATTTATTTATTTTTAAAGATTTTATTTATTTATTTGTGAGAGAGAGAATGAGAGACAGAGAGCATGAGAGGGAAGAGGGTCAGAGGGAGAAGCAGACCCCCTGCTGAGCAGGGAGCCCGATGTGGGACTCGATCCCAGGACTCCAGGATCATGACCTGAGCCGAAGGCAGTCGCTTAACCAACTGAGCCACCCAGGCGCCCAGAAAAGGTGTAACTTTCATGAGGTATTAGGCATAATTAAACAGAAATGACCAAGACCACTTGAACTGATTTGACCAAGGGTGTTACTATGTGTGGGTCTCATTAAGGTAATGAATGCAAGTTGGATAGAAATAAGATATAAAAGAAAAAAGTCAAGATTTTATAAATCTCATAGGATCTAACTGAAGGCTCTCAAAACTCCTGGCCTAAGATATAGTCACTATTACTCCCACTTTTTAGTACCCTTACCTGGTACCTTTTCTCCCAAAATGGATTGGTAAAGAGCAATAAAAACATTAGCATCACAATCTTCTAGTTCTCGTATCCTCAGGTGTATGTGACATTTCAAAAGAAGGTTATTGGCAACGGTTATCCACTCTGTCAGGAATGGAAAAAGATCAGCCTTAAATAGCACTAGAAAAAGTCAACCCCCATGAAGACAGACATTGAATGATGTAGAAGATAAAATATTTGATTATTGTAGAAGTTCAAAGATCCTCTGAGGCACGAATTTTGAAAATATTTAATTTCTTGGGATGACGTCCAGAGTGCTAGAATTTTAATGTAGTCAAAACCATGATGCAAATCTAACTTTTACTATTGCAACCTAAAATCTTAAGTTATTTTACCCCTGTTCTTATTTTACCAGCCATACCTAATGTTTTTATTTACAACACACAAGTAAACGGGAATATATGTCATAAACGAGTTTGTTAACGATAGTCTGAGGTTACCAGAAACCAGTTAATAGAAGCTGCTTCAAATTCCCAATGGTATTAGTCATGTTTTTACACAATTATCTTGTGCAAGTCAGAATTTCTCTGGTGCCCAAATAGGTGGTGATTAACTTAGGCTGTTAAAAACTGAAATAATGACACCCAACACTACAACATGTTAGTTTTTTAGAAAATTACATTTAATGAATAAGAAATAAAACATAGGAAATACACAAAAACGTCCCTAAATTCAGAACTAGCACGTTACCAACACAGTCGAAGTTTCCTGTGTACCACCGCACCCCACCCACAGATACGGTAGGAATTAGCAAGGTTATTTCAAGACTTTCTCAAACAAAGGTAATTTAGAAAGCCTGACCTATTTGATCCCTGATATAACTGGCGATTAATGAGAAAGTCCTTTTGTGTTCGACATATTCAGTATGTTCTAGGAATAACGATGTCCGTGTGTTCAAGGCACGTTATCTCCCTCCCCCCACGCCCACTTCTCACAGCTGACCAAACCACGACAAGCAGTCTGAACGCTGTCCTGAGGAAAGGGATGAAAGCGTCCCAGACAACCCAACCCACTCGCTTTGCAAAAGCGGTTGCTAGACAAAGCCGGTAACTCCAGAGGGCAATGAGGAGAATATCCAGGAGCATCAGCAAATCTTTAAGAGTGCCGTTCCCCCAAAAGTTCAATGCACATGCAGGTACGGCCTCAGTCCCCACAGTTCAAGAACCAGAGAACACGCTGACACGGGCCGCATTCCCCACAGAAATACAAGTCCCGGGAAGACGCTTTCTGACTGCCCTTTTTGCAGCGAACTTGCAGACGTGCTGCGGGACTCGCCACGGGATCCTTCTCTCCACACCCCAAAATCGCGCTCGATGGCCTCTAAGCCGACCGAGAGCGGGGCTAAGAAACCCACAGAAACCGCCCACTACGACGGGGTGTCTGTCACCAGCCCTGCGGACAGCCCAGACCTAAGGAGTGCATCCAGAGGACTCAAGATAAAAGGGGAGTTCGGGGACTTAAACGGCTTCAGTTCACACACACCGGGGCTCCGAGCCGAGACTCACCAGCCTCTGAGCCCGCCATGTCACGGAGGCAGGTCGCCGCCGGACTCCCAGCTGGGCGCGCGGTGGACGGCGTCCTGGAAGGGCCGCACAGCGCAGACGCACCGCCAAGGTGGGGGGGGGAACGAAACTAAAGGGCAGGGGGTAAAAGAGGGAGGGACGTTAAAACGGTTTCTCGCTGCTGATTGGCCATCACAAGAGCACTTCCTTTCGCTGCACGCGCTGAGGCGGCGGTTTGTGGGCTCTGGATACCATTCTTCGCGGGCAAGATCCCGCTAAGGAATTCTCAGGTGGGTGGGTTTGACAGGCCGGGTCACCCAGCAGCCCAGGCCGGTCTCCCGGGGGCATTAGTACGGTACTTCCGGTGAGCTCTTTCGTTTCGTATTCTTCCGCCGTCGCCAAGTGGAGAAGTAGTGCGGTCCGCTTACCGGAGGGGCGGAGCAGCCACGTGACAATGTCAGGCTCCGCCTTCCCATCTCAGTTGGTTGGGGGCGTGAAGGCTCTTTGGAGACGTAAACATCTCCAAGTGGGCTGAGTGGGTAGGCCTGTGCTGGCCATTTTGTTGGCTGGGCTGGAACTGAAAAAGGGCGGGGTGGCTTCCTTGAGGTGTGGAAAGACGAGAAAAAGGTGAAGGAGTGTAGGCTGAGATAATCTCAGTGTAGGTGGGCCCAGCCATGAAAGGGCCCCCAAACCGGCGACTCTGAGGGAGGGGGAGGGGGGGGGGGGGGGGGGGGGGGCGAGAACATGGCGGATCCCGGAACGCCGGCGGGCGTTGCGGCCTCTGCGCAGGGGCGGGGTGATTAGGTCATAGAGCGGCTCCCAGCAGTCTCTGCGGCGGAGGAGGCGGTCCAGGCTATAAAACCGGCTGCCGGGACGCGGCCGGTACCTCATTCATTTCCACCGGTCTCTTGTTGAGCAGCTCCGGCTCCTGTCATCGCCGCCCCTCCGCCGCTGCCGCCCCCGCAAGGCTTTGCCATAGCCAAAGCCACCTGCAGCGACTCGTCGCACCCGATTCTCTCCACTTCGTTCCCCGCCAACCGCAACCATTGACGCCATGTCGGGTTATTCGAGTGACCGAGACCGCGGCCGGGATCGAGGGTGAGTGTGGGAACGGACTTGTCAGGCCCGGCAGTGGGGGATGGGAGGCCGATGAAGGTGGCGGCGGGCGGGGGCGGCGGGAACTTGGCTTTTTTAGCCTATTATTAGGTTTTATCAATCGAAGGTTTGCGCCATTTTGATATTTGTCCAAAACTGACTGAGGGATGTTTTCCTGTTAACGGTCCTCAACCTCGCCTTTTGTTGGCGGGGGTGGGGGGAGGGGGCGTCGAAGCCCCCCCCTCCCCGACGATAGAGCAGCTGTTGGGAGAACCCGGGAGAGCGTATTTCGATGGGAGAAAAGCGCGACGCTTCCAGGAGAACGAAGTCAGCGCTGTTAGGTGCATCTTCTCGGGAGGTGTTTTAGGGGCCCCAGGAGTTCTGTGATAGCCGAGGGGGTCGCCTCCGAAGCCATTGATGCGGCGGCGGCAGGAGGGTGGCTGGCACCGCGGGAATCGGCCATGTGGCTGAGTCGCGGGTACAAAATGCCGGCGTCGGACATGGCGGCGGCGCCTTTGTTACCCCGCCCGGCGGAGGAGCTCAAAATGGCAGCGTCGAGAAAATGTGGCGCAGAGAGAAATGCGAGACAAAGGGGGAAGCGCCGCCCCAGCGGGAACGCCGCCCGGTCCGGGACTCCTCCCCCGGTAGTTGCCAGCTCCTCCTCCTCTTTTTCTTTGCGTTATATAATTTTGCTATCTCGATCGGGAGTCCTTCCGCGGGATCCCCCCATTCGATAGGCTTGCATAAGTGTCTCTGAGACCAGCGTCCTTGTTTTGTTCTCGTTGCTGTTGGTGTCCCATTATTCCCTTAAAACCAAAGCTGCTTTGGTTTTAACTGTTGATAAATAACGTTGTTAAGCACCTCCCTTGTATTGTCTCTTTCCCAGACATTTAATTCCTAAGCTCAAGGGAAAGACTAGGAGCTACAAGCTGTTGTCTATCCTTGTAATTTGAACTTCAGGCGTTTGGGCAGCCAGTTTCCGACCCGGTAAATCCCGGGCTGTTGACTTGGCTTCAGTAGTGTGTATTTGGGACAACGGGAAGTGAGAGAGGTGCTAATTGTGGCTTTTGAGAGCATGACCGGTGCTAAGTGCTAAGCCTTAAACCTCGAAAAGTCTCTTGTTTACGTGAAGTGTATGCCAAGGGAGAATGAGTTTGTATATAAATTTCTCTGTAGACGTTTGAAAATATGAGTAACAACTTTTTTGCTTTAATTTCAGGTTTGGTGCACCTCGATTTGGGGGAAGTAGGGCAGGGCCTCTATCTGGAAAGAAGTTTGGAAACCCTGGGGAGAAACTAGTCAAAAAGAAGTGGAATCTTGATGAGCTGCCCAAATTTGAGAAGAATTTTTATCAAGAACACCCTGATTTGGCTAGGCGCACAGCAGTGAGTAATTTCACATAGCTTCATTGGGCTGTAATTCGATAATGGTTTCTATCTAGTAAGTAAAAATATGAACAGAGACCTCGTGGAAATGACCAAATTTAGGGAACTTCGCACTTTCTGAGTTAAGAGGTGGTACTTTGGAAACAGGTGTCTTCAAATTTTTCTGCATAGAGTGGTTAAACATAACTGCAATCGCATCTTTTACTGTGTAGGTTTTCCATATGTGGATATAGATTTTAAATGGTCTTATTAAAGTTTAAATAATAGTTCATAAGTTTAGGGGCTTGCTGGCTGCATATTAGTGAAGGTTGTCATGGTACTTAGTAGATTATTACAATTTGTTTTATAGCAAGAGGTGGAGACATACAGAAGGAGTAAGGAAATTACGGTTAGAGGTCACAACTGCCCAAAGCCAGTTCTGAATTTTTATGAAGCAAACTTCCCTGGTAAGTGCTAGTTTTGATCCTCCCTTTTTATTATTTTTTGTTTTCTTGGCATTACTAAATTTTACTGAATTATTACTAATTACAGCAAATGTCATGGATGTGATTGCAAGACAGAATTTTACTGAACCCACTGCTATTCAAGCTCAGGGATGGCCCGTTGCTCTAAGTGGATTGGATATGGTTGGAGTAGCACAGACTGGATCCGGGAAAACATTGTCTGTAAGTGTGGGAGACTTTGAGTTTTAAATCTGTGGTCATGTGCTAGAGAAAATGGATTAGGAATATAAAGAAACCAGAAGCCTTTTAATTTAACTCCTGTTGTTTGTTCCCTCACCACAAACAGTATTTGCTGCCTGCTATCGTCCACATCAATCATCAGCCATTCCTAGAGAGAGGTGATGGGCCTATTGTAAGTATATATCTGTATTTTTTCTTAATTTTTGTCTAGGAGTACAATGCAGTGATTTGTAGAATACATAGCAAAAGATAATCCTTGGGGTCTTATGTAGAGACGTTAGTTGTATCACGTTAATTTAGCTGCTGACAGAGCTGCCTTGATTATACTTGAGTATTGGACAGCAAAACCAGTGACCTGCCCATTTAATGCCAATCAGTTAGTTTAAAACTAGGATCCAGGAGTTTGCTAAAACCTGTTCCACTTTTTGTTCTTTAGTGCTTGGTGCTGGCACCAACTCGGGAACTGGCCCAACAGGTACAGCAAGTAGCTGCTGAATACTGCAGAGCATGTCGATTGAAGTCCACTTGCATCTATGGTGGTGCTCCTAAGGGACCACAGATTCGTGATTTGGAGAGAGGCATGTAACAAAAATTGTATTTGTCACTGTTGGTGCTGGAAGTTCTAGATGTCATAGTTATATCTATGTGTTTAATTGAAGGTGTGGAAATCTGTATTGCAACACCTGGAAGACTGATTGACTTTTTAGAGTGTGGGAAAACCAATCTGAGAAGAACTACTTACCTTGTCCTTGATGAAGCAGATAGAATGCTTGATATGGGCTTTGAACCCCAAATAAGGAAGATTGTGGATCAGATAAGAGTAAGTGCCTTTAAAAATGTTTTATTTTCAAACTTAGGTCTCAATTTATTCTTGAAAATACAATGTTTTTAATCCAAAATTCTTTAGCCTGATAGGCAAACCCTAATGTGGAGTGCAACTTGGCCAAAAGAAGTAAGACAGCTTGCTGAAGATTTCCTGAAAGACTACATACATATAAACATTGGTGCACTAGAACTGAGTGCAAACCACAACATTCTTCAGATTGTGGATGTATGTCATGATGTAGAAAAGGATGAAAAGTAAGTTTCCTATAGAAGTTATAAAAATTTTGCCAGATAAACTTTGGAGTTAACCCTTTCTTAGGTTATCTTAAAAGTGACTTTGTTGGGTGGAACCTGAATGTGTTCATTTAAAATTTGTCTTCCTGAAAAATGTTTTCCATCATTTACGTAATTGGTTATCGCTATATAGCATTCCTTCAGGTGAAAGAACATGCTTTGTGGCTTAAGGACCAAGGGCAGTTGCTTGATAAGTGTTCATGCAGGTGTTTTTACTTGTAGCCGTGTAACTGAAGGTAGTGCTTCAGTGACCTTAAATGCGTGGCCATAACTATGGACTACTTTTTAAAATTCACAATTTTTTTTCCCCAAGACTTATTCGTCTAATGGAAGAGATAATGAGTGAGAAGGAGAATAAAACCATTGTTTTTGTCGAAACCAAAAGAAGATGTGATGAGCTTACTAGAAAAATGAGGAGAGACGGGTATGTGGGCTTCTTCCATTGAAGCAGGTGTATGAGAGCTGAGGTTAGGGGGAGGGGCAAACCGATCAAGAGTAATGATATGTTATGGATGACCATTATTTGGTGTAAATAAAACTTGTTTAGGTGAAATCAAAGGAATTGGTGACTAGATAGGTAATCTTTCAGGTTTTAAATGTGAGTCTACTGATAACGGTTTTTCTTTAATGTAGGTGGCCCGCCATGGGTATCCATGGTGACAAGAGTCAACAGGAGCGTGACTGGGTTCTAAATGGTTAGTTAAATGAAAATTTTTTTTTTCAAAACCTGGAATTCTCAGATTATTGATGATCCTTTCTTTTTCACAGAATTCAAACATGGAAAAGCTCCTATTCTGATTGCTACAGATGTGGCCTCCAGAGGGCTAGGTTAGTAAAAACTCGAATTCATGGCTTGGTTTCCCAGAAGATCTCCATATAACTTTTTTAAAGAAAGTTTATTGCTTTCTTTAACCTCTGCATTTTTTCTAAGTTTTTTTCATATAAAGGTGCAGTCTTTGTGGCAAGGCCTAGGCATGACAATCGGAGGACTCGAGGGGGATGGAGGACTAGTGATCGGCTGGCTGCTTCCAGTCGATTAGAGAGGTGAAAAGCTGAAAGTGTGCCAGTAATCTTCAAAAGGCAGAACATACCACCTCTGCCCCGTAAACTGTTCTCTCCGGGGGAAAAAAATGGAAGTTATCCTCACAGTTCACTGCCGTGGTATTTCTTCTGTCCCATGCTTTGCATGACTGCCATGGTACAGCATTGTTTCAAACTGTTTACTGTGATCTGTGGGTCTTTGAGTTTCAGTGAGTTTGCTGAAATGTTGAAGAAATATTTCCAAACTTCAATGTTCAATGAAATTTTTGTTCAAGTTTGAAATGGAGAGAGCAGCTTTAAAAGGTACTAAGCCTTTTACAAATTGGTGAGTACTGGCACATGAGATCTAGATCAGGAGCAACTTCTCACACTTAGTCAGTGGGAAAAGAAAGCAGTGCTTTGAAAGTTCCTCCCTCACCTACACAGTAGTCGTCATGTCGAGACCTGCCAGAGAGAGACACATTCTCAAGTGAATCCTGGCTTCTTGGAAGCGCTTGCCTAGACGAGACACAGTGCATAAAAACAACTTTTGGGGGACAGGTATGTTTTTCTTGCAGCTGCGGTTGTAAGGTCTTGGCAAGACAAGCAGTGTGGCCAGAATTTTGAACTTCTGATGAGTGTGTAATGCAAAGGACCATGTACATTTTTGTTTAAAGGTCCTCAAAATGAGCACATGAAGAGGTTGCTGTGAACCTTTAAGTGGCCCTACTGCGCAGAAGCATTCAGATGTCACTTGATGATCTGTAAGGGGACTTGGCTGGTTTGGGAATATGTTAGAGAATACACGTCCTTTTGACAGGCTCTCTATCATTGGGTGGGTAATGAGACAGGTAGATGGTGTGTGCTTTTTTTTTTTTTTTCTCCCTTCCAACCTCAATGGTATTCCTACAGAGAATGGATAACCATTTTAACTGTATTTTTTGCAGCCCGTACCTTCTTGGGAATACAATTGTCTAACTTTTTATTTTTGGTCTGGCTGTTGTGGTGTGCAAAACTCCGTACATTGCTATTTTGCCACACTGCAACACCTTACAGATGTGGAAGATGTGAAATTTGTCATCAATTATGACTACCCTAACTCCTCAGAGGATTATATTCATCGAATTGGAAGAACTGCTCGCAGTACCAAAACAGGCACAGCATACACTTTCTTTACACCTAATAACATAAAGCAAGTGAGCGACCTTATCTCTGTGCTTCGTGAAGCTAATCAAGCAATTAATCCCAAGTTGCTTCAGTTGGTCGAAGACAGAGGTTCAGGTAAGACCAACCTTCATTAAGAAATGTTGGTGATTTGGGGTCACATGATTGTCTACAAATCCTTTAAATGGGATTGGCGGGTGAGTAAAATCTTCAATATGAAACTGAGAAAACACTTCACACATAGAGTGAATTGAGCTTCCTAATTCCTTCTGCGTTCATAATGATTTGTGCCATGGAAATAATCTGCTTGCAATCTTTTTTTTCTTGACAGGTCGTTCCAGGGGTAGAGGAGGCATGAAGGATGACCGCCGGGACAGATATTCTGCGGGCAAAAGGGGTGGATTTAATACCTTTAGAGACAGGGAAAATTATGACAGAGGTTACTCTAGTCTGCTTAAGAGAGATTTTGGGGCAAAAACTCAGAATGGTGTTTACAGTGCTGCAAATTACACCAATGGGAGCTTTGGAAGTAATTTTGTGTCTGCCGGTATACAGACCAGTTTTAGGACTGGTAATCCAACAGGGACTTACCAGAATGGTTATGATAGCACTCAGCAATATGGAAGTAACGTTCCAAATATGCACAATGGTATGAACCAACAGGCATATGCATATCCTGCTACTGCAGCTGCGCCTATGATTGGTTATCCAATGCCAACAGGATATTCTCAATAAGACTTTAGAAGTATATGTAAATGTCTGTTTTTCATAATTGCTCTTTATATTGTGTGTTATCAGACAAGATAGTTATTTAAGAAACATGGGAAATGCAGAAATGACTGCAGTGCAGCAGTAATTATGGTGCACTTTTTCGCTATTTAAGTTGGATATTTCTCTACATTCCTGAAACAATTTTTAGGTTTTTTTTGTACTAGAAAATGCAGGCAGTGTTTTCACAAAAGTAAATGTACAGTGATTTGAAATACAATAAATGAAGGCAATGCATGGCCTTCCAATAAAAAATATTTGAAGACTGAATTAAGTGGAAATTGTACTTTATTTTACATATATAATGTCATGTAAAACTTTGCTTAGATGGTCTGTTTTGTTTTTTTTTTTTTTTTACCATAAAAACTTAAATTGCTCCTTTTCTCTAATTTTGGTTTGGGAAGTGGGGAGATCAGAAGGCCCTTCTTAGAATGACCTATTTATAGTGCAAGAATTAAAATGAGATTAAGTTTATACAGTTGTAGGCTAAATTGCATAAAGGCTCTCTGTCCGTACCTCATCAGGTGAGTCATTTAAAAGCCTAATGGTTAGGATGGTGAAGTGAGATTAAAATAGGAAATAATCAACTGTATAGCCCCACCCTCAAACTTAGTGTGAGAGCAACATGGATGACTTTATTCCTTTGCAAAATTTTATCATTGAAAAGCTCCAAATAACTTTTTCAGAATAACTTTTGGCTCTATTATAAATTACCAAAACGGTGAACAAAGCTAAAAGACTTTACACCTGTTAAGATCTTTGGCCAAGAGCTAAGTTTGAATTTAATATAGATTGTAGTATTCAGGCTCTTGGGGCACTTAACTATGGTTACACTGGGAATCATGAATGTCTTTGATAATTCAGGGAACTCGAGCACTTCAAACTGGACGGTCTATTCATATTCAAAGAAAATCCTGTCGAAGTTAATGATTAACCAAGAGGAAGCAACATAACCAAAAGCACAGTGACTATTGTACAAGTCATCTTGTTAGGTCAACATGGTTTTTTATTGCTAGAAAGGTCAGGGGAGGAGGGGGGTTTGTTTTAGATTTAACTTTGGCTCACCAACCTTTCTAATACTTCATTTCAGTAATGACTAGAAATAGGTCTGGATGTCTTCCCAGAGTCTGGTATATATGTTCTTTTTTGTCAGGAGAGGAGAGGTCTTCATGAGACTTCACTTAAATTCTGGTTATTAAACTGAGGCTTTAATTGGTGTCAATGCCTTATCTCTAAAATGTAAAACTTAACTAGAATTTGCTTGGGGTAGGGAATGGGGAAGTGGTATTTTTAGGACTAATACATTGAAAACTGATTCAGCCTCTAGCAACTTGAACAGTTTTCAATAGCATGGTTAGTCAAATTCATTATGACTTTTAACTTATAAGAAGCTTTTGGGGTAGGTTGGAGTATTTATTACATATTTTACTGTTTAATGTCTAACGGCCTTTTAATTTGTAAACATTTATTGAAATGATTGTGGGGCTGTGGAAAACATTTACCTATTTACCTTTGAAGTAAGTTTTAAGACAGTCCACTTTTTAGCATGTGTTGTGTCCCGCCTGTGGTTGTCTGAACTAATAAATGTGATTTTTCTCCCCATTCTCGCTTTTATTTATTTGTGTATAGGCCTCTTCCCTGGTGTGTGTTTCCTGATTGGAAAACACGATAATAGAGCCCAGCTTTTAATGGAATTTAAATTTTTTTAACAGTTATTTTACAGCAAAACGATCTTAGCTTTTTTTTACACGAACTCCTGCACACGTGCTTGTATAGAATGTTTTTGAGCCTGTCCTGCAACATGTTACACATAATGATGAATTAACAGTTAAAATTTAACTGCTAGGCTGTCACCCTCCTTTCATAAACTGCCCCTTGGTAGTTTAATAGAATCTAGTGGTACTTTGATCTGCATTAAATTTTCAAGGTTACCCTAACCACTTTAAGGGAAGCTAGAGGTAGGAATTACGGGCTTTGGAAGCAACCATTTTTCTCTGGGTTGTGCCAATTGACTCTATTTGGGCAATTTTTGAGGGCTGAGTGTAAATGAGAAATTGTGAGGTCACAAGTGCCTTCTAGGTTAAAACAGGTTATCACATTTTGCATGTTTTGATGAGCCTGTAGAAGGGTTCTGATAGAAGAACTTGCCTTTATATTAGAGATTGTCAATGTGCCTCCACATTCACTCGGGCGGCTTGTTTAAAAAAGCTGGGCTCCTCTTCAAAAATGTTCCCGGGGTTGGGGGGGGGGGGCGGTGCAAGCACTGCTGGCTGAGAACTCCACCATGTAAAGCTTAT
The DNA here is from genome assembly GCF_003265705.2 of Callorhinus ursinus. Classification (NCBI taxonomy): domain Eukaryota; kingdom Metazoa; phylum Chordata; class Mammalia; order Carnivora; family Otariidae; genus Callorhinus; species Callorhinus ursinus. Next base: position 7,964,346 of record NW_027397112.1, read on the forward strand.
CCCGCTTCGCAGTCACAGCCCCATCCTCACTCCTGTAAATAGGCAGCATGGCGGCAGCGTTTAATGAATAACAGCTAAGGCCTGGGTCTCTAAACCACCTCGAAAGTGGGAACTAGTTTACTTTCGCCAACGCTTAAATTTGAAAAGGTGTATTTAAATGGTGATTTGGGGAAAGCCTAAGTATTTTGATGGGATTTGCAAAAAATTGAGAAGCAAGGCTGACTCAGTACCGCAGGATAGTGAAAAAGTAGACGGGAACGACCTTTATGGGTGCTGAAGACCTAACAATTAGGCAGGGCTTAATGGCGAAAAACGGCAGGAGGTCTGCATCGGCCTTAGCAACAGGGCCCGGCCCTCGGCGGCAGCAGCGCGTACAAGGTGACGCGCTTCCGTGGGTGTGGCCGGCCGCGCTTCTGGTCACTTCCGTCGCGCCTGCGCAGTTGGCTCCCGGGCTCATGTCTGTGGCGGTTTCCCGGGATCGTCCAGTTAATGGGAGCCTGGGCTGTTTAACTGCCGCCGGCGATGCGTTCTGGTGCAGCGGTCAGGGCCTGCCAGAAAGTCTGCAGGTGCCTGTTGTCTGGGTTTGGAGGTCGAGTGGATGGGGGGCAGCCTGAGCCGTTATTGGAAGGGAGTTGTTCCTTCGGAGTGCCCGTGAGGTCACACGCGGAGCTGCCCCGGGGGAGCGAGCCGACCGGAGCCCCCGAGTCCGGTGAGGGGAGCGAGGAGCTGGTAGACATCTGTCAGAGAAGGCATTTCTTCAGTGGTAGCAAGGGGCAGCTTAGCCGACATTCTCTTCTGAGCGGGTGCCACCCCGGCTTTGGCCCCTTGGGCATAGAGTTGCGCAAGAACCTGGCAGCAGAATGGTGGTCCTCAGTGGTGGTGTTCAGGGAGCAGGTCTTCCCGGTAGATGCCCTCCATCATAAGTCTGGCCCTACGCTGCCTGGGGACAGTGCCTTCAGGTTAGTTTCCGCAGAAACTCTACGCGAAATCTTGCAAGACAAAGAGCTGAGTAAGGAACAGCTAATAGCATTTCTTGAAAACTTATTAAAAACTTCTGGGAAACTACGGGAGAACCTTCTTCACGGTATGCATCACGATTTCATGCTTCAAAATAGATGGGGGTGGAAAGGCAGACTTGCTAGATTTCGCGGATTGCAACTGGTCCTTTATTCACGTGGAAAGGAAATTATCTGGTTCTCATCTTTTTGAAGTAATTGGGTATATTGATGATGTTTCTACCAAGGAGAAAACTGGTCTATGGAATAGTTACTGTTCCTTAAAGAATCTGGCTTGAAGGACCAGGTGACGCTCTCAATTTCATGCGGCAACCCTACAGTTCAATTGAGCAGCCCTAGAATTGGGAGTAAATTGAATCATTTGTTCGTCGTTACCAAGATGTTGGTAAATACTCCCACAGTTACTCTTTAATTTTACACATAATAGGCTAATCAAGAGCTCGGTCTTCTAGAGCAAAAAGAAAATCCCCCCTCTCCCAAATTTCCCTACTGAAAACCTATCTACACTCTGTTGTTTGAAGAGCCCTTTAAGTGATTTTTGTTTTTAAAGATTTTATTTATTTGACAGAAAGACAGCCAGAGGGAACACAAGCAGGGGGAGTGGGAGAGGGGGAAGCAGGCTTCCCGCGGAGCAGGGAGCCTGATGCGGGGCTCGATCCTAGAACCCTGGGATCATGACCTGAGCCGAAGGCAGACGCTTAACGACTGAGCCACCCAGGTGCCCCCCCTTTAAGTGATTTTTGAGTCGACTAAAAAAAAAATAGAACTAATCAAGCTTTATAACATTCTTGAGTGAATACACAGAAATTTGTGGGGCACCATTTGCCTTTAAAGTTTATTTTTGTAATCTCACACTCAGGGTGGGGCTCGAACTCACAACCCTGAGATCAAGCGTCACCTGGCTCTTCTGAGCCAGCCAGGCACCTCCATCATTTGCCTTTAAAGTCAAATAGAACACAATCGCAGAGATTCTGAAGAAAAAAAAATTCAAGTTCTTTACAGGACAGACTTGCCACAGCATCTCCGCAAAATGCTATCCGTACTATTTTAATTAAGTGGCACTACAGAGTAATTTAACCAATGTCCATGGTTCTCTGAAAATTAGTACCCACATTATAGCTTTTTAAAATTTTCCTTAATAATTAAAGCAAACTAAAGCAAACTGGTGAATATTTGTGACAGTTTTGATTTGTACTACTTTAATTATTCCATGATGTCTTTATTTGGGGCAAGTTAAATCACTACTTATTACCATGTCCAAAACAAATCAATCTTTTCATCCCTATTAGAGAATGAAACTTAGGGGCACCTGGGTGGCTCAGTCAGTTAAGCATCTGCCTTCGGCTCAGGTCGTGATCCCAGGGTCCTGGGATTGAGCGCCGTGTTGGGCTCTGTATTCAGTGAGGAGTCTGCTTCTCCTGCCTCTAAGCCCCCCTCCCCCCCGCTCGTGCATACTCTCTCTCTCTCTCTGAGATAAATAAATAAATCTTAAAAAAAAAAAAGAATGAAACTTAGCTCACTTAGATTTCCATTCATCAAAACCTCCATTGATATACCAGACTTTTTTCCTTTATTTCCTTTATTTGCAGAATCCTTTAGTTGACTAGTATTTTTAGCTTAGAATTACCCAGTTTACTACTTCTTTCTGTTCCTAAGGTCCTTGCTCTCTTTATTTCATGTCTGAACTACTTTGGTAGCCTCTACTTACGAATAGTTTTAAAAAATCCTTAGCCATTATATTTCCAGATATTGTTATTGTCCCATTCTACTCTGTCCTTCTGTGACAGATTACCTGTTAGACCTTTCCCCCATCTTGTCATCAACTTTCTTGAACACAATCACATTTTATAAAGTCCACATCCAATAACTCAGATATATCTATTTTTCTCTGGGCCTTTGGTCAATTGGACTTTTCTCCTGATATTCTGTGTAATTTGTGTATAAACTCTAGACATAATTTGAGCTTCTGGGTGTTGTTTTCTTCCTGGGAGGATTTACTTTTGCTTTTGGCAGGCAGCTAGAGTGGGAGCATATCTTTTTTTTTTTTAAGATTTTATTTATTTGAGAGAGCGAGAGAGCACAAGCAGGGGTGAGGAGCAGAGGGAGAGGGAGAAGTAGGCTCCCCACTGAGCAGGGAGCCCGTTCAGGGCTTGATCCCAGGACCCAGAGATCATGACCTGAGCTGAAGTCAAGACACTTAACAGCCGCCCAGGTGCTTCAGAGAGTGGGAGCGTATCTTCTTAATACAATCTGGGATTAAGTTTATTGGAGGCTGGTCTTCAGGGTTTTCATCTCTACTCCTACAGTGTAGCCCTTTGAGTGTCCCTAGTGAAAGGCTGGAGTGTTTACCAGGGCCCCTCCTCCTTGAGAAGCCAGGAATTACAGTTTTTGTACTCCCCAGTCCTTTAAGATGTCAGGAAGCTTCTCAGCTCTGCTACTTGAGATTTAGAAAAGCAACCCTAAATGTTGGGTTCACCTCTCTGCTCCTCCCTTCTCTCCATATTTTGGACCCTCAAGTCCTTACTGCCTTGATAGCTCAGTCTTTAAGCAGATTTTTTTTTAAAGTTTCTTGACCAGCTTTTCTTATCTTGCTGATCTACCAGAAATGGAAATCTCAAGTAGCTTAAACACAATGTTGTCATTTAATGGGACATAATCTAAGTGCATAAAGAACTACAACGAAATCTTGAGCTTAGATTTATTCCAAATAGAAATGTTGGAATTATAATTCTGAAGCTATTTCATATATGTTATAAAGCAAATATATGGATAGATAAATATTATTAGGAACCAAAATTTTCACTGTGAGAAAAATGAGATACAAATATAAAAGAAGACAAGGATAAACTTTGCAATGTTAAATTTGAATCAGCAATATCAGTATGACCTCATAATTTTAAAAAACATTATTCTTAACTTTCTTCATTGAAAGGGCCTAGAAGTAATGACACTCAATAGCAGTGAACACACCTAGTACCCAGATTTTGATTTCTAAAATGAACCAGTGCTTGAAGAAATGGCTTATCCCAGGTCTGGGGCAGGGAAAGTACAAGGTGAGTTTGGGACATTTTATGGTGCTAGGAAGCAAAGAATTACTTGAAGACTGGTGAGGTCATGTCAAAAGGACAGATGGTGGCTTGAACTAGACTCCCACTGGCTAAATTTGAGACAAACTGAATATTAAGTATTGATGGTAATAGATCATAACACATTAAAATTAAAAATTTATAGTGTTAATCAGAAAAGTAAATAGTTGAGGTTGCTGGTAGGGGAAGGAGGTGGAGAAAGTTTACTTTTTTTACAGAAGCTATGTAATAAATGTAGAAGGAAAGACAGAAAAATCACCATTTTGTGATTTTTGTAATCCCCAGTATAATAATTGATTCAGGCAGGATCATCAATGGATTCTAAAATGTTGGGTGGAAGATTATTGAGCAGGATATTGTTGGGGAATGGATATTCACTGCCTAACCAGGTAATCAAATTCAGTTTCATTAATATGGTATAATTTGATATTATTTTCCTCCTGTTAGAATGCAAGAAGACACATGCATCAACTGTGTAGTATTTATTTCTGCTAAAAATGACTTACCCAAGTTAATGAAACAGTCAGCCAAATCTCGAGTATGACTGGTCTGGACTCAAACCAAAAGTCAATATCATTAAAAGTTAGAAAAGGAGGGAGGAATCAGGGGAAATGTTCCAGATTAAAAGAGACCTAATCAAAATGCAGAGCAGGAGCCTTAATTAGGGAAAAAGAGAACAACAATAAATGACATTTTGAGTGACAATTGGAGAAAATAGAGTATCGACCATATTTTATATAAAATTACGGTATTAATCTTATAATGGTATAAAGAATAATTTTAGGGGACACGTGCTGAAATGTTTTGGGGTGAACAAGGAGAAAAGGTGGCAGAATGTTGACAATTGGTGAATCTAGCTGAAGAGTGTACAGGTATTTATTGTACTATCAACTTATAGATTTGAAACTCAAGTTAAAAAGTTGTGGGGAAGCTAAGTAGTAATCAGTTAAGATCTGCCTGAATAGTTCCGTGCTACTTGTACTGCTGTGTTAGCATTATTATATTAATTTGTTTATAAATTGACCTTTAGGACTTGGGTTTATAGAATAGATTTATACAGTGACAGATTTATCTTTTGACAGGTGCTTTGGAGCACTATGTTAATTGCCTGGATCTGGTAAACAAGAGACTGCCTTATGGCCTTGCTCAGATTGGAGTGTGTTTTCATCCTGTTTCTGATACTAAGCAGACATCTGATGGTGTTAAAAGGTACCAAAAAATGGCAAATAACTTGGCCTTGTATTTAATCAAGAACCAGTCACTTTCACTTCAGGATAGATTATATAATCTTCACGTAAGTAACTATCTGATATTTCTGCTATCCAAAGAATCGGTGAGAAGACTGAGGCTTCACTGGTTTGGTTTACTTCAGCAAGAACTGCAGGCCAGTGGCTTGATTTCTGGTTACGTCATCGACTCCTGTGGTGGAGAAAGGTATACCCTTAATTTACTCATTAATAGGTGAAGTGTCTTAGTGTGTCAGAGATAATACTTGTCTACAATAAATGAAATTTAATTGATGTGGGGCTGTTATGTTTGTAAGAGACAGCTCTAATAAATCAGTAAGTACAAATAAAATCCTCTTTGTAATGATTTTCATTGTTCCATATAAAAAGTTACTTTGTTAAAAAATATCTGTTGATGTCTCTCTTGCTCAGAAGCTTTTGTCCATAAGGCTTTGCATTCGAGCTAGAGTTCAGATGCCTTACTTGGCATTCCTGGCTGGGATAGAGTTTGACCTTTGCACACCCTTAAAGCGTCAGCCTTTGCTCCCTGCCTCTGTCCATGAACTCTCCATATTTGTCAAGATGATTCTGTGATTTATCATCAAGTTTTAGTACATGCTGAAGAGGAAAGAGTAGGTATTTGTGGTTCATCATTGTCTTGCTTTTCTCCAATTCTTAAAAATCCCCAAACACCCACTCAATTAAGTGGAATAATTACAAATAATCACACTCTTCACAGAGGGTAAGAACGGTGAGTATACACTTTCTTCTCTATCCCTCTTAGTTTATGGTCACCTTCCCTTCTTATTAACTGGCCAAAAAAAGCTAGATCACTCCAGCAGTTTTTCTCTGTAGTTCTTTCAGGCTAAAAACAGTATTTTTAGCAATACATTTGCTCATATTTAATTGAACTTCATAGTTTTTATATGGGACCTGACCGGTTTCATTCAGTTGCCACATAAAAGTCTCAGGCAACTTTACTTTTTAACATTTAGTTTCATAAATTAATAAAACAAACTTTCTTGAGGCACCTGGGTGGCTCAGTTGTTAAGCGTCTGCCTTCGGCTCAGGTTGTGATCCCAGGATTCTGGGATCGAGCCCCGCATCGGGCTCCCTGCTCTGCGGGAAGCCTGCTTCTCCCTCTCCCACTCCCCCTGCTTGTGTTCCTGCTCTCACTGTGTCTCTCTCTGTCAAATAAATCTTTAAAAACTAACTTTCTTTTCCAGTTTGCTGTGAGCCCATCTAACTTCAGCAGCAGCGATTGTCAGGATGAAGAGGGACGAAAAGGAAACCACCTTTATTACAATTTCCCATGGGGAAAGGAGCTAATAGAGACCCTGTGGAATCTAGGAGACCGTGAACTTTTACACATGTGTCCCGGAAATGAGTCTCAATTACACGTATGTTTTACCTTGAGCTCCTATCCATCCTTTACGCATATTCTCTAACTGATCATTTCTGAAACCATTTGAGAACAGGTTGCAGACTTGAGGCCCCATGACCTCTTAATGCTGCAGTATGTATTTCTGAAGTGCAAGGACAGTCACCTGTGTAACCGCAACATGGCCATCAAGATCAGGAATGTGCCAGTCATCCATTAGGACCATCCAGTCCATGTAATCCTTCAGATATAAGTGATTATCCTAATAATGCCCTTTATTGGTCCATTATCCAATTTAGGATTTCATGTAGTTGTCATGTCTCTTTAGTCTCCTTCACAGGAATAGTTCATTTTATCTTGTCTTTCATGACCTTGACATTTTTTTTTTTAAGATTTTTTTTTTTAAGTAATCTCTACACCCAGTGTGAGGCTTGAACTCACAACCTGGAGATCAAGAGTCACCTGCTCTACAGACTGAGCCAGCCAGGCAGCCCATGACTCTGACATTATTGAAGGATGCAGGCCTTTGTAGTTACTTTGCAGAATGTCCCTCCGTTGGAGTTTCTGACATGTTTTCTCATGATTTATGTATTTTTGCTTAGAAAACCATAGAAATGATGCTGCCATCATATCACGAGGCATATGATACCATATTTGTTACTGGTGATGTTAACTTTTATCTCTTGGTTAAGATAGTGCTAAATAACCTGTTTCTGACCACGTTTTGACTGAACGAGTTGCAGCATACATTGGTGATTCTTGTGCAAATCAGTGATTACTATGAGGGTAGCCAAATGGTATCTTTTTTTTATTAATTTTATTATTTCATTATTTCTTTTAGATTTATTTATCAACAGTATACTGTGGGGTTGAGCTTTTCCCTCCTCTCTTTCTTTTTATGGGCTTACAGATTCCTGTTTTTCTCAAGGAGTTACCATCTGTCACTACCATTCTTTGATGCTAAAATTGTCCTAGACTTGGCCAGTGTCCTTTTGACATATCCCAATCACTCTCTGAGCACTTCCTATTTTTTGTAGCAACTAATTGTTCTGGGATCATCTTGTTTCTTGGTCTAGTTGTGGAGTCAGCCATTTCTTCAGGGAAACTTAGTTCTTATTAGAGGAAAATGTATTTAAAATTTGAGATTCTGCTATTGGGTGTACTCCTTGCAACTGGGTATCATTGCTTCTGGGCCCTTTATGTGGACACAGCTAGTAAATATTTTGAGGCAGTTACGTACATTTATGTTTACACACTTATCTCTGTATTTGTGTCTATATTTACCTATTATTAAAAACTAGGAGTTCATACCAGTTCTTCAGGTTCTAGTCTAATGCCACAGGGTTTATTCTAGCTTTACCTCTTTCCACATTTGTAATTCTCTTCTCTGACAGTGAGAAACGTGGTTTCCAGTATCTTTAGTGTATTGATTTTTCATTTCTTGTATATAACCAAACTCCCTGCCGTTATTACGCAAAGATCAGCCCTGACACACCCCTTGTCCCACCGCACCAGGTTCTCTAGATGAGCTTCTGAACCCAGGGGAAGGAAAAAGGAAGAAAGACGTTAGAGAACGTGACCGTGGACATGCTGCTTCCCCCTCCCTTTAATAGCCCCCCTCACTAGGTGCTCTGACTAGAACATAGAGAAGGAGGAAAGTTAGAAAGCCTGGCCTTCAACCTCAGTGTCCCCTTCTTCACTAGTCACACTGGCCAAAACTTTGGCCCTGGGTCAACCCCAGTTGGATGCACTAGCCAGCTGACCAAACTCAGGACTGGCCAAAGGAAAAAGGTGCTTCATTTACTTCCTAAAATAAACAGAGTTTTCAAAAATTTAAACAGGTGATAGAATTTTTTTAGAGAAGGAATTTTGCCTTTGCATCCCACAGGGCACTTTGTAAATAGCTGTAATATTTTTCAGGGTGCCCAGTGGGTGCAAAGTTTTAGAAGCCATGTGGATGGATAGAATTGTGGCTGAGCCCTATGCTGACCCTCTCTTGAGTGGTTCCAGATTTGAATGTTTAGATTTTCTGACTGGCCACAGCTGGAGTTTTATGTGCTATTTGGTGACAATACAGTCTTCTCAGTGAGAAAAGGTATTTGGAACTTGAAAATAATTAAAACATAGTAGTTCTCATCTTATTAGAGAAAGTAGATTAATCTTAAATACAAATAAGATAACTAATAAAAAATTAAAAAGGTTATGGGGCACCTGGGTGGCTCAGTTGGTTAAGCAACTGCCTTTGGCTCAGGTCATGATCCTGGAGTCCCGGGATCAAGTCCCACGTCGGGGGGCTCCCTGCTCGATGGGGAGTCTGCTTCTCCCTCTGACCCTCTTCCCTCTCGTGCTCTCTATCTCTCATTCTCTCTCTCTCAAATAAATAAATAAAATCTTTAAAAAAAATTTAAAAAGGTTATTTATGAATATTTTCCCATAACCTCAACACCACCACATTTTATTTTGCGATATTCAGCTCTCATATGAAACTTAACTTGGTTATCATAGTCATTATAGTTAAATAGTCATTATCATAGTTAAAAACCAATCAATCTTGTGACTAGGAATTTAATTTTAAGTTCATTAATTTTTTTAGTAATCTACACCGAACTCATGACGCCAAGATCAAGAGTCGCATGGTCTTCTGACTGAGCGAACCAGGCACCCCAATCTTATGACTAGGAATTTAAAGACAATCTCTTTGTCATGGCTTTTAGTCTCTTATTTAGTTCATTATTGTGGTAACTTTCACTGTCTCAATGAAAAACTTTATTTTGCAGAGTTTTACTCTCCATTAAATTGTTGCTCTTCCATTTTCATAGTTCTCAAAATTGTTCATCATTAGTTGACATAAAGTGTTATAAAATAATAAATAGAATTCCTGCCATTTAATATGCTTTTTTGAAAGGCTTCTTAGGCTATTTTGTATTTGTTTTTAGTAAATTTTACAGTTAACATCTAAATATATTCTTGGAGGGATTTTTAGAGAGTGGTAAAGCAGATCAGTAAAGTCTGAAGAACAGAGTTAGGATAGAAATTCATTCTGGATGGTATGAGAAATCAGGTATTTTAGCTAAGAAGAGTTGCCATTGGATATCTCTGCATCCTTGGATATGAAATTTTCAAAGACTTAGAAAACAATAGGTGCACCAGCCTGGCTCAGTCTATAGAGCATGTGTGTGACTCGATTGATCTCTGGGTTGTGAGTTCAAAGCCCCACACTGGGCACAGAGATTACTTAAAAATAAAATCTTAAAAAAAACAACAACAACATTAAAGTCTTCTTAATATTTAAATATGATTTAGTCTTTTTTTATATTCAAATGGCACCACAGTAGCTTGCAGCGCCTGAGTTATATTAAGTATCAGTTCTATAAATGTGTAAAAGACATCAACTAATAAAGTTAGAATAGAATCCCAGATTTCAGGAAGTGTACTGCCTTTTTTTTAAATTTAAAATCAATTGATTAACATACAGCGTATTATTAGTTTCAAAGGTAGAATTCAGTGATTCATCAGTTGCATATAACACCAGTGCTCATTACATCAAGTGCCCTCCTTAATACCCATCACCCAGTTACCCCATCCCTGCACCCACCTTCCCTCCAGCAACCCTCAGTTTGTTTCCTGTAGTTAAGAGTCTCTCATGGTTTGTCTCCCTCTCTGATTTCAGCTTATTTTAAAAGTATTGCCTTTTGAGGACAAATTTACATTAATCTTTACAGTACCATATGCCATTAAAATGGGTTTAAAATGCCAATACAGGGGTGCCTGGGTGGCTCAGTTGTTCAGCGTCTGCCTTCGGCTCAGGTCATGATCTCAGGGTCCTGGGATCAAGTCCCACGTCAGGCTCTCTGCTCAGTGGGGAGCCTGCTTCTCCCTCTCCCTCTGCCCCCCACGCATGCTCACATACTTCCTTTTCTCTGTCTCAAATATTTTTTAAAAAGGGATGCCTGCATGGTTCAGTCGTTAAGCATCTGCCTTCAGCTCAGGTTATAAACCCAGGGTCCTGGGATCGAGCCCTGCATCGGGCTCCCTGCTCCCTGGGAAGCCTGCTTCTCCCTCTCCCACTCCCCCTGCTTGTGTTCCCTCTCTTGCTGTCTCTCTCTCTGTCAAATAAATAAATAAAATCTTTAATAAAAAAAGCCAATACATATGTGTTAATGAAGACTGTGCTTGATCATGGATAATTAATAGAAGGTGAGGATTGACAAATTGTTTTTTTAAGTATTAGAGAATTACATGAATGTTCAGATGACTGTGATGATAGTAAAAAAAGAATGAAGGTAGAACTGTTTATATGCAAAACCTTTTAAATTTTTAGGATTGACATTGAAAAAATTTGAGATGATTATCAGTTTAAAAGAAAGACAATAATAAGTCTGTTTATCAATCCCTGATTTATATCATGCATTACAGTATATTTTATATTCTTAATTATAGCCTTAAAGTAAATACCCCAAACCGGGTTTTTAAAAGAGGTTTGCTTAATATAAAAACCTTTCATTTCCAGAGATTATACTCCAAACCCCTATCCCTAACCATACCAGTTTTTTTCTCTAAGGGCCCTGCTGAACTTTATTATAATATTATCCTCTTTATTATAATGCTCACCTAGGGACCATTGGAAAAATAGTGATGCTGAGGTCCCACTCCCATCCAGGTAGTTCAGAATCTCTGGGAGTGGGGCCCAAGCATAAAACCTTTATGTTTTAAAATTCAAGACAGTTCTAATACGTAGCCAGTTGAGACTCACTGATCTGAACCCTGATCTCCCTGAGAGTGGGGAATAGGTCATAACCGTTTTTGTGGGCCCAGTGCATAGCACAGGGTTTGCCCAGAGTGGATGCTTTGTAGAATGAATTTGTAAGTTTGTGTTCTGATTCTATAAGTCTATAGTTTTAAGAGAGAGCTCTGCTAACAGATTCTGTATTTTTGTTCTACTTTTCTTTGAAGGGCCGAGATGGACGAAAAAATGTGGTTCCACATGTTTTATCTGTTAATGGAAATCTGGACCGAGGTGTGCTGGCTTACCTCTACGATTCTTTCCAGCTCACAGAGAACTCGTTTACAAGGAAGAAGAATCTTCATAGAAAGGTGCTTTTGATATTTCAGAGATAAACTTGGGAAACTAAAAATATATGTTTTTCCATCATATGTTAGTGGGCTTGGTTTTTTAACACAAACTGTGAGTAATAAATTTCTTTCCATGCAGGTTATTTTACATTTTTCATTTTTTAGAATCTGGCCACAGAAGTAATAAGCAGGTTCTCACAGAATAGAACAAGGCATTCCTATTGGGTAATCTCAGAGGCATTTCTCTTTGATCCTGGCAGACAGGTAGAGAGCAATCTCTGATTCTTAGCCGCTGAGCCTTTCCCTCAGTGGCTTACATTTATTTGTATCACAGAGTGTTAAGCAGGACTATGTCAGACTAGCAAAACTTGTGAGATTGACCTCTCTGCTTCTAGTCTGACCCCAAGTGGCTATTCACTAGATCACAGGAGCTATCTTTGGGCCTGGGTCAAGGACATGTTTATGGGCTCACAATCAAGAGAGAAGAGGGACTGAAGCTATAGGAAAGAAAATAAATGCTTAAAGGAGTGAGATTTTGGAAGAAACATTAAGGGTCAAAACAGGATCAAGAACACTAGTGGAGGGATTGGTCTTGAAAAGGAGTTACTTGAAAAAGCACAGAGGAGAAAAATGATGGTATAGATATAAATAGGCTACCAGGGCTGGTTTAGCCTTTGAAGGAAGTTTTCCTCATATCCTCTATTTTCTTAGGGATTATTAGCTTAGAAAGCAGGATTATTAGCTTAAAATGTGGAGGAGTAGAGGTTTAAGTGGCAAGAATTTAGAGTATTCATATTCCCCTTGAATGTGAAAGGGAGCTGCCCCAAATCAAAAGTTTCAACATGTTGAGTCCTCAACTGGGTTTGGAAACCATGAATTTGTAGTACCACTTTGCATAGCTGAATGATTTATTTATTATGCAGTGTTCATTTAGCCTGATATGCCCATAAAGAAAGTCGCATTATAGAATTGTTCTAGGGCTTGGAATTTATAGGATATATAGCAAACGAGGGATCCTTTCTATCTCTCATACCCCACATCCAAATTATCAGCAAAAACCATTTGACTCTGTCTTCAAAATATATTCTGAATCTGACCATTTCTTACCACTTGGCCTCTTTCCACTCTGATCTAAGCCACTACCATCCCCTCCCACTAGCACTGAGTGGCCCTTTTAAAAGGTACATGTTACTTTGCCCCGCTGCCCAGAACACCCCACTAAGCTCCTTGTTTCCTTCAGAGGAAAAGGCAAAGCCCCTAAAGTGTTTTACAAAACCCTTCCCTTTTGACCTCCTCCACCCCCCACCTTACTCATTCTGTTCCAATAGCACAGACCCCTTTGCTGTTTCTAGAAAATGTCAGTCGTGCTTCCAGCTCAGAACTTTGTCATTTGTTCTCCCCTTTGCCTGAAATGCTCTCCCTCCAGGATCCAGAACCACCTTTTAAGTGTTCGGTCAAATGTCACCTCAGAGAGACCTCTTACCACCTTATTTAAAATTGCAAACAGTCCTCTCCAACCCACCCCTCTCCAGCACTTTCTATCTCCTCCCCCGCTTTTTTAAAGCACTTAACCACCTTCAGATATATTATTTACTTGTCTATTATCTCTTTATCCCCACCATGAGGGGCAAGGAGTTTTGTCCCTAGTACCTAGAACTGTTTCTGGCACCAAGGAGCCATTCAGATGTTTGTTGAGTGGATGGATGAATAAGAAGAGTGGTAGGTTTTGGCAAGAGAAAGTTCAATTGATGAGTCCCATGGCTGGGGCTGAGTAGGGAGGGCAGTGATACCCAGAAGGGGCATTTGGATTGAGGGAAAATGGAGTTGTCAGAAAACAGGAGAGTATCAAGTGAAATTACCTCTACAGAATATCTAGTGGAGAAATCAATGAGCAGCTAGATAATAGCCAGCTGAATACATCATTACATGATTGATGATCTCAGCTAGCTTCCATTTTCACACAAAATTTTTATGGTTTAAGAAGTTCCATGTTTGATGATGCTTGTGTTAGACTTAAACAAGATGTGCTATCCTTTCCCCCCCCCCAATCTCTTTCAATTGCTTTAGGTACTTAAACTTCACCCTTGTTTAGCCCCTGTTAAGGTTGCTTTGGATGTGGGAAGAGGCCCAACGGTGGAATTAAGACAGGTGGGTTAAGTGAGTTTTAGTATCATGATTTTAATTATAACCATTACTTCAAATAAATGAGTAACTTTACTGTTTAAATTTTTGATTCATTTGCTTTTTTAAAAATTTAATTAAATAGCTGTGGATAAATACTGTGGTTTATTATAGATAACTTGAAGCATAGTATATAAAAGAAGCTGCATACAGCTCAGTGATTTTGCTGTTAAAGTCATACTTACTCATAGTTGCCTTTTTCAAATGAGTATGCATAGTTTTGTTAATCCAAGTATTCATACAGATGTCTAGTGAATTCTTGCTCACTTAACATTTTTAACCTGATACTTATTGGTATAAGCACAGGTTCTAGATCTATACCTTATTTTGGTTCTTCTAATCTATCTGGTCTAATTAAACACTCTTGAGAAGCCACGAGGGTGGTTTTAGTTTCTTTCCAGACACCTGTTCAGCCGTCATGCTGGGTCCTGGGTGACTCATACCCACCCAGCACCTGAGTGAGGACACTAGCAAGATTCACCCAGCTTTCTTAGGCTCCTGTGGAGAGGTGTGGGAAGGTGGGGATAGTGCACTCAGGGGAAGGGAAGGTAGTGGTTTAATTTCCACTTTTCCCCCTGGGGTTGTGGCAGCCTCCCCAAGACCCTTGTAGTAGAAGGTCCTTGGGTTTTTGTTTTGTTTTGTTTTGCTTGAAGGACAAAAAAGTCTGCTCCCTAAATTTTTGTCATTGCAATTGCAGGTCTTGTTTTGTTTTGGTTTTGTTTACATATAAGAACATAGTATTTTGTCCCTTGTGTGTTTTTTAATTTACCAAAAGGGAGTATGTTGTATATCTCATTCTGTTTTTAACTTTTTTCCCCTCAGTGGTAGCACAGAACTTTCTGGGCTATGCAAGGGGTTTTGCTGGTTATATACATGGAGATGGAATTTCTGGATAAAATGGACACATATCCTTAATTTCACTATTGTCAGTGAGATTGTCTCCAGATTGGCTGCACCTGTTTGTATTCTCATGGTGTGGGGGTTCTCATTTCCTTAGGCCAGAGCTACTTCTCTTCTACCTCCCAACAGGAAGAGCAGATGTTTTTGTTGTCAATCACTAACTTTTTAAAATAAAATCCACAATGATGTTTATTTTTCTCTGTTAACTTCTTAGACTTATTAATATTTATATTCTCACCTATCCCCAAAATATCAAGTACCTTCACACTCATTGGTGTTTCCCTGAATGCACATTGTTGGTCCTCACCCCAGAGCTGCTGAATCAGAAACTCTGGTAATGAGGCAGAGCAACCTGTGTTTGACAAGCCCTCCAGGGGATTCCAGTTTGAGAAATTTGAGAAACAGTGCTGTAGCTCAGGCATGCCCTCCCCCACCCACCACGGCCACCCTTCCCTGCTGGGCCATTTGGTGTTGTCTGGAGACATTTTTGGTTGTCACAAGTGGGAAAGGGAGTGCTATAG
Organism: Callorhinus ursinus; assembly: GCF_003265705.2. Classification (NCBI taxonomy): domain Eukaryota; kingdom Metazoa; phylum Chordata; class Mammalia; order Carnivora; family Otariidae; genus Callorhinus; species Callorhinus ursinus. The sequence goes on from NW_027397112.1 coordinate 7,979,730, forward strand.
GCATCTCAGGGAGGCCACAGATGCTGCTAAATATCCTAACGTCAGCAGTGTGGAAGGGGAGAAATCCTGCTCTAGAGTTTTAGCTCCCAATTGTTAAGGGTTAAAATTTTTGCTTTGGGAGCGCCTGGGTGGCTCAGTCGTAGTCGTTAAGCATCTGCCTTCGGCTCAGGTCATGGTCCCAGGGTCCTGGGATCGAGCCCCATGTCGGGCTCCCTGCTCTGCGGGAAGCCTGCTTCTCCCTCTCCCACTCCCCCTGCTTGTGTTCCCTCTCTCGCTGTGTCTCTCTCTGTCAAATAAATAAAATCTTGAAAAAAATAAAAATAAAATTTTTGTTTTGTTTTGCCTCACCATTGCTTGTGAAGAAAACAGTAAAGTTTATTATGTAATATTACTCATTATTCTGTATTTCCAGTCAGGCTTTGTGTCCAGCATTCCCACTTAAAACCAATCATTCTCTTCTTGAAACGTTTTTTTTTAGTTGGCTTCAGGAACACCACTCTCCTCATTTTCTTCATACTTGTCTGGCTACTCCTTTGTTTCCTTTACTGGCTCTTTCTTCTCTTCCTGAGGTGGTGGTGTAACCCTGGGGCTCAGTTGCCAGCTCTCAGATGAGCTCACAGTTAGCACAGCCCTTTGCACTTATGCTTTTTTCTGACAGAATCTGTTTCGGTTTTGTTCCTGTTTTGAAGGGTAATGATGATGATAAAAATGCTTGTATCTGTTATAAAATTTTCTCTTAGGGAAGATTTGCGTTTAGTATTTAGCTTTGCAGTGCTTAATCTCATTTTCAGAGGAAGTATGCAATTAGTAAGTATACAGTGTATGAATTGTAAACAATATGATCACATAGCTATAAGAATTTATGCCTCGTGTTAAGGACTGGAAAAAGTGATTTGTGGTTTCACAAAAACAGGGTAGTCATTCTAGCTACTTTTACTTCGTTATATTTGAACTGTTTGTATTTTTTTCCTCAGGTCTGTCAAGGGTTATTTAATGAATTACTAGAAAATGGAATTTCTGTGTGGCCTGGTTATATGGAAACTGTGCAGTCCTCATTTGAACAACTTTATTCAAAGTAAGATTGTCTTGTCACTAAAATATGTATGTCTGTTCAGTTTTTTATCATATGTGTCTTTACGAGTAATAGAAATCTCTTCTAAATATCCTTCTAAATAAATGTAAATATATATATAATTAAAAATATTCCTAACTTTCCCATTTATACCCCATACCCCTAGTTAATTGCTACAGCAGGGAACAATATTCATTGGTATATTTGAGCACATATCATGTGCAAGTTCAAGACTTAATGTCATGTAGTATGTGCACCTGAGTTTATCATTTTATCAGGGATGCAATTATGTGTAGATGCATTTATTGAATCAGGATTGAGGGAACACGAATGGAGTGCCTTTTCCTTGTTGGTGCTGTGGTTCATTCTGAGGCTGAGTGGAAGGTAATTCCATCCCAGACAAAGGACAGAGAACTAGTTTCAGTGATCAGCACCTCTGTTCACCCAGTTGCTCCAGACTGATACCTGGATTTATCATCCTTAACTCCTTCCTCTTCCTTACTCTCCACCACCCCCAATTCATCACTAAATGTTGTCAGCCTGCTTCCTAAATAGTATCAGATCCATCTCTTTCCATCCTCACTGCACTACCCACATCAAAGTCACCGGTGTCTTTTGGCTGGGTTCTTTTTTTTTTAAGATTATTTATTGATTTATTTGAGAGATAGAGCACAAGTGGGGGGGTGCAGAGGGAGCGAGAAGCAGGCTTCCCGCTGAGCAGGGAGCCTGATGTGGGGCTCGATCCCAGGACCCCGAGATCATGACCTGAGCCAAATGCAGAGACGCTTAACCGACTGAGCCACCCAGGTGCTCCTTCTGGCTGGATTCTTGTAGTAATCTCCTGATTGATCTTCTGTCTCCAGTCTTAGCCCCTGCTATTTCATTAACTTCCATTTTTAAGGTAATCCATTCTTCCCTCCTTTGCATTTGTTACCTTCGTAGCTTTTTGTGTTGAATATCTATCTTTTGGGTGAAAAGTTGGGAAACTTTATGTTTTTCTCTTCAGTTCTCTAGTAACTTGTTAAAATCACCTTTCAGATGATGTCAGAGGAAAAATAAGTTTCTATAGTAAAGCAATTAATGGTTTCATATAAAAGTGGTGGTGCTTGAACTCTCCAGTCCCTGAGTTCTAAAGTCTTATCCTTTGAGTCATTTAAGGATAACTGAGTGAACATTATCAAGTTAGAGTTGTCTTTTGAATGGTAAAGTCTTTATTATCCCAGAATATTTTTAATGAAATATTTATTAAGCGTACATACTATGGTTTTTTAAGAGGATTTTTTAAAAAGATTTTATTTATTTGGGGAGGGGGTTGGGTGCACACGCATACGCAAATAGGGGAAGGGAGAGGGAGACAATCTCAAGCTGAGTGCGGAGCCCACTGCTGGTTCGATCACACGACCCTGAGATCATGACCCAAGTCAAAACCAAGAATTAGTTGCTCAACTGACTGAGCCACCTAGGTGCCCCCACAGTTAACTATGTTTTATGCACTTTGATAACAGCAGTAAACAAGACAGAAAAATTTCCTGTTCTTATGAAGCTTATATTCTAGTAGGACAAAGTAGACAATAAACAAGTAAACAGATAAATAATTTCTGATGGAGTCCTATAAAGAAAACAGACAATGAGAATCATGTGTCTTGGGTAAACAGAAAGAAGGCCAGTGTGGATATATTCAGTTATTGCTGAACTAGAAATGATAAGTTACCATTCTAAGCTATATATTAGGTAAGCATGATTTTGGTATAATTTGTTGTATACAAGATCTTTATCAGAGTAGTATTATAAGAGATTTAGTCTAAAGTAATGTTTCTTGGATTGTATACAAGCATCAAAAAGCTGAGATTATTCTGAGGTTCATCCATAATTTCACCCCAAATGATGTATTGAGGACCAGTGTTTATTAGATTTTATTTTCTTTTATGATTTTTCATCTATTACAATAAGTCAGAGAAACTTTCTGAGAAATTTACTTTGAATATGGTTCAGAAACTTTAAAAAAAGTGTTTTTTTGGTTCAACTCTCAAGCCCTGCTTTTGAGTTTTATGACTCTGGAAAGTGGCTGGATTCTAAAGTAATTAAAGCTGGTAATATGATGAATTTACAATTTGTATTTGTGCTCATATATTTTAACTACTTTTTTCCTTAGATACGATGAAATGAGTATCCTGTTCACAGTTTTGATTACTGAAGCTACTTTGGAGAATGGGTTAATACATCTGAGAAGTAGAGACACCACAATGAAGGAAATGATGCATATATCCAAAGTAAAAGACTTTTTAATCAAGTATATATCATCAGCTAAGAATGTATAGATTTTAATATTTGTGTAATAAATATTCTCCTTTCCTAATTTGATTGTCTTATATTAACAGATTTGTTTTTAGCCCCTTTACTTTTATGACATGGACATTTTTGGTGCTTTTTTAATTCAGTTTTTATTACTTATATTTCTTAATGGATTACATTCTATCAGACATATGTTCAGCTATAAGAAACAAAAATCCCACTATATTGGATTAAGCAAATTGTAGTTTGTTTTTCTCATAACAAGAAGTCTAGGAGGGTAGACTGTCCAGAGCTAGTATAATTGTTTCCTCTATAGTTAGTGACCCAGGCTCTTGATACCTTTCTGTTCTACCATCTTGGGTATGTTGGCTTTTATTTTTATACTTGCTGCTTTGTGGTCACAGGGTGGCTGCTGTATGTCTAGCCTTCTTGTCCACATTCTAGTCAGGAAGAAAGTAAAAGACAAGAGCTAACCAGCCAAAACTCTTCCCTTTTTAACTGGGAAAGTAAAAACTTTCCCAGACATCCCAATCAAAGGACTTGTTTACATTTCATTGGTCAGAACTGGGTCACCTGGGCATCCCTAGGCCAGTCACTGCCCAAGGGAATGAGAATATCATTATTTATTTGGATCAAACGCAACTTCTGCCTTAGGGCTTTGGTGGTGTCTTATCCTCTTTGAAATGGGTTTTATTATCAGGGAAGAAGGAGTCTTTATAGAATCTGCCACATGTGTACTGTCAAATATTGGAGATTAACCTAAAACTAAACTTTAAAAAATTAGAACACTTATTGATTTTTGAAAAGCAAGATAAAATAAATGTTAGATGGTATAATCTAATATTACGGTGTATTTTGTGTCTGGTTCTAATAGGTATATTTAAAAGAAATCTTTGAACTTTTATGTGCTGGTTATGTTTGTGTTAATTATACTATCATTACTCACCTGACAAAAATTCCAAACATAAGAAGAATAGTATAATTAACCCCAAGTGCTATCACCCAGCACTAGTAACCATCAATCTGTGAACATCTTGCCCTATCCACCCAACAACCATCCTTCCATATCAGTTGGAAGCAGATTGCAGCTCTCCCTTCATTTGTGAGTATTTTAGTTAAGTGTCTTTTGTTAACCATTATCACACCTAAAAAAAAATGAACATTACATGGTATTAAGGAATTGTTGACAGTTTTCTTGGATGTGTGATAATGGTATTATGACTTTTTTTAAAAATGTCCTTATTTGAAAGAGACACATACTTAAATATTTTTGAGTGAAATTATATGATATCTGAGACTTGCCTTAAGATTCTCCAATTTAAAAAAGGTGGTGTATTATAGATAAAAAATAATAGTGTCTCTCAGTTGTTGAAGCTGGGTGATGAGAACATGAGGGTTCATTGTATTGCCTTTTTATTTTTGTGCATGTTTGAGAATTTTCATAATAAAAAGTTTTTAAAAACCATTTCTTTAATATCAGATATCTACTCAGTTTTCAGTTGTCTTATAATTTCATAAAATTGATTGTTAGGTCTTTTAGTCTCTCTCTGTTTTTTTTAAGAAATTGGGCTGCCTATTATGGGGTTTGTTACTTTTGGATTTTGCTTATTGCATCCCCATGATGGTTTAACCAGTTCCTGTCTATATATAATTTCCTAAGGATTTGGAAGTTGAATCCAAAGGCTTAATCAGTTTCAAGTTTAATTTTGGGGGACAAGATTTTTCCTAGGTTGTTGTGTTCTATCAGGAGGCAGTACTGTCTGGTAGCTTCTCTTTTGGGGATGCTAACAATCATTGATCAAATGGGTAATATTCTGATTCTCTTTCTTCCTCATTCATTAGCTAGAATATTTCTGTAAAAACATCTCATCTATTAATTGCTTAGAGGTGTGAGAGAGGTAGGATAAATGCAGATTTGTTTCCTTTAGAGTTGTTCTCTTTGATGTTCAAATTGTCCTATCTTTGGCCAGTGGGAGCCTCTTCAAGTTGGCCTGGAGTCATTTTGACACAACTTCTGTAGTCTTTAATAGCTTGTATATTTCAGAGTTTCTGTAAGAAGTCCTGTTTCCTTTTAATGGAAAATGGTGTTTGGAAGCTGTATCTGAGTACTGGGGATACTCATTGTTAGAAGGTGATCTTTGTTTTTAGGCTTTTTCAGTGTTCAGTACTAGCAGATATGTAAGTGTGTGTGTGTGTGTTTCACCCTGAATTTAAAAAGTCATGAATTCATACCAGTACTTTATATTCAAATTCAGCACTGCAGTGTGGCGGGGGGTGGGGCAGGGTTGTTAATCAGCTTTGTTGGGATAAAATTTATATTCAATAAACTTATTTTAAATGTACAAATTACGAATTTTGACAAATGTGTAACCACCACCACAATGACAATATAGAACATTTCCATCACCCCAAAAATGTCCCCTCAAGCTTTTTAGGACTGCAGGGCTTTTACTTAATCTCTTTTATCATACATCTGTATCTCTTCCATTCCAAAATCCCAGTTCTCAAGAATACTGAGGGGCTGGGGCACCTGGGTGGCTCAGTCCATTAAGCTTCTGCCTTTGGCTCAGGTCATGATCTCAGGGTCCGGGGACCAAGCCTTGCATCAGACTCCCTGCTCAGTGGGGAGTCTGCATCTTCCTCTCCCACTTCCCCTGCTCATGCTCTCTCTCGCTCTCTCTCTCTCTCTCTCTCTCTCTCGTAAATAAAATCTTAAAAAAAAAAAAATACTGAGGGTGATAATTAGAAAGCCATGGCCTACAACTGCTCATTTGCTTGATTTCACCTTAATTGTGGCAATCTCAGAATTACCATACCAATATGACCACCGTATGTCAACTTAAAAGTTTAAATTTCAGGGGCGCCTGGGTGGCTCAGTCAGTTAAGCAGCCCACTCTTGACTTCAGCTCAGGTCATGATCTCAGGGTCATGAGATTTATATATTTATAAATATATAAAATCTTTTCTAAAAAAAGTTTAAATTTCATTTTTATAATTTAATGATAAGAGTGTTCTTTTTAAAAAAAATTTATTTTAGAGAGAGAAAGAGCACAAGAGGCAGAGGGAGAGGGAGAAAGAATCCCAAGCAGACTCAGCACTGAGCACAGAGCCTACTGCTGGCCTCGATCTCACAACCCTGAGATCATGACCTGAGCTGAAGCCAAGAGTTGGAGGCTTAACAGAGTGAGCTACCCAGGCACCCTGCTGTGAGAGTGTTCTTGAAGGCATTTGTTTGCTCTGTTATACCACGTCTTCCTGTAAGGAAGCATGGGAGAAATTTCTCTCAGACAGTTGTGCTTCTCCTGGCCTGTTATTATATGTGTTATATATTTGTTCATTTTGTTCATTCAAAAAAGGCTTTTTTGAGCACCTAAGTCCTGGGGACTGTAGGTACTGGGGATATAGTGGTGAACAAGATAGACCTTTCTGGGGGTAGAGAGGTGGGAACAGATACTAAGCAGGTATGCTCATGGACAATTTCAGGTAATTTCGGATAGTGATAGTGTTGTAGGTAATAGAACAGGATGATGTGCTTGATCATGGGTATAGTTGTGTGCTTTGCCTAGGTGGTCAGGGACGCTCAGAGGATGTGACCTTCAAACTGAGGCTGAATGATACAAAGGAGCCAGGTATGTGAGGATCTGGGGCAGAGCATCCTGGACAGAGGGACTAGGAAGTGCCAAGGCCCTTAGGAGGGAGAAGGTAGTGACCAAGGAGCAGAAAGCAGGCCAGGGGGGCTGAAGGAGGTGAGTGGAGGGGAGATGAGTAGAAGATGAGGTCGGACAGGTGGTCAGGACCCACATCACTTAGAGCCATGGTGGCCACAGCAAGTCTTCCGGAAACCACTGGGGCAGGAGGGGATGGTTTAAGTAGACAAGGGACATACTGTTATTTTGAAAAGATTACTGTGGGAATGGGATGCAGAAGAGTAGGAGGGAAGCAGGGAGACCTGTTAAGGAGCTCTGACAGGTGATGGCGGCCAGGACAAGACAGGGAGCAGTACCCTTCTTAGACCTGGCAAGAGGAGTCCCTGCACTGGGTCCTTTCTCGAGCATCCTGCTCTGGCCCTTCTCCATCTGCCTCCTTCCCCACAGGATGTTTGAGGGGCCAAGAAGGCATGCTTGGAGATCACTGTAGTCCTTAGGTGTCTAATTTTTCTAACCTGTAAATCAGTTACAACCTCTGGTACAGTGTATTGGGGAAGAGTTGAGGGCATAGTCCATGTCCCTCAAAGGTGGAAAGAAGAAAGGAAAAAACATTGAGCTTCAGGCATCACAGAACTGTCGATCATTCCTCTGGTTAGGTCTCCTTTACATCCTTCCTGAGAAGCATCACTGAGAGAAGGCAGTCTCCTCCGGTTGTAATCCACCAGCCCTGGGAGCAGAAGGGGCAGACGGTCCTCCCCGCAAGGCTTTTGTGCTGCCTGGTATTACCCTGCAGGTACCACCTTTTCCCATTTTTCTATTGGATTATTGGTGGGTTGGTTTTTTGTTTTTCAATAGTTTGTAAGAGCTCATTATATATTATGAAACTTCAAATTTTTTCTGAGATGTGGGTTCAAAGTATTTCCCCTATTTATTCTTTCGGCTTAGCTTATGATTTTTAAATGTAATTTTAAAATGAGTCATCTAATTAAATTTAGCAGTTCTTTATATCTTCTGAATTGTGAGTCATACCTAGAAAAGCCTTCCCCTCTTAAAGATTATTTTTAAATTCCTCCTGTTTTCTTCTAGCACTTCTATGGCTTTATTTTTAGGTATTTTAACATTTGACCTATTTGACTTTATTTCGTTGCAGAGAATGAAGTGTAGGGGATCCACCTTTTCTTAAATGTGATTCTAAAGTTTTTACACTATATTGAATGATCCATCTTTTCGCCACTGATTTAAAATGCCATATTTTTCATTCACTGAATTCGCACGTGTGTTTAGATTTATAGCTAGACTTTCGGTCCCGTTCCATTGTTCTACTTGTTCAGCCATATGCCAATACCACACTTTAAACATCATGGTAGCTTTATAATGTTTCCAAACCTTACATATACATCCCTGTCCCTCGCCCCCGCCTTCTGTCATTTATGTTTTCTATATGCTTCTTAAATCCTACACCCTTTATCTGTGTTCACTTTTCTTCCTCAAGTACATCATGTAGTTCTTCAGTGAGAACACAGTTGGAAAAACCTCTTTCTCTGTCTTTGTCCTAAAATGTCTTTATTTCACCCTTAGTCTTGATTGAAATTTTGGCGCATGTAGAAGATATTTTGAGTGGCCCTCTTAAACCTCATCATAACCCTCCTTCCATTTGGTGGGGTCGGAAATCTAAAAGCATTACCATTCTCTTACTGCTGGGGGATGTATGGTGGTGAATATCTTCTAATCAGATGCGTATGCTCGGGATCTAGAAAGAAGGGAGGTGGTGACGGTCGCTGAGAAGCAGGTGTCTGCAGCAGTGGAGCTCCATGTTCCGTGTCGGGCCTGAGGCTGTGGTGGCAGAGGCAGCAGTGGCAGGTAGCTGTCTGGCTCCAGATAGTGAGAAAACCTACAGATAAATTATTAAAGTGGAAGAGAGAGTTTAGTGAGGTTGCTAAGGGATACAGAATCAAACACAATAATATTGTGTTTCTGTATATCAACATGAAACAAAAACACAACTTATCATAGCATCAAAATATCAAGTACCTAGGAATAAATCTAACGAAAGATGTGTAAGATGTTTATGCAGGAAATAATAAAAACACTCTTGAGAGAATCGAAGAAGACATAGACAGTGAGTTATTTGTAGTTCGGAACATTCACTGTTCTAAAAATGTTAATACTCCCCCAGTTGACCTATTAATTCAATGCAATATCAATCAAAATCCCTATCATGTTCAGGGTTGTTTTTTTTTTTCTTTAAGAAAATAACAGGCTGACTTTTTTTTTAAGCTGACTCTCAAATTTAACTGGAAATGCAAAAGGTCAAGAATAGCTAAGACATTCTTAAAAAGGACAAGATAGGAAAATCTGCCTTTCCAGTTATCAGAACTTATTGAAAAGAGTATGGTACTGACCCAGGAGAGATAAGTAGAACAATGAAACTGAATCTAAAGCCCAGAAGGAAGGCCACATGTATATGGACATTTGATTTGTGACAAAGATGATACAGCAGTTTAGTGGGGAAAGGACAGCTTTTCAGTGGACAGTGCCAACATTGGTGATGCTCATGCGTGGGAGCAGGGAGAAATAGGGTGCTCCTTTCATACCACACACACAAACGGTTCTGCGTGGTTGTAAACCGAAATATGAAAGTAAACGAGAAAAACCTCTAGTAGGTAGTAATATAGAATAATTCTTGCATGCCCTCAAGTTGAGGAAATGCTTCGTCACCTGGACACACATACACAAAAAACACTAATCGTCAAGGAAAAGGTAGACAAATTAAGTTCTTAAAATTAAAACTTCTTTTCATCAAAAGGCAACACTGAGAGAGTGAAAAATTAAGCGTCAGAGTAGGAGAACAACTATTAAAAAATAAGAAAAAGTTAAAACACCTCCTAGAAAAACAGGCAAAGAGCCTCAAACAGGTATTTCATTAAAAAAGGAATCCAAATGATCTCTAAATATAGGAAAATGTGTTTGTTCAACCTTATTAATCTCAGGGAAATGCAAATTAAAATCACAATGAGATATCACTATATGCCCACAAGAATGGTTAAATTAAAATGACAGTGCCAGTGTTGGTAAAAATGTAGGGGGGTGAAAACTCACATACTGCTCAAGGGAATGAAGAGGTGATAGGACCACTTGGGAGAATATTATGGCATCGTCTACTTAGGCTGGGGATAAGACCCATGACCCAGACATTGTATTCCGACACATATTCAGCACAGTTGCATGCAGTTGGGAAGCAGCAGACATGTTCCTAGCTTAAGAGTGGTCACAGCTGCATAATCGCAATAGCCCCACGCTGACAAAAGCCCAAATGTGTGTCAGCTGTAGAATAGATAAATTACAGTAGATTCAAACAATGGAATACCATTTAGTAATGGAAGATGTAATTACAACTACATGCAGCAACACGGATAAATCTCACAAATATAATGTGTTTTTTTTTAAGTTTTTTTTTAAAGATTTTATTTATTTATTCATAAGAGACAGAGAGAGAGAGGCAGAGGGAGAAGCAGGCTCCCCGCTGAGCAGGGAGCCCGATGCGGGACTCGATCCCAGGACTCTGGGATCATGAGCTGAGCCGAAGGCAGATGCTTAATGACTGAGCCACCCAGGCGCCCTCACAAATATAGTGTTGAGCAAAAGAAGCCTGACACAAGAATAAATGCTATATGATTCCATTTATATGAAATTCAAAAACAGGCAAAACTAAAGACAGTATTCAGGAATGCATACTTGGTGGTAAAACTATAAAGAAAAGCAAAGAATCGATCCCCTTAAATGAGTAGTGAAGGGCGGGGCGGTGGGTTTGTGAGTGGGAAGAGGCATGCAGAGGGCGTCTGGGCCATGGGCAGTGTTCACTCCGTATAACTTACCAAATTGTCCATATCCATTTTAATGCATTTTCTTATAATGTGTGCTCTATTTCACAACAACAAAAAATGTAAAGACCCTGGATTTGAAAAAGACCCAAAGTGAAGCTGAAATAGACATGACAAAAATGTAGCTATTGAAAGGAAAACTCAGTAGACCTTTTCCCTTTCCTTTTTCTCTTCTCTTCCTGAACAATTCAGTCCAAAAGCCTGAACATCTGTGCGGGGGCGGGGGGGGATCAGGTAGAGTGGGAAGCCACAGGAAGTCGCAGCTGGGTGAGGACGGAGTCATGAGGACTACACAAGCCTAAGTACACAAAGCACTTCACAGCACCTGCACCCTGGTACGTGCTGCACACGTGGCAGCTATTGTTGTCACAGAGGAATTCTTGGGAGATGGCGTACCCGCCACCTCTGTATCTTGCGTCACATCCCCTGGGCCTCACCTCCGATTCCAACTGCTCCTGAGACTTCATTCACTTTGTGTCGATAGCATCTTGCTTCAAGTGTACAACACATACCCCCATTTTCTGCCCCGATGCTTTGCAGCTCCCTGGGTGAGATGCCAGCTTGGAATGTCCACATGCACAGCCTAGAAGTGGGGGAGGCATCACCTCCTGGGACAACCCTCAGCCAATCAGGGATGAAAGCCAATGGATAGGTCCTCAAGCAGACAGTTCTGAGAGAGTTTCTCGTTGCTCTGAAGGTTCCAGTGGAATCAATCCCCAGTTGTCCATAGAAGTGCCCAGCTCAACAGTACTCCCTGGTACTGGCTTTTCCTCCAGTCCCTTATGCTTGTTCCCCTGGGTCACCTCCCAGATAAATTAGTTGCACCGAATCCTTATCTCAGGCTCTGCTTTCAGGGCCAGTCCAGGATAAGACAGGTTATCAGAAGACCCTAGAAAGCAGCCCTAGGAAATGGATTTACACCTTGGATGGATAGCAACAGGCGATGTTGTAAGGGGGTGGTAAGGAGGGTGGTGATAACCTTTACATGCCATAGCTTCACAATTACTTTACAATTATTAAGACCTTCCTCTGCAGTGGGGAAGGAGGCAGAGGTAGAAAGTGAAGCACTAGGCTATGCAATGGTTTTAGCACTTGAAAAGCACAGGGCAATGGTAATTATATGGATTGTGGAGTTGGTTGGCTTCTACTAACTGCTTTAAAAGCTTTGCAAGGAGAAAATGAGAGACTATTGATTCAGGGCATGCTGTGAAACCCAGAGGCATTCTGGGCTTCAAAACTTCAGAAGGTCTTAACTGGATCAAATCCAATTACCATTATGGTCTGGAGCTTGCCAGCCCCTCCCCACCCCAGTGTTGACTTTTCCTCCCTGTTTTACTGCCCTGCTTCCTCACTCCTGCTGCCTGAGGTCACGTGCCATATAGGCTACCTGCATTCAAGTCCTTGTCTCAGGCTCTGCTTCCGGAGGGACCTCAAGACAGAAGAAGCAGCCAATGGTAACCAAGTTACGAAGTTTAAGACCTCAAAGACTTAAAGATTTCTAAGGGGAGCAGCCAATTAGTAGGACGCAGAGTAAGCACCATACCTCAAATAGCCTTTTTTTTTTAATTATATGCCTGGCCCTGTTCCAAGCCCTTTACATTCATTACCTGAGTTAATTATCACAGCCCCTCCATATGCTGGTGTTATTTGCCCCCTCCCTTTCTCCGTCCCCCCAAGTGAATGACACTGAAGCCCATAACTTATCCACAGTTAAGACACAACTGAGCCTGAATTATGTTCAGTCTGTCTGACTCTGGAACCCTTATTTTCTTAGCCTCTATGACACACTGATTTTCCCCCAAATAAAAATGTCAACAGAGAAAGGGCAGAAATGCTCATGAATGCTGCTTTATGGCAACAAAATCCTCAAACTAATCTGGACCTATGTGCACAGTATCCCTTCCCACCCTGGAGAGGCATTCCCATGGCCAGTGCTTCTGCTGATCTTTGCTAGGATTTAACTCCCGGTTCAACCACTACTAATCTGTGAGTGATCTTGTGAAATCACTTACCCCATCTGAGTCTAAAAGTTTCCTTACCTGTAAAAGCAAAATAATAATATTGCCCTGTAGGATGCTAGACAGTGTCTAATAACTGGTAGCTATGATTTTTCTAGTCAGAGGTCCACTGTTGGGAACTATTAAGACTGAGTTTCAAGCAACCCCCAGAAGAAGAGCAGAGCAGAAAAATTTGGGCCAAGTTGTTTTGTTCATCTAGAACCTAACAAATGCCTCTTGGCTTTTACTGGACTTGACTAATAACGCCTAGGATGAGAGATTTAAACCAGATATCATTTTGACCCACCCCTGTAGTGGTCTGAATGGTGGCTCCCCAAAAAAGATAAGTCCATGTCCTAACTCCTGCAACCTGTGAACGTCACCTTATTTGAAAAAAAGGTCTTCAGAGGGGTGCCTGGGTGGCTCAGTTGGTTAAGTGGCCAACTCTTGATTTCGGCTCAGGTCATGATCTCAGGGTCCTGGAATTGAGCCCAGTGTCAGGCTCTGCACTCGTGGGGAGTCTGCTTGAGGATTCTCTCCCTCTGCCCCTCCCCCAGCTCTGTCTCTCTCATAAATAGATCTTAAAAAGAAAAGAGAAAGAAAAAGGGGGCGCCTGGGTGGCTCAGTAGGTTGGGCATCTGACTCTTGGTTTCAGCTCAGGTCATGATCTTGGGGTCCTGGGATCAAGCCCTGTGTTGGGCTTGCATGCTCTTCTTGTCCCTCTCCCTCCCCCTCTGCTTCTCCCTGCTCTATCTCTCAAATAAATAAAATCTTAAACAAAAACAAAAAAGTGTCTTTGTAGACATAATTAAGGATCTTGAGATGAGGTCATCCTAGGGGTCCTAAATCCAATGACCAGTATTCTTATAAAAGAAAGGCACAGGAAAAGAAGTCCATATGAAGACAGAGGCAGAGATTGGAGAGATGTTGCCACAAGCTCAGGAACACCAGGAAGCATAGGAAACTGAAAGGGACAAGCAAGGATTCTCCCCTAGAGTCTTTGGAGGGAGCACAGCCGTGCTGATATCTTGATTTGAGATTTCTGGCCTCCAGAACTCTGAGAAAATAAATCTCTGTTGTCTTAAGCCACCAGTTTGTGGTGATTTGTGAAGACAGTCAAAGTAATCCATTCTCCTGTCTCCCACAGAACACTATCCTCTCTACAGAACGCCAATGGGAAATGCAGCACATAAAGGCATGCCTTTGCCATTAGCTAAGTTTTGAGGCCTGAGAACGTCCACGAAAATCAATATAAATATTTTTGCGGGCTTCCAAAATCTGAGAGCAAATTGAATAGCAATGGATAATAAATGTGTCCTTGGTGAATAATCTCATTTTCCTCTCGTAACTACGGGGACTCTTCTCTTCAGACACGTTTTCAAGGTCACCAGTTTTTGTTTTAGAATTTAGACATGGTTTTTTTCTTCTGAACCTTCGGTGGGCATGGTGGTGGGGACCCTGGAAAGGTGATCGCTATTCTGCCTCCGGGATGCACTTAATGAAGAGCACAGTGGTCTGGCGATTTCTCTTTTTTCAGTGATGTGGCAATGGGGAGAATGGTCCATGCCTAAAAATGGCAGAAGCATTTAAAAACTGTCACCAGTCAGGATCCCACCTGACAAAACTGTTGCCTGATGACAGAATTGGGTGTACACAGGCCAAAGGAATGGTGTTTAATCATGAAAAATAGTAATTCACTTTAGGTCACCAGTGAGATATTTTTGAGTATCGATCACATTTGCCTTTTCTTCATTGTAAATCAACTTTATAAAAAGGATCTTACTCTGAGATGTAGCTTGTATCTTTTTTAAATTTCAGAAGATGAGTTCTGAATAGATATATCCAGTTTTACAATCACTACAGGCTTCTGAAATATAAGAGAGAAAATAATTCAGTAAAATTAGGATATATATCCATAGAGACTCTAAAACGAACCCCCCCCTCCAAAAAACCTCATTTTAGTAGCTGGGTGGTCTGAAAGAACCATGTGTTAACTGTTTTTTTTCCTAGACTATATAAGAATAATTATGAAACTCTCAGTGTCACATCCTTCCCTCTCCAACCCCGCCCTCCCGTCTCCTAATGAGATTTGTTAGGTTGTTACTGGCTTCCTGGGGTGTGCATGTTGCCTCCATCTACCCCATCCTTGGGCTTCTAAAGCCCTGGTGGCCTTATGTCTCATGTTGATAGGATCCTCTTATCCCAAACTGTGGCTCACCATGAACTCTTGGTGCCACCTCCTGGAACACAGGGGTAGCATAGTGTATCTCCTGGGAGCATCCAGTTCCTGGGCAAAAGACAAGGAACAGTTATTGGGCCTACAATCCGAATCTCTGATCACGTGAGGGCAGTGGTTTAGCCAGCCACCCTTGACATGGTGTGCAGCCTCTGGACTTTGCAGAGAACACTTACCATCTTGGGCTGTGGGAACACACTGCCTTGGTTCCAAGCCTTGCACGGATTCCCTACCTGTAACATGGGAATAACATAAATTGGGAGTTAGTGGTGTTTGTGTAGGACAGGGTAGGTAAATTGCTTAGCACCGTGCCGGCAACAGGGTCAGGGTTAGTGTGGGCTGGTTTTGTTCTCATTGTTACCAAGGCCCTGAGTCTATTTACCATAAAGCAGCATATGATGCCTGCCTTAAGAGGGGATCATAAGAGGCTCTGGAACACAGTGTGGATCGTTCCAAACTGACATTAAAACATCTCCAAGATATGTTGTTAAATGAAAAAAATCAAGGTGTAGAATGGCATATCTATGACCTGCTACCCTTTGTGTAGATGCTAGCATCCACGTAGAAGATCTATGTGAGGATTTTAAAAATTGGTTGTTGCCCCTGTAAAGTAGGACTGGATGTCAGGGGTGGGAAGAAGACATTGTATTCTAATTCCTTTTATTTTTTTTATTTTTATTTTTATTTTTTACCCCTGGGTCTGTACAACCTTAAAAAAAAATAAAGACAACAGTCTGAATCCAACCAACCACACCAATCAAAATACCCCAAAAAATTCTCTTACCTGCTTGATTTTCACAGATATTTGCATATATTCTTACTTCCCTGGCCGTATTTCCATAGTCTCCGGGTGCTTTATCTCTTATAGCTTTTACTACATAAAGTGAACCATTTATGTAGAATCATTAAATTAAACCAGTTCAGCCACATTTTCTCATTTCCTCTGCCAAGGAGCAGAATCCCCCAAAGTTCCGAAACAAAGAATAATCTGCTCCTATGGCCTAAACTGTTGTCTATTGAAGGAAAACCATGGACTCAGCAAGGAATCCATAGCACCCTCTTCTCCAAGCCAGAAGCCCTTCTGATTTATTTTTCTGGGTCTGCGAGAGACATCCTTTACTTATGCCAGAGACACATCACGTTTTCTTTCCTTCACTGAAAAGAACAGTCTGTAAAAAGCTTTGTAATATCTACAAGAGACAGTAAATTACCCAGCTGAGTTCTTTTTAGTCCTGGCCAGTAACCAAGAACACTAATTCTACTTTTGCAAGACTTTTTGTAGGAAGGGAAGACAGGTTTTAAAAAATGTATAAGATGTATACTTTTTTTTTTTAAGATTTTATTTATTTATTTGACAGCACAAGCAGGGGGAGCAGCAGAGGGAGAGGACGAAGCAGGCTCCCTGCCAAACAGGGAGCCCAATGCGGGGCTCGATCCTAGGACCCTGAGATCATGACCCGAGCCGAAGGCAGACATAACCAACTGAGCCGCCCAGGCGCCCAGACGTATACATTTTGACATCTATTTTCAAGTCTTGTGTCAACTAAGTTTCTGACTTGTCTGAATGATAACTCTCTAGAGGAGGCATAGGAGGTTAACAAGTATCTTGGTTCTCTCTATCTTAACAAGAACTTGGTTCTCTCCCTAGCTATGACAGTATCTCCCCGTTGTACAGGTCAGAACACTGAAGCTCAGGCAAGTGAAGGAGGCTGCCCGATGCCCCTCAGCTCACTGCTGGGATGCTGATGCTGAGACATGCTGTTCTTTGTGCATATCTTGATATTCCTCCATACTTGCATGCCAAGTGAAAAGGCCATTTTGAAATCATAAGTAGAGGTGGTCATAAGAGGTGAATAATGAAAAGCAGTGACTGGGGCTTGATGCAGCACTGAGGGTAGGCAGAGGACAGTGATGCTTTTGTTGGTCTTCTTTGAGCTTCCTCTGAGTGGCAGAGCTAGGCAGCATGCTGACAGATACAAGGCAAAGCTCTTGCCTTTGCGGAGCTGCCAGTCAGAACCCACCAGCTTGTTTGCAGGGCCCGGTGCACAGCGAAAATGCAGGGCCTCTTGTTAAAAAAGTATGAAGATCTGTGCACCTATGTTCGTGGCAACAGTATTCACAGTAGCCAAAAGGTGGAAGCCACCCAAGGGCCCATTGATGGATGAGTGGATCAACTTAGTGTATATATGCATATGTATCTATGGATCTGTCTGTAATGAAGATTCTTCAGCTTTAGAAATGGAGGAGATTCTGACACATGCACAACATGGATGAATCTCGAGGACTTCTGCTGAGTGAGATGAGCTAGTCACAGAAGGAGAGATACCATAGGAGTCCGTCATCTGAGGTCCCCAGAGTAGCCAAATTCATAGAGACAGAAGAGAGAGTAGTGGTTGCCAGGGGTTGGGGGAGGGGGACTGAATGGGGAGGGCATAATGGGGACAGAGTTTCAGTTTTGCAGGATGAGAAAAGTTCCATGCGTGGACAGCGGTGATAATTGCACGGCAGTAACAATGCACCTTATGCCATTGAACCGTATACTTAACAATGGTTAAGATGGCAAATTGTATTGGTCTGTATATTTCACAAATTAAAAAATAATTTTAAAAAGAGTTAAAAAGAAAAAGTATTCAGAATTTCAAGACAGTGACAGCAGAGCACGAAACCCAGTGTGGGGCTCTTCTCAGTGCAGGGGCTCCGGGTGACCGCACAGGTCACGGACCTCCAAGCCATCGAAACAAGAAGGGCTTTTGCCAGAGAAACGAGAACCAGCTTAGGTGTGAGCTGTGCGGGAAGCCGGCTTCATTTACCTTCCCCTTTTGCCTCTTTCCCTTCTCTTTGTTCCCCTCGTATCCCATTTTATATTTCCCTTTCCCTTCCTCTTCACCTTCTCTTCTGCTTTCTGTACCCAACACCCATAGCAAACAATGCAAAAGCTGCTGAAGAACTTACTTGTTTTGTACTTTGGTAGTATCCAAAATGCCAGAATCAAGATTATTACAATTAGCACCAGCAATAACCCTGGAAGCAGTAGCTGCAGGCAGAAAGGACAGCCGTCTCCACCTGGAAGAAGACAGCATTCACTGGTCACCACACAGCTTTCTTTTCCAATGGTATTGAACTGTGGAATGTTCTGGAAAGGGCAGTCACCACCGTCTCCCAGGCTAACTAATGTACTGTGCACCCCAGTCTCCAGACTGCTCTGGACACCTGCCACTCTTGAGAATTAACTTGTTAGTGAAGTTCTGGAAGTCACAACCAAGTGCATCTTCCACATGGGCTCATACAAAGAAGAGAAAAACAGCACAGCATTTAACAGATGGATTCCTGGCAGCGTTGTTAGGATCATAAGGCTCAGAAAAGCCTGGTCATTTATTGGGCAAAGCCCTTAGTCATTTGGTATGATTTATGTCACTTAAACAGCTACCATTCATTATTAACTACACCCCAGACACTGTTAAGCGCTTTACATGCATTGCCGTATTTATCTCATTGCTATCATTCCCATTTTACAGATGACTAAAGTAAGGCTCAGAGGGGTTAAATGACTTTCCTACAGTCACACAGCTAGTAAATGGGAGGGCTGTGACTGTAGGCAAAGCTTGACTCTGGGGCCTGAGTCCTACAGGCTGCCTCATTTGTTAGAACTTACTGAACACCAGGGCGTGGGCTCTGTTCTGAGGATGAGGCTGGGTGAAGTGTTCAATACCTAAGCATGCCTACTGCCTTAGCTAACCTTTTTTGTTCTATCCTTCTCCTACCTCAATGAGTGTCCCTTTGTAAGGTCCTGGAAAGCCAGATTTGAATCTAGAATTCTCAAACTCCTCAGCGTTCTGCACTAGAACCTGGCAGCATGCAGAGAGCCAGCCCCAGCCTGGCCCACCTTTCCACTCAGGCTCTGACCTGCACCCTAAGGGGTCTCGTGTGCACATGGACCCTCCAGCTTGCATGTACAGATGTTGTCCATGCTCCCCACAAACAGCCCCCTTAACTCAGGGCCAGCGATGCTCACTTCCTTTCTGTGGGACAGCCTTGGGAGGATGAGCTGGGAATGAGACTTGTGTAGGCCCTGGAAGGTGGGTCCCGATCTGATTGGGTAGGGAATTCAGGTCCAGGTACCTAGAATATGGTTCAGGAAAGTGGGGATACAGGGTCCAGGTGGGTATATTCTCCTGTTTCCCCCTGAGCTCCTCAGCCGAGGGGAAGATGCATGGCGGAGAAAGCACCAGAACAGTGCCCTCCCAAACACAGCGCTGGGACAGGAGCTCTTCTCACCCCAAGGAGGGTCCTGGAGGTCTCCACTCACCAACCCCTGGCAGTGGGCAGTAAACAGCCAAGCAGGCGGGCACAGGTGTTAGAAATCAATGGAAAAGCAAAAGAGAATCAAAACCCGGCAGCTCCAAGAGATGCAAAATCTGATGTGATTGCTTAGAACCTGGGCCGTGGAAGATCAAGGCAGGAAGCAGGGTCAAGTTAGGAAGTCTTCCTACAGGATTGTAGGGATGTAAGTCTCCCTACAGGATTCCTGACCTAGCTTCTAGGCTCATCTTCTTCCTTTTAGTGGCAGAAAGAAACCCCATCGGGGTTTGTGTGGAACCTCCCAAAGGAAAGGCATTTGGATGCAGATGGCCAGCATGGGAAGTGGGTGGGCAGAGAAGCTACAGTTTCTGGAAGCAAATGCAGACCCTGTGGAAAGAGCTCAGGTAGCCCTTACCTGGTGGGGGATTGATGGAGACTGGCTGACTGTATCTTTCATGGTCAGGCAACCTGTTTTCACTTTTGCACCTGTACTCTTCCCTTTCTCCAGTGTTGTTCTTGCTTACGTTGAATTCAGCAGGCTCCCTTACATGCTTGAAATTAGGTGGTGATATGGCAATATCTTTCTCAAAGAAAGTATAAGTGATGGGCAGAGAGCCATTGAGCTACAAACGTAGTATTATATGTCGGTCTGTTTCTATGTTAATGACATGAATGTTCAACACTGGTGTGATCACTGGGTCTAGAAAAATGGAAGTGTGTGTTAAATGATAAGGTTGGATTCACTCAGTCCACAAACGTGGATTGAACCCCTACTCTGCTCCCGACCGTGGACCAGAAGATGAATGACCCCCTTCTTGAGACGTCAGGCAGCTGGCTGCCCAGTGAGAAAGACCAACGGTAAGTGGTTAGCTGCACTCAGTGCAGCACAAGCCAGGTGCTGAGAACGCCGGAGGGTGGAAGGCGTCTCTCTGCTTTGAGGAATCACAGCACAAACTTGCCTTTCATCAGAAGTCTCAGTCTGTTCATTGTTGAGGATGAGTATAATTTTGTCAAAGATCTAGTTTCAAGTATGAAGTTGAGAGGTACTTTTATTCCTAATCTTTATAAGGCTACGGGGGGGGGGGTTTCTTTTTTAATCAAAGAAATCTAAAAATATCTTTTCTAACTTTTTATTTATAGAATTCAGCTGTACAGTTATCTTCTACTTCCTCCCACAAGCAGGAAGTAACCCTGGTAAATAGATTCAAAGGAACTTTTCAACAGGAAGTATGTGGGTCTGCTAGATTCTGTCAGGTCATACCCTATTTTGTGGGAGAATCCAGCTATATTATTGATTTTATAATTCATTAATAGGGGCACCCAGATGGCTCATGTAGTTAAGCGTCTGCCTTTGGCTCAGGTCATGATCCCAGGGTCCTGGGATCGAGCCCCTTGTGGGCTCCCTGCTCAGTGGAGAGTCTGCTTCTCACTTTCTCCTCCCTCTGCCTCTCACCCTGCTTGTGCACGCACTCTCTCTTTCTCAAATAAATAAATAAAATCTTAAAAGGGGGGGGTGATGCCTGGGTCAGTTAAGTGTCTGCCTTTGGCTCAGGTCATGATCCCAGGGTCCTGGGATCAAGCCCCTTGTGGGCTCCCTGCTCAATGGGGAGACTGCTTCTCCCTCTCCCTCTGCTCCCCTCCCCCCGCTCATGCTCTCCCTCTTGCTCACTCTCAAATAAAAAAAGAACTAATTCATTAATAAAGCAGAATAATAGGAAAGGAAGGAAAATTGTTGAGTATCCATCATTGTCAGGCTTGCTATTCACATTACCTCATTTCACTTCACAATAGTACTACAAGGAAGATAGTTTCATGCCCATTCCACAGATGAACAAGCTGTGATTCAGAGAGGTTAAGAAACTTGCCCAGGGTCACTTAGCTAGTAAACAGCAGATCCAGTTGGCTTGGGCTAACGCCCCAGCAGATTTTTTCTTTAAACAATATCAGTTTGGCACAGAAACAGTGAAATACAGGGACCAAAGTATAAGTAAAATCAAAGAAAATAATTTAGAGTCTCCTTACTCCACCCCTCCCCTGAGCAGGAATCCCTGGGGAAGCATCCTTGACAGAGCAGTACCTGGTAACAGTGGCCTCCAAGAACAACTTTGGGAATAGTAATGGTGGCATTGGAAAGCAACTTGGGTAACAGCACCAACAGGACATTCTTCCTATGGAACTGAAGTCTATATCCTGTAATTTTCAGGAAGGGGCCGTTGAAACATTCATGAGGAAGCAGAGAGCACAGACTCCTCTCTGAGATGGGATGATCCAAACTAGACCAAGGATTGATATCTCAAGTGATTGGAAAAATGTATACTCCCCTGAGAGTTTGTAAAAAGACTGGCAAAGCACATCACAGCATCATGGTGATCAGAGTAAGGGAATAGCTACTCTTCACTAAACCAGATATTTTTTTACAAATTTCAGGGAGCCCTTTTAAGACTCATTCAACTGCCACCTTTCCCATAAGACCTTTCCTAAATCCTCCAGGCTGATGTGCTTCCTCTTCTGCCTCCCATCATGATCCACTTGGATTTCTCATGGTCCCCCTCATATGGAACCTGTTTGAAACTGAACTCTAGCTAATCTGCTAATTATTGAATAATCAGTAGGTAGATAAACATATACTAAAACCCTATTATTTAAGAAATGTTTTTATTTATATATTCATTCATCCATCCATCCATTAATTCACTTATTTTATCATGGTAAGAAGAGTTAACATGAAATTTAACTTAAAATTTTTAAGTGCTCAATACAGTATTATTAACTGTAAGCACAATGTTGTACAGCAAGATCTGGAGAACTTATATATCTTGCATACCCACAACTTTATACCTATTAACAACTTTCCATTTTCCCCAACTCCCCATCCCTCCAGTTTTCCCCATCTCAATAAAGGCACCACTCCTCATCAGCTGATTACATTAGAAACCTGGAAGTCATTCTTGATTCCTTCCTCACCTTCATGACCTGTGAATCCAAATCTAATCATTAACAAGTCCTGCTGTTTCTTCCTCCAAAATATATCTTGAATCTACCCACTCTGTCCATCCTCACCATTGTCTCCTAGATGACTGCAAGAGCCTCCCAACCAATCCCCAACTTCTACTCTTGCCCCACCTCACCTAGAGTGGAATAACTTGGCAGATGATAGTTGGGTCACAGGCCCAGCCTGCCTCCAGTCTCGCCTGGGGCCACAGTCCCCTCATCTGACCTTCAGCCATACCAGCCTCCTATTAGGTCCTTCCCAGCCAGCCAAGTTCTTTCCCAAGTTGGAGCCCCTGCACAGGCTATTGTCCCTTGACTAGAGCCCTCTTTCCCTGTCTCCTCACCTAGCTAATGCCTTCTCATTCTTCAGGGCTCTACTTAAATGTCATCCCCTTTGAAAAGCTTTACCTAACTACCCTATCTAAGTAGAATGCTCCACCATCCCCTGCTTCTCTCCATCACTGTGCCAGTTTGTTTTTCCTTCCTAACAATCAACAAAGTTTGTGATCATGAATTTGGGTACTTGGGTTTTGTATCTCCCCAACTAAGACTGTAAGCTCCACTAGAGCAGAAATGAATGTATAGCCAGGGCTTGGGACATTTGGGATATCAGTAATATTTGATGAGTGAATCAGTGATCATTATTCATGGCTCATATCCCTACTAGGCTGGGGACAAGAACATGTCTTAGGCATCACTGAAACTCCAGCAACGCCCAACATAATTACTTGCACAGGGTAAGCACTCAATAGATACCTATTAATCTGATCTAAATGAAGAGGAAACAGTTTTATAACCTATCAAAACAGTTCTACAGGACAGTGTAATTACTGTAACAAATTGCAGGAAACGTGTACATTTACCTGGAAGGCAGGATGTGGGAAGATTTTCTACATATCTGTGGGACAGAAGCTCAGCAAATGAGTACTTGGGGTTTTTTAATCAGCTAATTTAAGGCTTCAGCCATTGAGTTCATAAACCATTTAAAATCGGGCTTATTCCTTGCAGGAGTGTATGCCCCTGTTATTCAAATGGAGGAGACCCACACCAGTGGTGGCTCTTGCATCCTTTCTCACACTGAACCTTGGTGATTTGAAGGACATTTGGATGCTTTCCCTGCCAATAAGTGCCTACTCTCCTCACCCCATTCTGCCCACAGTAGACTGAGACTCTCACCCAGAGTTAAAGCCAATGTTAGGATTATACTGCCTATCTTCTCAATTCATATTTTAATGATTGAGGACTGGAGATATATCAAAGGTGTAGCCAAAGGGAATATCTAAAGTTGCACAGGAAGCTTGTGGTACACAGGTCCCCCAGTGCTCATCCCATTGCTCTTTCTGCGATACCAGGCTGCCCAGTCCAGTCTGGTGGCCTATAATGACCACTAGAGAATATTTTCAGCTGGGGGATAGTTGGACGCTTAACTGAGTGAGCCACCCAGGGGCCCTGACTATCATTGATTGTTTTGGGTTTTTTTGTTTTTTTTTTAAGATTTTATTTATTAGAGAGAGAGAACACGAGCAAGGGGGAAGAGGGAGAAGCAGGCTCCCTGCGGAGCAGGGAGCCTGACATGAGGCTTGATCCCAGGACCCTGGGATCAAGACCTGAGCCAAAGGCAGATGCTTAACTGACTGAGCCACCCAGGTACCCCTATCACTGATTGTTAAGATGGTTATAACCTAAAAAGCTAAGAACCATTGAGCTAGAGCAGTGGTGCCCAATGGAACTTTCTGTAATGATGGCAGTGTTCTTTGTCTGCATTGTCTAATACAGCAGGCACTGGTCGGCTGTGGCTATTGAATACTTAAAACATGACTAATAAGACTAAGGAACTGAGCTTTTTATTTCATTTAATTTTAATTAATTTGGATTTAAATGTAAATAACCGCATGTGGCTTGTGGCTACTATGCTAGAGAGCACAGACCTAGGGTCACTCAAAGATTTGGTCAGTAAGTCAGAGCTCCTATGTTTAGAAGCCTCCAGGTACAATGCACACACATTAGCCGGGAAACCCTATCTCCACCTCCTAGGAGTCCACTATCAAGGTCATGAGACCATTAATGCTAGGTTGTGAGAGGCTTGGGGTGGGAAGATGGGAGAGAAAAATACAGTAATAATAAGATGTGTTTGGGCAAGGAGAGCGCTGGCTGATGGAGCACCTGGTGGTAGTCACTGCAAAGGGGAGAAGGTGGGAAAGGCCTGGGGCTTTGAAGACCCTTGCCGCGGTATCCACTACTGATTCTAAGACTTCTCGAGTCTTCAGAGAAAAAGTAATTTTTGCCTACATGATGGGGATCCTAGAGTAAAGGATCTAGAAAAGATCTCAACAATTTCCCAAATTGTTCATGTAAGATTTTTGTCTAAGGCAATCAGGCTACTATTATCTGAAGTAGGCAGAAGTCTTTGGAAGACGTATTCGGGACTGCCAAGTTGTCGTTCCCCAAGTGCCAGCCATTGAATTTGGCCCCTCTACCCGCTCCCCTGCACCCAGCTGAATACGACTTATCTCTGGAAGCTGGGAAGGCACAAGCTGAGCGGTTGGTCATATGAGCTCACCCTCTTAAATGGGAGTACTTGCTTCAGTCAACAATCCCAGCCACAGAAGGCTCCACGAAGATCCTGACCTGATTCGTTCGACCTCTGCAAGATCAGCAAATATCTATCCCAATTTCAAACCCACTCCCAGGACCTCACTCGTAGGAGCTCTGTTTGAAATTGGGTCCCTCTTCTGGTATTATGTTTTAAAAACTGACAGAGATAGGAAAAAACAAAAACAAAAAACTTATCCAGGAAGGAAAATTGGATTGGACATTTAATGTTTCATATTAAGTCTGGCAACGATGACTCTATGTATTATTGTTTAAACAAATCTTCTATTAATCATTTTTAAAAAGTCTTTAGAAGAGAAAGTAAAATGGAATTAATAAGAACAAAGACCTCAGTGACATACTTTCCAGACTCTTGAGTATTTGTAGGGGAGCAAAGAGCCCACTGTAGAACAGGAAGGAATCCCACAAATCACAGGGCGCCCCCAGGAATGAGTGCCCTACTTACCCACAAATGTGAAGTTGAACTCCTGACTGTATTTGACCAATGAACAGTTAGAAACTTGGGCTTTGCATTTGTAGGGGCCCAGCTCATGGGCTTCTGAGATGCTTAGGTTAAAAATCATGGGTTCACCTTTTCCATCATGGGTTCTCAGGTGTTTCTCACGCCGAAACAAAAAATAGGTGATCTGTAGTGATTTGTTCTGGTTGGAACAAATTAGCGATACATTTTGACCCCTCATGACCGCTTTTGCTTCTGAGTCCAAACTTGGAGAAAGGAGTTCTGGAAAAGAGAGTAACACGAGAAAACGTCTTTGTGAATGTGCCTTAATAACTAAATGGTAACCTGACCACATTTTGTGGGTCAAGGTGGTAGGGACACTGGTTCCTGGAGAACTTTCTTGCTGCACAGCCAGGCTGACCAGTGTGTGAGGAAGCCTCAGCACCTACAGAAGCTCCTTCCAGTGATGCATGGGGGGCCTTGACAAGCTCTCTCATGCTTGCCACCTCTTTTGCCACTGAGAGCTTGAAGTGGACACTGGTTTTTTTTTCTCTTTTTTAAAATGTAAATTCCAGTTAATTGACATACAATATTAGTTTCAGATGTACAATTTAGTGAAGTGACCTCTTAAAACTGGCTATGCTGACTTAGAAATATTAATTGATGCTTTGTATCTCTAAAAGATAAAGACTTTTTTGGTAAACACAACAGTACCATTATCACACCTAAAAATTAATAATGTTTTTAAAATGTCATCAAACGGGGCGCCTGGGTGGCTCAGTCGGTTGAGCATCTGCCTTCGGCTCAGGTCATGATCCTGGGGTCCTGGGATGGAGCCCCACATCGGGCTCCCAGCTCTCTGGGGAGTCTGCTTCTCCCTCTCCCTCTGCTACTCCTTCCTCCCCCACTTGTGCTCTCTCTCTCTCTCTCTCTCAAACAAATAAATAAAATCTTTAAAAATAAAATAAAATGTCATCAACATCTAATTAGTGTTCAAATTTCCCTAATTGTCTGTTGTTGTTGTTTTTGGATCCAAAATGGCCCACTGTAATTAGTTGATATGTTTCTTTCTTTTTTTTTTTTTATTTTTTTTTTAGTGTTTGGTTTTTTTTAGAGTTTTTTTTATAAGGTTTTATTTATTTATTCATGAGAGACAGAGAGAGAGAGAGAGAGAGAGGCAGAGGGAGAAGCAGGCTTCCCGCGGAGCAGAGAGCCCGATGCGGGGCTCGATCCCAGGACCCTGGGATCATGACCTGAGCTGAAGGCAGACGCTTAACCATCTGAGCCACCCAGGCGCCCCTAGTTGATATGTTTCTTATGCCTTTTTTAATCTATAGACACTTCCATCTTTTTTTTCCCCTCCCCCTACAGGTTATTTGTTGAAGATAGCAAGCTGTTTATTCTATAGTGTTTTCCATGGTCTCAGTTTTGTTGATCACATTCCCATGGTATCTTTTACCATGTTCCTCTGTCCCCTGCCCAGAGGCTTAATGAAATTCAGATTAGCTTTTATTTAGCAAGAACTCATGGGGTTAGTATGCACTTCCATGAGGAGGCACATAATGTCTGATCATCTCTCTTTTTGTTTCTTAGTAGGCTTTGACAATAACCACTTGGAAGCATTATTTCACTAGAGGTTGCAAAATGGTGATATATTAATTCTATCTTTCCTTTTTTATTTATTATCTGAAATAATTCTATAAAGGGAAACTTGCCCGCATCAACTCTTTAGTTCTACTGAAGTATGGTTTGCATAGAAAAGGCAGGATAAATGCTTGGTTCTCTCCCTTTATTGACCAGTTCTGAAAATAATGAGTTTGTTTTCTAGCATCTTGTAACAGTAGGATATTTTTCTTTCATTGTTGTTATTTTTTGTTTAAGAATCATTATGAATTCATAGTTTAAACATATTTGATGTATTTCAATCCATTGCAATTATTATTTTTATTGTCCCATTTTTTGACTATGGGAAGCACTTCGGAACCAGCTCCTAAGTCCTTTTTTTGTTTTGTTTTTGTCTTAAGGTTTTATTTATTTATTTATTTGAGAGAGAAAGAGAGTGCATGCGAGAGAGTGAGCAAGGGGGGAAGCAGAGTGCATGCGAGAGAGTGAGCAGGGGGGAAGAACAAAAACAGAGGTTTGTTTTTAAGTAAACTCTGTGCTCAGTGTGGGGCTCGAACTCACCACCCTGAGATCAAGAGTCATATGCTCTACCAACTGAGCCAGGGGGCACCCCTCCTGAGTCCTTTTGACACTACCCAGCAGTCTTTGATAGCTTGTATGTTTGTATTTTTTTTATTTTAAAATGCCAAGGGAAATAATAACCCTCATCAGAAAATCTAATGTAAGAGAATAAAATTATTAAAGAAGAGAAATATTAGAAAATGTTTTTATGGGCACTTGGGTGACTCAGTTAGTTAGGCGACTGCCTTCGGCTCAGGTCATGATCACAGAGTCCTGGGATCGAGCCCCACATCGGGCTCCCTGCTCCATGGGAAGCCTGCTTCTCCCTCTCCCACTCCCCCTGCTTGTGTTCCCTCTCTCGCTGTCTCTCTCTCTCTGTGTCAATTAAATAAATAAATAAAATCTTTAAAAAAAAAATGTTTTTATATCACCCGAGAAGAAAAGTTCTTCCAAGTAAGGCACAAAAATTGAGAGCCACAAAGAACTTAAAGCTTTTCTATGGCAAAATTAAGACAAGTGACAGCCTAAAAAAAAATACTTAACACATAAATGAAAGCAGAGGATTCTTTTTATACATATAAGTCAATGGCAAATGAGTAAGAAAAAGACAAATAAATGGACAAATAATATGAATAGGTAATTCCCAGAAGAATGAATGCAGGGGGCCATTAAATATGGTAGGGCCAGGGGATAGCTTGGGTGGAGGAGGGGTTTAGGCCCTTCAAAAATGCCAACAACTTCCCTTCCACTCTTTGGTCTGGACAACTAACATTTTCTCAGTCTTACGTATAAACTCAGCTTCAAGACAAAGCCTCTCCTCTCTTCCCAACCATATAACCATCCCTAAATTTCCTCCCCATGGAACTGAGTGTTCATGACCAATAAACATGAAAAAGACTCAGCCTCATGAGTAATGAGGCAACTACAAATCATAACAATACTGAGATATTGGTTTTTACTCATCAGATTGGCAATTTACAAACATTGTCTCTGCTATTGGAGAGGGGTGGGAAACATTCGCCCATGTGAGTGGTCACTGTTGGTGAAGTTTCAGGGTATTGGGAGGGCAACTTAACAATTCAAATGTACTTGACCTTTGACCCAGCAATTTCACCTTAGGATTTTATTTTATTTATTTTTAAAGTTTTTTTTTTAATTTATTTTTGAGAGAGAGAGAGAGCAAGAGAGAGCGCAAGAGCCGGGGTTGGGGGACAGAGGGAGAAGCAGACTCTCCCCGCTGAGCAGGGAGCCCGATGCAGGACTCCAACCCGGGACCTTGGAATCAGGACCTGAGCCGAAGGCAGACACTTAACCGACTGAACCACCCAGGCGCCCCAGTGGCCTAGCATTTATTGACAGTTCACCAAATGTCAGGCGCTGTGCTGAGGGACATGGCTTGTCTCACTCAGTCCTCCTCATAAGAACCCTCCCCGGTAGGTGCTTTTATTATCCCCACATCACAGAGGAAAGAGATTGTCAAGTGGTTGCATCATCCACCCAGGCTGCCTGCTGGAAAACAGGAGAACCAGGGTTAGGACCATGACCCTAGCAGGTCTAGTTCTATGATGATAAACTGTCTCCCAATACATATTTTTTATTTTGTCGCTTAAATTATTTTACAATGATTATGTGTTGATTTTGTACATTAAAAAAAACAACAGCAGGGATGCCTGGATGGCTCAGTCGATTAAGCTGCTGACTCCTGATTTTGGCTCTGGTCAGGATCTCGGGGTCCTGGGATGGAGCCTTGCAGCTGGCTCCACGCTCAATGGGGAGTCTGCTTGAGATTCTCTCTCTCCCTCTCCAGCCCCTCTCTCCCCCCTCCGCCCCTCTGCCCACTCTCTCTCTCTCAAATAAATAAATAAATCTTCAAAAAAAAGCAGAAAGAAAAATATTTCATTATAAAAACAATCTCAATATTTTATCTCTAAGTCTCAGGAAAGAAGCTTCAATTCCCGGCCTCACATCGCTTCATTTAAACTGTAGGTGATGGAAAAGACTCGACTCTTTGGTTGCTCATCTAAAAGCACAGAAAGACTTAATCATGAACGGTCGCGTTGGGAAAGCTGACCATCCCCACGGTGTCGGTGAAAACGGTTTTGGTAAAAGAAGAGAAGGAAGTAAATGAAACTTACTGTTTATTCTTGTGTCACAATCCAGGGCAGCTTTTTGTACTGAAAGAGAGAAAAGGAACGTAAGAAAACTCTTTCTCCACATCACGTTTTGGTTTGGAGATGCAGGCTTCAAAATGGCAAATGGGCCTTACATATGAGAGAAGAAAAAAAGCCCCAAAAGAACAGTTTATTCAAATATCTGCACATTCTCTCAGAAGAAATTGGATGGGAGGGAAAGGAGGCGTGGTGCCCCCATAGGGGTGAGTCATTTAGGGACTTCCTCCTTTTCTGACCAACTTAAAGAAATTGGAGTTGCTGGGGCAAGCTTGAAACAATATGACTGGTTGGTTTGACCAGCATGTGTTCCCCCAGTGAGTTCTTGTACGAAGAGAGAGATGTGGTAGGTCGCCGTAACTCTGGCTGCCTGGGAAGCTGGACAGTGGGAGGAAGAAGGAAAGACAGGACTGTGATTTCGTCTTTGCAAAAACCCACCTGATCATCTCTCTCTGGATTCGGCCTGTATCGAAAGGAATTTGACGGAAGTTGGGTTCAGCCTTGGGAAGCAAATACTGACTGTCTGGAGTAGATACACACAAATGAGCCATCAGAAATGTCTGGTTGTGTTACATGCGGATTCCTAGGCCCCACTCTAGACTTCCTAGGGATAAAATTATAATTTTATTATATAAAATGGGACTCTGAATTATAAGAAAGGGTCCCAGCAGTCTCAGAGTCTCTACCATACAACCCAGAGGGGCTTGTGATTCACTTCTACTCGATCTAGAATCCTCCTGGCTCTGTGAACTGGATGTAGGAGTAAACCCGATGTTCCAGTGTCACCAGTCTGCGGTAGGGAGTGGGATGTGTTGAGGGGCTTTCCAAGTGGAGGGAGCTGTGACCCAGCCAGGCCCCTTTGGCGCAGTGATTTCTGTTGCCATTAGCGGGCCTGCCCGATAGGTCTGGCACTTTCCTGTGGACAAGCACCCAGTTCCCTGCCCAGGTACATGTTCTTCTGGGGCATTGTCCAAACTCCTGTATTCACTCACTCCGGGTGCTCCTTGCTTGGGCTCCCCAGGTCCCATCCTATGGTGGTCAGTCATTCCAAGTCCCACACATGGCCACCACGGGGGGACTGAGCAAAACCAGGGTCTGCCGCCTGGCTACCACCATCTGGAAGCAAATCATGAGTTAATTCTCAGTGCCTGGAAGGCCTTTATTCCCTTCTGACAGTAAAAGTTACTGTTTCGGCACCCACTCTTCTAAAAAACACGACCCTCAGGGATTGACAGTGATTTTTCATTCAGGGATATTGGCAGTCATGTCTCTCACTAAAGAGAGGGAGGGGAAGAAGCTCACCAGCTTAATCTCTGGTGGGATGATCCTTCTGTCAGAATTTTTGCCAAAGGAAATTGGAAGTTTTGCAGGCATTGCTGTTTTGACACTTTTCCCACCAACATCTCACGCATCCTTGCCTGGGCAGGGTGGGGGTTGGGCTAGTTCCTGGGAACTTTCATGCCCAGGGGGAACTGGGAAGGGGGTGATACTTTGAGAAAAGCTGATGTGTTTGGGGCATTTCCCCATGTGAAACTCAGCTGGGTCAGGAAACTTGCAGGCCACAGCTTAGACACAAAGACTGTAAAGGAAACCAGAGGAAGTGCAACTTGCATCTGTTAGCAAACACTGGTTGCTAGGAGTGCTTTAGCGAGCCTCCAGAAAAGGAAAGTAACTTGTCCAGGGTTACAGGATAAATCAAGAGTGAAGTCTCAAATGGAAAAAGAAAAAGTTTATCCATGGACCTGTCACATTCAGTAAATTTAGTATATTCCTTTCTGTTGTCTAAGAGCTTCACACTGATAATCTAATTTAATCCTTATAAAATATCTATGAGGTATGCAGAGGTATTAAAAATATTTAACAATCACAAAACAAAACAAAACCCACAGGAAAAAAACCAACAAAAAAATTAACAACCAGCAGAGTAATGTAAATACATAACTCGATGCACAGATCAAAAATTTTAAAATATATCCCACCACCACCCCTCTTTTATCTCTAAGTAAACAAGCCATGTTCTAAAGCTACTTAACCAGTGATATACGTTTGTATGCAAATTGTTCATCAAATCATTCTCATAATTTCCAAAAATTTGTTGTTGTTAAGAAATGGTTGGTGCAGTCTTTTGTTATAGGGCTCACTGTCTGGGATGATATGATATGGGGAACTACCTTGAACTTTTCCAATGAATTCCTTGAAATAGATGGCCATTGGATAACGTGTAGTCTCAAATAAATAGAAAATTTCTCTTCACATCAAGAATATTGTTCATGGTAGACATTTCTGCAAAGAAGACATACAAATGGCCAACAGACACATGAAAAAATGCTCAACATCACTTAACATCAGGGAGATACAAATCAAAACCACAATGAGATACCATCTCACATTGGTCAGAATGGCTAAAATTAATAAGTCAGGAAACAACAGATGTTGGTGAGGATGCAGAGAAAGGAGAACCATTGGTGGGGATGCAAGCTGGGACAGCCACTCTGAAAAACAGTATGGATATTCCTCAAAAAGTTGAAAATAGAACTACCCTACAACCCAGCAATTGCACTACTAGGGATTTACCCTACAGATACAGACATAGTGATCTGAAGGGGCACCTGCACCCCGGTGTTTATAGCAGCAATGTCCACAATAGCCAAACTGTGGAAAGAGCCCAGATGTCCATTGACAGATGAATGGATAAAGAAGGTATATATATGTATATATATGATGGAATACTACTCAACCATCTAAAATGAAATCTTGACATTTGCAATGACATGGATGGAACTAGAGGGTATTATGCCAAGCGAAGTAAGTCAATCAGAGAAAGACAATTATCATATGATCTCACTCATATGTGGAATTTAAGGAAAAAGAACAGGATCATAGGGGAAGAGAGGGAAAAATAAAACAAGACAAAATCAGAGAGGGAGACAAACCATAAGAGACTCCTAATCATAGGAAACAAACTGAGGGCAAACTGAGGGTTGCTGGAGGGGAGAAGGGTGGAGGGATGGGGTAACTGGGTGATGGACATTAAGGAGGGCACATGATGTAATGAGCACTGGGTATTATATAAGAATGATGAATCACTGACCTCTACCTCTGAAACTAATAATACATTATATTTTTACCAACTGAATTTATTTTTTTTAAGATTTTCTTTATTTATTTGACAGAAACACACACACACACACACAGAGGGAACACAAGTAGGGGGAATGGGAGAGGGAGAAGCAGGCCTCCCACTGAGCAGGGAGCCTGATGCGGGGCTCAATCCCAGGACCTTGGGATCATGATCTGAGCTGAAGGCAGACGCTTAACGACTGAGCCACCCAGGCACTCCTACGAACTGAATTTAAAT
Organism: Callorhinus ursinus; assembly: GCF_003265705.2. NCBI lineage: Eukaryota > Metazoa > Chordata > Mammalia > Carnivora > Otariidae > Callorhinus > Callorhinus ursinus. Next base: position 8,012,907 of record NW_027397112.1, read on the forward strand.
AAAAAAATTTTTAAAAAGAATATTGTTCATGGTGTTAAATCTTCAACCCCTGGTGAGCAATAATAATTACAAAATTTTAAAACCTTCCAGCCCTTATAATGATGTTTGTAATTTTTCTAAATCCGGTATTTCTATCATCTTATATTTCTAAATCACAAAAGTCATTTAATCTGTTGGTATAATATCTATCCTTCCACGGAACTTTACAAATACCATTTGGTAAAGTAACAGGATTCAATAACTTGTAGAATTCACTTATTTTCACTTTTGCCCACAGAGAGCAAATGCATTTTCATATAATAATTATTTTAAAATACTGCAGTTTTCCTCTGGGAATTGATACTTTATTTTGTTTTGTTACAAGTGGTGTGCCATGTTTTCTACATTTTTCTAGTATCGTCTACTTGTCTTTCATCAAACTAATCTTATAAATCTAAAAGTAATATCTCGGTTAGACTATCACTAAGGATACAGCACCCCCACAATGTCTCCTTTTCCAAAGATTTGGCCATCTCCATCAACATGAACATGCAAGACTCCATAGTTCCCAAATCGTTTGTTCTGTAGGCACTACCAGCCTGCACAGGGCCAAGAAACTTCCAGTTTTCACGTCTTCATTCCCAAGTCTTGAGATAATTGCTTAACTGTCTCTGATGTTTATTTGATGCAAGATGGTAAAAATAAATTTCATCGGGCACACACATTAAGTCATCAACGTGATTCACATCCTTAACGACATCACCCAGAAATGACTCTGAAGAGTTAGACACCCCTCACCTGCCCCAGGACAGGCTTCTGAGCCACAGAGTCTGAGATGGGATTCATGAGTATGTGACTTATTGAGGGAGTGACAGAAGGAGAAGGGAAGGGGACGGGGAAGTAGGGCAGAACAAGGGAAGAAATGAAGGAGAGGGGTTCAGCTGAAGTTGACCCCACTGCCTGCTCCCACAGGGAGAGACAGGGTATGAGTTGTATCACTGGGTTTGATCCTTCTCATGACAAGGGAGCTGGGTTTTTACACCCCCTGCTGATCATTCAGTCGTTGGTCAAGGGCCTGGAGGGAGGTAGGAGGTTGTGCACCTGGGTAGAACTACCCAGGTGTCTCCAGATGTGCTGTCCTCCAGAGAGGATGAACCGTTCTACTCAGTCTGGAGGAGGGGAGCTGGGCTTGCCCAACAGCCCATACCCACCACCAAACTAAAGGGTCTAGAAACAGCTTCTAAAATCTTGGCTAGATTTGCCAGGTTTCCTCTCTATCCTGCTCCGGTACTCCAACACTGCACAAAATCCAGTAAGGTTTTCATGAAACATCCCTGAAACCATATTTCTCAAGTACAGACAATAATATTTGGGTATAGTATTGCAGTTCCTTCGCCTCTAAGAGGTGAACAAAACCAACAGACTATTTTCAAAGTCTTGAATTTTACATTTTAAGTAATCTAAAAATACATATTATGGAAATAGTTGGAGCTTTGGGGAAAATGATGGAAATTTTATTGTCTTAATTTATAAATTTTCCAAAATTAGTTTTCTTATTTAGATAGTTATATTTTACAAGCAGGGCCATTGATATGGGTCACAATGATACACCCTGTTTTTTATTCTTTTTGAGATGCTATTAATTTTATGCCTAAAAATAATTATTTAAAACTACACATTAAATTGTTTTAAAAATTCTGATAGCATTTTGTGAATATCCTCACTTGCTTTATAGGTACAATTTTGATTTGAAAATTTCCAGAATTGTATTATTTCAGATATATGTGTGAAACAGATTTAAGGTAATCTTTTCATTATTTTGCTAAGATTGTAGGATTTATTAGAGCAATGAACTTTGTCTGCATATGATTACCATTCTGATTAAATATATTTAGCATTTTCAGCTTTTCATAATATAACTTCTGAGCCCCATTTATTCACAACCTCTGAGCGCTCTTCATGTTTTTTGTTATGATAATCAAATTGTTTTTCATTACAGAGATAGAAATCACTTACTTTATTTTGTACTTCTCTTGTGCAGTGTAATAAAACATTCTGGGCTGTTCTGATTTGGGCCCTCTAGCAGATGATCTGGGCTGCAATTCAGGATTCGTTTCATCTCTTATTTGTTCCCATGGATTATATTTGATTGAATAGTGCTCCCCAGACTTCATGTCCATCCAGAACCTTAGAAAATGGGCTTATTTGGAAGTGAGGTCTTTGCAGATGTAATAAGTTAAGATTCAGTCAGACTGGTGTCCTTACAAGAAGGAGGCCTTGTGATTCCTCACAGAGGCAGGGTCTGGCAGGGGTTCCGGGCATTTTGCCTGTTCTCCAGTTCTCTCTCCCTCTCTGGGCCCTGGAGTGATGTCAACTGACCCCCTAGCCCCTTTCAGGGAAGAGTCCCTTGAGGATTCTGGGGGGATAGGGTCAGTTCACAAGGTCAGCTTTTGGCCTTGCCTTCCTTCTCCTGATTCTTCTTGGGCCTTGCTCCATCCGTCCACAGCTGGGAATAAGTGAGCTTTGGCATCCATGCCTGGATGGGCTGGTGACCTCCCACTTGTGGGGTTCACCGCTCAGGAACTGCATCGTGTGACTGAATACACCAGGGTCTGTCCTGCCTCTCAGAGTTTGCTGCACATCTAGAGTCTCATGAGAACCAACGGGAAGGATCTAGCATGCCCACGGTCAGTGCGTGAGATGGGCCAGCTCCCTGCATCTGCGTGATAATCCTGTGAGCTGTTCTGTTTCAGAGAGGGAAAAACCGCTCAGGAACAGACAGAGCAGGATGCCTGGGTGGCTCAGTCGGTTAAGCATCTGCCTTTGGCTCAGGTCATGATCCTAGGGTCCTAGGATTGAGTCCTGCGACCGGCTCCTTGCTCAGCAGGGAGCCTGCTTCTCCCTCTGCCTGCCACTCCCCCTGCTTGTGTTTACTCTCTCTCTCACTGACAAATAAATAAATAAAATCTTTAAAAAAAAGGAAAAAAAGGAACACACAGAGCTAAATCTCCAGCAGGTAGAGGCAGATCTGAGATACTAAACAGGATGCCTGGCCCTACCTAGCTATGGGAGATTGTCATGAGAAGACAAAACCACATCTCCCTCCTCCTCTACCTAAAATCACTGGGGAACACAGGCCCACCCTCAACAGAAAACTTACTTTAGCACGTGTTAAAAGCTTTATAATTCTTGGAAGAAATTTGAAGTGGCTTTGACCACACCAGCTAACATCAGAATCCCTGCATCCAGAGCTGTGTCCTGTAGACCTAGAATTTTCCCTCTAGATCTACAAGTGTGCAAAGAGAGGCACAGGGCATCCCTGTGGTTTTGCTGGTCATCATGAAAAACTGCAAATACTTACATGCTCATCAACTGGAAACAAGTTATTTAAATTTCAGGTGTTTCTTATAATGGTATTTTTTTGACATCTTGTTCTTTTAGTAAACAGTTTTATTGAGATATACATACCATAAAATTAAAGGTGTGCAGTTAGCTGGTTTTCAGTATAATCACAAAGCTCTGCAACTGTTACCACAGTCTAACTTTAGAATCTTTTTATTACCCCGAAAAGAATTCCTATACACAATGAGATTTTTTGGAGACATTTTTTAAAAATGAGGTAGTTCTAGGGGCACCTGGGTGGCTCAGTTGGTTGAGTGTCCAACTCTTGATTTCAGCTCAGGTCATGATCTTGGGGTCAAGAGATTGAGCCCTGTGTTGGGCTCCATGCTCTGCACGGAGTCTGCTGGAGATTCTCTCTCCCTCTGCCCCCCCCCACCTGCGCTCTCTAAATAAATAAATAAAATCTTAAAAAAATGTTTTTAAATGAGGTAGTTATTTTTTTTAAATATTTTATTTATTTGACAGCGAGAGAGGGAACACAAGCAGGGGGAGTGGGAGAGGGAGAAGCAGGCTTCCTGCCGAGCAGGGAGCCAGATATAGGGCTCGATCCCAGGACCCTGGGACCATGACCCGAGCCGAAGGCAGCCGCTTAACGACTGAGCCACCCAGGCGCCCAAATGAGGTAGTTCTATATAAATTGAAATATATTCATGATGGGCAAAAGGTGCAAAAAAGCATGTTGAAGAAATATATAACAAATTACCCTATTTATAATAGTATATATGCACATACATATCTATATATATTTGTGTTTATTCAATTTATTTGTATATGCATAGAGTACTATGTCTGGGAGTTTTATTTTATTCTATTTTTTTAAGATTTTATTTATTTATTTGACAGAGAGAGGCACGCGAGAGAGGGAACACAAGCTGGGGGAGCGGGAGGGGGGGCGGAGAAGCAGGCTTCCCGCTGAGCAAAGAGCCCAATGTGGGGCTGGATCACAGGACCCTGGGATCATGACTGGAGCCAAAGGCAGACACTTAATCAACTGAGCCACCAGGCTTACCTGGGAGTTTTATTTTAAGTACGTTTTATAGATTATTTAAACATTTTTTTATTTAAGTAATCTCTGTACCCCACGGCGGGGGATGGGGCGTGGGGGGGGTGGGGAGGCTCAAATCACCACCCAGAGATCAAGAGCCTCATGCTCCTCCAGCTGAGCCAGCCAGGCGCCTCTATATACTATTTTTGTGCTACGTATTTTATAAAATTTTTACATCAATGACATATCGTTACTAGAAATAACAACCAAAAGTGCAGTAAACAACGGGGGTGTCCAAAGCTGATACACAGGTGCTTAGGAGTAGCTGCAGCTGATAAATTTGAAAGTAAAAGAAACGATTTTTGTATCTAACCTAATCTTTCATTAGATGGCGCCATTGTCAAATTTTTGTAGTTTCAAATGGGCGGGGATGGACACGTGGACCGCACTGTTTCTGCCTGCAACGACTAATTTTTATTATTGTTTGCCTTTCTTTAAGTCATGGGGGGCGGGGGGACAAGTTAAATCGCCCTTCAGAAATACCCTATTATTTCAAGCCACCGGGGTAAATGCTTAGTAAAGGAATTTAGTCATTAGAAGAAAAACACAGCCAAAGGCGTGTAAAGATGTACAATAGGGAACTAGTTACTCTCCCCAAGTCCTGTAAAAATTCACCACTGATACCCTGATTATCAGAAGTGCAAAATGCTGTTTGCTACTTTGGAATTTTCCTTAATTCTGAGCAGGCTGGGATTCCTACCTTTTCACCATCAACAACCCCTCCAATTATTTTTATTTCTCAAACCTCATTATTGGGATAATTTTACCCAAAATGGCATTAACTAAGTAGTTAGCGATTTTTCTATTTTGTATGGATTTGACTGATTAAAGTTCCTAATGGACAAGGGACAGCCTTGCTAAGTTGATGTAACTCCAGCTAAAAGCAGAAGGAACTTGAACTGGGTGGTAAGAACAAAGGTCCTGGGGTCGGCCCCTGACCAGCCATGGCACCATGGGCAAGTTACTGTCGCTGCACTGACATAGGACTGAGACACAGTGCATAAAAAACCACTTAGCCCACTACCGTAAAGGCCAGTTACTATTACTGGTTTCTTCGTTGGTGTGTGCTGCTTCATCCACAGGCAGCCACTTGGAATCCCGTCCCCTGACCCACTAGCCACTCACCCTGAGAACTCCCAAGCTGGGAACCCTTAGTCTAGATTGACCTTTGGGCTAACAATGAGAATGCCCACAAGAGCTTCCATCCCCTACTCAAAATGCCTATCACCCTGTTTATATAGTTGGTGAGCTAAGGAACGGGATTCTTAGATTTATAGGTGTACAAACGGCCACTGCCCCACTGTTTGGGGGCAGTTTTTGTGAAATCCTCTGGGACTGAAACAATACCATGAAAGTAAAGAGTACGGAGTGGAATGTTGAGAAGTCCTTTTCATTCAAGAAAAGAGTCAGTTCGTAGATCTCAGATGGGGCGCATTTAAAGAACAGATTATCATTTTGACAGTGGGTCAGAATTTGGTACTTGGATGGCTTGAAGCCAGACCTCCCAGCAGGTGGTTCTGTGTTTACCATGAGGAATGCCACTCTCCTAATTCTAAAAAGATAATACTCTATCATTGGTGAGAAAATGCAATTCTATCAGCAAACTCCACAGATACAGGAAAGCTCATTTTATTGGAGGAAGTGAAAAAGTTTCTCTCCCACAGAAGGGAGAGAGGAGGAATTTTTCTTTTTGGTTTTGATGCTGATGCTGATGATGTGTGAGTGTGTGTGTGTGTGTGTGTGTGTGTGTGTGTGTGTTGGCAGGTGGTTGTTGACTAGGTGTGTAATTCTTAAGATGGTATCCACTTATGAGCAGGGAAGTGCATACTCGTATATGTAGCCCTCCCAGCCCATAAGGATTGAATTGCTGAAAAATGAAACCAAACTCTTCGTGCAAATACTTAGATTTTAAACTAAGTTGCGGAGCAGCTGAGTCCCTCCACTTAAAAACAGCCTACCTTAACTCTATAGGGGCCAGAACGCAGACTGCTGGTTGCCTGGGACTTGGGGAGGCAGACTGCTGGTTGCCTGGGGAGGCAGACTGCTTGTTGCCTGGGAATTGGGGAGGAATCGGGGACTGACTGAAAATGGGCAAGAGGAAGCTTTGGGGATTATGGAAATGTCCTAAGACAAGATTGTGATGGCAGTTGCATAACTTTACGTATTTACAAAATATAGCAAATATTTACATACGTATAAATATAAACATAGTTGAAATTCCGCAAAAAACCAAAAACAGGACATTCAGTGAAGTTGGAATTACAGCTGGTATTTTAACTGGATGAGTTGTCTCTGGCCCATCTTTCTCCCTCCCCAGGCCTGTGCTTCTGTTGTAAAAAGGCTGATAGTAACTGTGCTGTGGGGCTCACATCATAGAGCATGATCCCACGCGGGGCATACTGTGAGGTAATGAAACAGAATGATGGATGGGGCATCCATATTGAAGAGCTTTAAAGATGGCGAATGGCCACCCAGGTGTGATGCAGTGTGGGGCCTGCTGGGTGGTCCACACATCTGTGCCCCGTGTATGCCTTTAAGAAGAGCCCAAGCCCCTTCTCCGGTGCTCTCGGGAGCAGAGGATTTTCGGTGTGGATTTCCATTTGGCAGAGACCTCCTCTTTCTTCCTCTACCTGTGTGGTTCTGGAGGCTCAGCTTGGCGAGGCGCCAGGCATCTAACCAACTCTGGAGTTGGGAACGTGTTTGCAGGGAACCAGAGGAAGGGAAAAATCGTCCTGCCGACTATCCCTCACTGGCTTCCTCGTGATTTATCGCTATGGAAACTGAGCTCTTTTCCTCTTTGCTGGCGGCTGGTTGGGGGCGCACATTGTTGATGCCATGGCTCACAGTTCACAAGTTCCTTCCTCTTTCCTGTTGCAGAAATGCCACAGTAACTGTTGTCCAAGAACTGCAGCTCACACCTGAAGAGCTGGATCTTGGGAAAAACAATCTCATTTGATTCCCCAGGGGCTGGGGGGGGCCTTCTGGGTAAGCAGCGGCCAAAGAACAATGCAGCCTCCAGGGCTGAACTGGGGCCCTGCTTTTCCCCTTCCTTCAGCTTTCCTAGCTAGGAAAGTTTTAAAAATGGATTTGTAGGCAGTCTCAGGTAGCATTGTGTTAGGGGGCCCAAAAACTTCAACTCAACATCCCTCTGTGTGGGCAAAGCCAAGGGCAGGGCAGAGGTGATTATGGGCAGGGCACAGCCCACCCACTTATGGAGACCCCCAAGAGAAATCTGTCGCTCAGAGGGTAGGGCTTGCCAATGGAGGGCAGATGAGGATAGCGAGGGGAGATGCAAATGCCCTGGGATTAGCATTCAGGGAACAGGCCCACTGTGTCATCATCAGTCACTTCCACATTCATGTGGGTTTCAGAGGATGTCAGCTGGGGCCTGGTGAGAGCTGTCTCTGCTGGGGTTGGCCCAGCCCTCGGGTCACTCTTGAGAAGCCAGTGCCTGGGTCAGAGCACCCTGGGCCTGCCATCACACATGCCGTGCCAGGTCCTGGATGTGAGGACACAGGAGGCACGTAAGTGGGGATCCCAGAGACAGTGAAGGAAGCTCGCTGGCCAGGAAGTCTTGAGACACTGCCAGGCTCAGCAGACCCCATTCTGGCTGCTCGAGTAAGTCACAGCCAACCTCAGGGACTGTCTCTATAAGCCAGCCTAAGGGGTGGCTCTTTGGTCTCATCCTATGGGGGAAGAAGGGACTAAGGACACCTCACATTTTTCCATTTTCCTGTCCCAGAGGTCCACATGAGGTTAATTTTCTGATGCAACTGATCATGAAATTATCTGGGAGGGAAATATTCCACTGAGGAGCTGGGGCATTTCAATGCATCTCTAGAATAATGTTCAAAAAATCCTCCTTTACCTCCTTGAACATCCAAGATTTTCCTAGGTCTCAAAATGTTTCTGTTTACTTTCCACCAGGAATGTCCCTTTATTTGGAGCATGTTTGCTCCTTGTCACCCCGGGGGAGTATTTCCAAGTTGTTTTCAGGTTCTAAGTAGCAGTGTGAAGATTCATGTTTTCTGTCAGTGGAGTGGCCTGAAGCCCTAGATCCCAGGGGAGCCCCAGCGTTAGGGAGAAGCAGATGGTGACAGACATGGTCTTGCCAAATGCAGCTCAGATCCCCTCTTCCTCTTGGAACAAGAATAAGCCTCTTTGAGGAGGGCATTCCGGTCCTCCCTGATTCACTCTGTGCCTGTGGGACCAGCAGAAAGAGAGGGCTTTCGCATAAAGGACTCCCCCCTCAACCACCTTGAAGGGTGTCACTCCCCGTAAGACATCAGGAAAATTGGAGGGCTGGAGGCCAGAGAGGCCACCGAACGCAGTCACCCCCCAACAACTGTGTCAGAACAGACGACCAGAGCTTCAGCAGCAAGGACCTGGCCCATTTTTTAAAAAATATTTTATTTATTTGACAGAGAGAGAGAGAGAGGGAGGGAGGGAGCACAAGCAGGAGGTGCAGCAAAGGGAGAGGGAGAAGCAGGCTCTCTGCTGAGCCGGGAGCCCGATGCAGGACCCGATCCCAGAACCCTGGGATCACGACCTGAGCCAAAAGCAGACACTTAACCGACTGAGCCACCCAGGTGCCTCTGGTCCATTTTTTAAAAACAGAAATTTTGATTGATGTAACAGTAGATTCACATGCATTTGTAACAAATAATTCAGAGAGATCCCTGCACACTTTGCCTGGTTTCCCCCAGTGGTAACATTTTGCAAAACTATAGTATAATAGCACAACCAGGACACTGGCATTGATACAACCCATGATCTTATTTAATCTTATTTCATCTCCCCATTTTCACGTATACTTTGTGTTGGTGTGTGCGCAGCTTCAGCACCTCTGTGGGTTTATGTATCTGCCGCCACAGTCCAGATACACGTCTGGCACAACAGGGGCCCACCCTCTCATAGCTGTACCCACTTCCTTCCCGGCCCCCATCTCCAGTCTCTGGAAGCCGCTTATCTGTCCTCCGTTTATAAAATGTTGTTACTTTAAAAATGTTAGCGAAGTAGAATCATATTTGGGGGAATTGGCTTTTTTCGCTCAGCATATTTTCCTGGAGATTCATTCAATTTGTTGCAAACAGTTTGTTTCTTTTTTAAAAAAGATTTATTTGTTTGTTTTAGGGAGAGCGAAGGAGTGCATGGGGGTGGGGCAGAGGGAGAGAGAGAACCCTCAAGTAGACTCCCCACCAAGAGCAGAGTTGGACACAAGGCTTGATCCCAGGACCCCGGGATCATGACCTGAGCCGAAATCCGGAGTTGGCCGCTTAACCAACTGAGCCACTCAGGTGCCTCCATTTTGTTCCTTTTTATTGCTGAGAAATATCCCATAGTATGAATGTACCACCATTTACCTAACCCTTCACCCACTGAAGGACATCTGGACTGATTCCAGCTTTTTTGGGGAAAGCTGGAGTTACAAATAAAGCTGCTGCAAACATCAATGTGCAGGGTTTTGTGTGAACCCATGCTTTTTATTTCTCTGGGCAACTGGTGATGTTTTAAACAGCTCTAATTAAAGCAGATCCTTGAGGTTTGTGAGGGATCCATTTGGAAAGCCACATGCATCCTCACAGTCTCAATATTTGAAAATTTATACAGGCTCCCAGCTTGGTTCCAAATCACATGGATCTCATGTCTATCTAGAAGCACTGTTTCCTATGCATGTTCTCATACCCCAACTTGGCTGCCTTTTTTTATTTGTATGTATCTGTCCAGGTAATGAAGCTATAAAGAAACAGGAAGCATTCAGACAGTTGTATAGAACAAATTGAAGGATTACATCCTAGAATAACCTTGGTGAATAAATATTTCATACTCTGTGTTTTTCACCTTTTTCAGACTTTGACCCCATTTGTCTTTGTTCAAAGCCAAAGATTTTCCTATTTGAGGGGGGGCATTTCAAGAAACCCTGAAATGTTTTTCCTCTAGAGGTGTTTGCTCAAGGAGTTCAGGCCTTGGGAGTCAGGCATCTGAGATTCCAACAGGCTTTACCACTTAAACTGGCTGTGGGAGCTTGGGCAAGTGTACTAAGCTCTCTGAGAGTCTCGTTTTTCTCCTGTAACATGAGATTACTAGTAGCCTCTGATTCACAGGATTCAACGAGACGGTCAATGAGACATGCTAAACGCTCCATACATTTTAGCAGAAACCTCTCTCCAAATCGATTTAAAATAATGCAGGGCTTGGGGCCCCTGGGTGGCTCAGTCAGTTAAGCATCTGCCTTCGGCACAGATCATGATCCCAGGGTCCTGGGATCGAGCCCCGCACCGGGCTCCCTGCTCCAGGGGAAGCCTGCTTCTCCCTCTCTCACTCCCCCTGCTTGTGTTCCCTCTCTTGCTGTGTCTATGTCAAATAAATAAAAAAAATCTTTTAAAAAATAAAAAATAAAAAAATAAAATGATGCAGGGCTTCACTGAAGGTTGTTTCAAGGAGACTGTGAGGGGAGAATTATATCTCATTTTGCAGAGAAAATCCCAGTATGGAGGCTTCGCCCTCAAAATCAAGTTCGGGCCAGCCCTCCCAACGTTAGCCAGTCTTGCTCACTCCCAGATGGGCCCCTTTCTTCCTCAATCGGGGGGGTGGGGGCTTTGTCATTCTGCCACCGCCACCCCCCGCCCCGCACCCCACCTCCAGGGAATGAAGACTGGGAGCTCCTAGGCTATGTTTTGTTTTCCTTTTTGTTTTAGTGCCTGTCGTGCTTGCTGTTTGAGTGGTCAGACTGATCTGCTCAAGTTTCCACGACAGGGACAGAGATGCATTTTCTTGCTGCTGGCTGGTCATCCATGAGCTCCTCAAACAACGTCATGGTCCTTCTAGCATCGAGCCAGAACTGTGATCCCAGCCCATGAGTAACAGAGGCCCCTTACCCACCTTTGGGATGACAACTTTCTTCTTTCCTTTTCCTTTGTCTTTAGCCCTGGTAATCAGCAGGAACACTGCTCTGACCCATGGCGTTGGTTTTGACCAGTATTTGCCATCTTAGTAGTATATTTATGAGTAAGATGAAGAGATGTTCAGTGGGCACAATTTCCCCCTAGAGAGAGGAGGTGTGGCCTGCATGGCTGCCGGAGTCCTCAGGAACGAGCATGCACACTTGCCCTTGCTGGGGGCTGTATTTGCCCAACATCGGCCCAGGGGCGTCTCTGAAGCCATCTAGAAACATCTCCTTCTCTCTCTCTCAGCTGTCTTTAAAAACCCTCCTAAAACTTGTCCTCACTGGCTGGTTGCACAGTTCTAACTGGAATATACCTCCCTGTAATTTCTACCCGGAGGCAGAAAAAAAGTCCAATTTCTCTTTCACATAAAAACAATGCAATTATTTAAAGATAATTATCAGATGCTCCCCCAGATCTTCTTTCTTAATCTTAACATTCCCATTTCCTTCAAATGCTCCTCTCAGGATGTGGTGTGAAGCTCCTACCTTAGCATTTTTGTCACGTGTCTACATGTGTCTGGGTGTCACCCATGTAACCGAGCTTGCATGACAACATGCAGTGGGGCTGTCTCCTTCCCTCTTCTGAACTCCTTACCTCTGTTCATGTGGCCTGCAATGTTGACGGCCAGGCTCCTTCCAACTCATCAGTCTTTCCCATGCATTGTTCTGTTAATTGACATTTCCCTCATCCTGTGTTTGTAAAAGTTCCACTTTTTTTTTTTTACATAAAAATTCATTTTTTAAATTTTAGTTATTCAGCATGAAACAAAAAATTGTAATTCAGAAAGAAAGTAAAATTCAGTTAACTTAGTCACATCCTTCAGGCAGCAAAACAGAATATTCATGTGAAGTGGTCTCTGGGAACTAAGATCAGGAGCTTAACTTTCTATGATGGACCATAGCCTGGCCCATCGCTCCCTCCTAGTGACACTCTTTTGACCACTGAGTCTGTCGGTTGGCCCCTTAGCTATCCCTCCCAGTGCTGTGTCATCCAAGCAGCATGCTCTCGAGAGTCAGGTGTGAGCCAGCCATAAAGTTGACCAGCAGTGGGAGGAAGACTCCTGGCTTTTCAGATGTCTGAAAGTGGCATCTTCAGTCCATTAGAGATGCCCTTTGAATTGCCCTTGGTCAAAGCTCTTTTGATTTAATTGTCCCATACGTTGCAGATACCAACACTTCTCCATGAGGACCCCAGGACATACCTGGTCAGATGTCTTGCTGAAATTCAGACCTGTACCTGCAGTATATTACTGTTGCAACAATCTCGTAACCCTGACAACAAAAGAAACCAGGTTCACTTTGTCCTGACTTATTTTTAGAAGATCCTGCTGGTTTCTGGTCATTTCCACCTCATGCCTGGAAGCTGCAAGTGCCCTCTGCCAGCACCTGGGAGAGTTCTGCTCCGATCTGCACCTGTCTGTTGGGTGCTAGGCGCCCCCTCTCAGTCCCTGCACTGAGCACTCCTCCTCTACTCCCGACCCAGGCCGTGTCTAGTCCTTAATACCTGGCCTGACCTTTCCTGGGCGTGACCCTCACAGGCAGCTCTGTCAGGCCTGGCTCCGACTCCCCGTTCTCCACCCTTCTCTAACTCCCAACAGCAGAGGTCTGGGTCCCTTTCATAATTTTGTTTGTTTGTTTCAACAGCCTTTATTGAGGTTCTGCACACTGTGTGAGCCAACATCACTCGCTAGGAAAAGATTTTAGAGGATGCTTAGACATATCATGAAGTTTTCACATACCTATTAAATAATCTGCTGGAGTTTTGTAGAGGGTAGATATCAAGGCCCCTGGGATCTGTGGCTTTGGAATTCCCTATCTCCCCCACCTTCTTTTTTTTTTTTTTAAGATTTTATTTATTTATTTGACAGAGTGAGAGAGAGCACAAGTAGGCAGAGTGGCAGGCAAAGGGAGAGGGAGAAGCAGGCTCCCCACGGAGCCGGGAGCCCGATGCAGGGCTCGATCCCAGGACCCTGGGATCATGACCTGAGCCATAGGCAGATGCTTAACCGACTGAGCCACCCAGGCGCCCCTCTCCCCCACCTTCTAAAGTCAGAACATTTTGGGGGCTTAAGAAAACAGGTGAGAGAAATGGCCGCCACCTTTTCCCAGGCCAGGTGAGGCTCTGGAACTCTATAGGTGGGAGTCTACAGCCACGGATGGGGTGATGTGAGGGATGGGGACACTGTTCCTGCTGGGAAGTCCCCCAAATGAGGGGATTATGCCCGATTAACAATGTCTTTAAGTTATAGACTGTGGATTTAAAAGTAATCCCTGCATGCAGGCAGCTCCCTCCTGGGTCCCACCTGCAGGGAAGGGAAACGACCAGATCTTCCCCTGGAATTAAGAGGGGCTCAAGTCTGGGAGCTTGAAGAGACTTGAGGCCCAGTTATGATTTCAGCCTCATTGTGGATAAATGGCTTGTGGGTGCCGAGCAGAGAACCTAATCAGTGTTTGTCAGACTGTTTTCTGACTACAGTTAGCATTTGCTCAACAGCCAACATAAAAACAAACTCCTGGATCAAAACCATCTGATGATAAGCTGGAAACTGCTTGTACTTTAAACCAGTCACTTTTTGTATCTAAAATTCATTTTGCTGATTTCTAGATAAACCATGACCGTTTCCCACCCCTCCCCCGCAAGAGTTGTTCCTGGCAGGGTAATTCCTCCTTGAACTTATGATAAACCAATTAAGGTTTCCTCTTATTTTAGCCAAGTTTACTTCATCTTGGATAGAAAGGACAGAAAAAGGAGAGTGAAGACAAAAAAAATTCCATTATTTATTATTGTTATCTGCTACCACTGCTGCTAGGATAGTATCGAGAGTGGCCGCCATCTAATGGATGTATAGTTCGCTAGTACCTCTGGATTTGATCAAGCACCTAGGACATCCTCACAAAGAAGCCTCACATCCGGGGCGCCCGGGTGGCTCAGTCGTTAAGCGTCTGCCTTCGGCTCAGGTCATGGTCCCAGGGTCCTGGGATCGAGCCCCGCATCGGGCTCCCTGCTCTGTGGGAAGCCTGCTTCTCCCTCTCCCACTCCCCCTGCTTGTGCTCTCTCTCTCGCTGTCTCGCTCTCTGTCAAATAAATAAATAAAATCTTAAAAAAAAAAAAAAAAAGAAGCCTCACATCCTCATGGAGATGTGTGGGATACATGATAGCAGAGGAAGGGAATTTGTAGCTTGTTAAACATTTATATCAAAAGGATTTTTTTAAAGATTTTATTTATTTATTTGACAGAGAGAGACACAGCGAGCGAAGGAACACAAGCAGGGGGAGTGGGAGAGGGAGAAGCAGGTTCTCCGCTGAGCAGGGAGCCCAATGCGAGACTTGATCCCAGGACCCTGGGATCATGACCTGAGCCGAAGACAGACGCTTCACGACTGAGCCACCCAGGCGCCCCAACAAAAGGATTTTGATTAAGATCAGCCCAGGGCGGGGGTGCCTGGGTGGCTCAGTCGGTTAAGTGTCTGACTCTTGATTTCGGCTCGGGTCATGATCTCAGGGTCCTGAGATCGAGCCTGGTGTTGGGCTCCACACTCAGCGGGGAGTCCACTTGAGATTGAGGCAAATTTCTGGTAGAGTGCCATAGGGCTCTATCTTAATCTACCGAATATTTTTATTAATGACTTGGATGAGGACCCTGGTGACCATCTGATAAAATCTGTGGATGATTCAAAACTGGGAAGAAGAAGTCAGAGGATAAAATCAATTGTCAAGAAGACGGATAAAGGCACTGGTCTTGGAGGTAGATCTGGTTTTCCACCTTAGACTGATGAGGGAAACGAGAGAGGAACATCCAGGGGAGGCCACCTCTCATCTTCTGTCTTCTAGGGGGAGCTTCTCTCAGCATGTCTGACTCTTTGCTAAATAATCTGTTGATAAATCAGCCTCCAAACCCCTTGAGGGCAGGGCCAGGCCTTTGTCTTTCCTGGTGTTTAGTGGGGTGCCTGCTAGGGAAGAGAGAGGCCATCCCTCTGCAGGGAGGCGTCTTTGCTGACCTCCTGGTCCTGGGCCGGACCTATGTTTCTGACACTCCCTCCCATCTGCAGCCCCATTTAGTGCCCATTTTCCCTTGTGTCCCCTCAAATCACCTGAAAAATTTAAAAAATGGGGAAATCCACTGCTAACGCCCCAAACGTTCTGGTCTTTCTACACATGACTCCAGTTTAGCAGAAGCATTCCTGAAACAGAGGGGTCCTGAAGTGACAGCTATCAGATAAACTACAGGATGCCCACTTACATCTGAATTTCAGGGAGACCAAATCCTGTTCTGGTATGTCCCGTGCAATACTTGGGACCTACATCTACGACAAAATGACTTGTTGCTTATGTGAAATTCAAATGTAACTGGCTGTCAGGTATTTCTATTTACTAACAAGGCAGGCAGAGGTGATTGCCAGGGGCCTCTCAGGATGCCTGGCCCAGCCCACTTCCAACCCAAACCGCCTCTCATGCAAGAGGATGTGCTTCCTCCCTCACTCCTGTGGACTCCTCAGGCCCTGGGCACTTCCATTGGCCTTGGGCTTGCCCTCCCTTCGGGGCCGTATCTTGCCTCACAGGACAAGGGGCTGACACTGGCCTTCCATCTGCCCCCCAGGAGTCCAGCTCAGTGCTGAGGCCAGCCATGGAGAAAGAATCCGACGCCACGGTCCAGGCATCACCATTGCACCTGATGACTGTTACATCCCAGCTGTCTTCCCAGCTCTTGAACTCATTTAGCAAAGATTCATGCAGGGATCACTGTGTCACAGGACACTGCAGTGAGCCCAACAGACCCACGCCTGCCCTTGCTGAGCTGATAGCCTACTAGGGGTTACCCTTCTTAAGGCTCATGCAGACAAATAGAGGATTACCAACAGCGACAGGTGCTTTGAGAATATGCAACCAGAACTCTGCTCAGGGCTAGGAGTCTGCTTTGAACTGAGCCTGGGGGCGAAGAGTTAGCTAGCTGGGGTTGGGGGTCAGGAAGAGCTCCAAGCAGAGAGGATAGCTGGTGGGGTCAGGGAGCCTGGCACTGAGGGGAGGCCAGAGCACAGGGCAGCCTTTCCACCCACCTCATCTCATTGGTTCCTTTTCCTGCCCAAAGTCACATGCAGGGCCAGTTCCATAATTTGCAGATCCAGTGCAAAATGAAAATGCAGTGCCCCTTTACCAAAAATGATTAAGAATTTCAAGATGGTGGGGCACCTGGGTGGCTCAGTCGGTTAAGCATCCGACTCTTGATTTCAGCTCAGGTCATGATCTCAGGGTCATGAGATCGAGCCCCATGTCTGGCTCTGTGCTCAGCATGGAGTCTGCTTCAGATTCTCTCTCTCCCTCTCCCTCTGCCCCTCCCCTGTTCACATGTCCTATAAATAAAAAAAATAAAATAAAATAAAATATAATGTCAAGATGGTGACAGCAGAGCATTAAACCAAGCATGGCCCCTTCTGAGCACAGGCCCTGTGTGACTGCCCAGATTACATACCTGGGAAGCTGGTCCTGGTCTTATGATTCATGTGTGTCAGGTACAGGGCTGGATCTTTTTCTGTCAGGAAGGTATTCTTCAAGGCCAGTGATTGGAGGCCTCAGAGCAAGCCAGACAGACACAGCCTGGCAGATGTGACCCTGAGAACTGGTTGATGCTTCACCTTCTACCTCCATTTCCGCATCTCTGACAGCGATCCTGACCCCACGTGTAGAGGGCTGATAGCAGCCCCCACAGATATCAGGTCCTAATTCCTGGAACCTGTGAACGTTACCTAACAGGAAAAAAAGGTCTTTGCAGATGTGATCAGTCAGAGATCTTGAGATGGAGAGATTATGCTGAATTATCTGGGTGGGCCCTAAATGCCATCACAAGTGTCCTTAAAAGAGAGGCAGAGGGAGATTTGACACACAGGGGGAGAAGGCAATGAGAAGATGAAACAGAGGGACCTCTGAAGATGCTGGCCTCGCAGATGGGTGTGATGCGGCCACGGCCACGGATGCTGGCAGCCCCCAGAAGCTTGGAGAGGCTGGAGCTGGGGCCTCTGGAGGAAGTGTGGCCCTGCGGACACCTTGGTTTCGGTCCAGTGGTACTGATTTTGTATTTCTGCCCTCCAGAACTGTGAGAGAATAAGTTTGTGTTGTCTTAAACCCCCAAGTTTGTGGGAATGTGTTACAGCAGCTCCAAGAAACTAAAACACCTGCTTCCTAGGGCTTTTAAAATAACAGCTTTATGGAGATGTAGTTCATACACCGTACCATTCAACTGTTTAAAGTGTACAATTCAATGGTCTTTAGTCTACTGACAGAATTGTGCAACTATTCAAGTATTCACACTCGAGTTTTAGAACTTTTTTTCAATGCTTTTTCTTTTTTTTTTAAGATTTATTTATTTGAGAGAGAGCACAAGTGGGAGAGGCAGAGGAAGAGGGAGAGAGAGGATCTCCAGCAGACTCTGCACTGAGCATGGAGCCTGACTCGGGGCTGGATCCCAAGACCCTGAGATCATGACCTGAGCCAAAACCAAGAGTCGGGCGCTCAACCGACTGTGCCACCCAGGCGCCCCGACTTTTAGAACTTTGTAAGCACCCCTACAAAGAAACTCCTTTCCCATTAGCAGTCACTCTTATTTCCTCCAACTCCCCTGGCCCTCTGAAACTACTCATCTACTTCTGTCTCTAGAGATTTGTCTATTTTGGACATTTCATATATATAGATATAGAGTCATATAATATGTGGCCTTTCATATTTGGCTTCTTTCACTTAGCATGACATTTTCAAGGTTCATCCATACTGTAGCAAGTTTCATCCATACTTCATTCTTTTTTCTGCCAAATATTCTATTGTATGGATATACCACATTTTGTTTATCCATTCATCAGCTGATAGACATTTGCATACCTTCTACTTTTTGGATATTATTAATAATGCTGCTATAAACTTTTGCATATAAGTATTTGTGTAAACATGTTTTCATTTCCTTTGGGTCTATACCTAAGAATAGAATTGCTGCTGGATCACATGGTAACTCTATTTGCAACCTTTCCAGGAATTGCTGGACTGCTTTCCAAAGTGGCTGCATCATTTTGCAATCCTTCCACTCACGTGTGAGGGTTCCAGCTTCCCCACATGCTCACCAACACTTATTATTGTCTGTCTTTTTAATGATAGTTATTCTACTGGGTATGAAGTGATATTTCATTGTGGTTTCGATTTACAATCCCCTAATGACTAATGATGTTGAGCATCTTTTCATGTGGTTATTGGCCAAATATTTATTCAAGTCCTCTGCCTATTTTTTAAAAAAATGGTTGTCTTTTTGTTGTTGAGTCATAAGAGCTCCTTATATATTCTGGATCCTCATCAGATATATGATTTCCAAATATTTCCTCCCATTCTGTGAATTGCCTTTCAACTTCTTGATGGTGTCCTTTGCCACACAAGTTTGTAATTTCAACGAAGTCCAATTCATCTCTTTTTTGTTGGTTGCGCTTTGGAAGAGAATGCACAAATACCTGTAGAGTGTTTTCATTTTGGCACCTGAGACATGGTAGTGCTCTTGGTCCTATTCCTAGGCCAGTGCCTGGGCAACTCAGAGCAGAACACAGCAGACTCCTTGGCCCCTTAGGCTGTTGTGTGGCTGACTGCCATTAGGGCCAACTTGTCCATTAGACACAGGAAGCACAGTGCCAGGCTCCATGATACTTTTAGGGGCCCATGAAGAAAGTTATTTTGTAATCTGAAGAATAAAAAGGAACTTTAGGTCAAAGAAGTGTTTTAATATAAATATAACTCTAATACATTCCTGCTTATACAATGGAGTTGCAAAATATAATTTTTTTTTTTTTTAATGGAGGAAGGTGCCTGTGAAAGACAAAAATGCCTACAGCCACGAGTTAAAATACAATCTTATCCCCTGTCACTGGAGGGGGGCCTCCAGCAGGGGATGAAACAACATTGACCCTCTCCCCCTACCCTAAGTCACCCCCACACACACACACAAGGTTTCCCCCTGCCTCCCTTTGGCCTAGCTGCCCATCTCTGTGAGGCAACTGGGGCTGCAAGAACAGCACCTGGGTGGGCACTGAATTAGGGCCTTTGGGCTCCTCCCCTTGAGCTCATTAAGTTAAGCTGAGTTAAGTTGAGTTGAGTTGCCGGAGCAGTAATTCAGATCAGGTGAGCTGGGGGCCAAACGAGACCTCTAACTATTGCTACTGTGTTCTTAGGGTGCCCTGCTGGTTACCTGTGCTTTGATCTCTGTAACAAGCCTGTGAGATGGGTAGAATGGGCATATTATCAGCATTTTACAGGCATGGAAAGTGAACCTCAAAACACAGAAGCTATTAAACTACAGAGAAGGGACGGAACACCAACCAGGCTTAGTCTTCCATTGCAGTGACTTCCAAATTCAGCGAATGGTGGCTTAGTCCTGCTCCTGGACTCGCCAAGTTTCCTGCGGCAGAGCTGTAGCCACCGGCTGGGGGAATGGTCAGTACCTTCTTGCCGTGGCCGTGAAAGAGATGGGGTGGTCAGCCCTGCCTGGTGCTGTAGCTCTCCGACCTGCCGCCTCCTCCCCAACTCTTTCCCGATCCCACCCCTGGCTTCTCAGAAAAAGCACTTCCTGAGGTTTATTACAGCAGTTTCTTCCTGCAGTGAACGAATTGCTGTGTTCCAGATTTGTGTGATTTCCCTGGCGTTGGAAGGTAGAAGACAGCATGCAGAAACTGCTCTGTTCTCCTTCAATTCCCTCTCACCAAGAAGAGGAAGAAGGGAGCAAAATCATTTGAGGAACTTCTTTCTTTCTTTTTTTTTTTTCTATTAAGGAGTCCACTCAGGACAAAGGGCAGGAAGGGGAGAGCTATGTGAGGGCCACACACATATAAAAAGCCACTGAATTTATGATTTTTTAAAAAAAGTGAATTAGAAAACCTTCCGTTTATACATTTTTAATTTTTATTAAGACATTCATACCTCACAAAGAGTAAGGAGCCTGATCATCTTTTCAATGAATAAAATAAATGAGGGAGGATATATACTTCTGTTCTTACATCACAGCCAGGGGCAAGAGAGGAGGAAGAGATTGCCTCGAGAGCTAGAAAGAGGGGTTTCTGCAGAAAGAGGGAGGGAGATAGACCCCCAGGGGATGGGGGGGGGCTCTCCCGTGAAGGATCAGCCTCGTGTGGACTTGGCTCCCGGGCCGTGGGGTGGACACAGCAGACATTCCAAATGATTTCTAACACCTGAGGCACAGCTTTTATTTTAGAATTTAATTTCCTAATTCGATTTTTAATAGGTAGTACATTAACGTGACTTAAAAAAACTAAAAGAGACATAAGGTTTCTAAGGAAAAATACACTAAAACTATACAGTATTGTTGTGTATGGAGAGAGATGCTGTGTCACTGGGCCAGAATACTCTCGATCAGGTTAAAATGTCACTTCTCCTCAAATTGGTTTGCAGATTCAATGCAATTCCGATCAAAATCTCAGAGGGCTTTTTTTTTTTTTTGGTAGAAATTGAGAAGTTGATTTTAGAATTCATAAGGGAAAGTCAAGGGGCCTAGAATAGCTCAAATTGAGACAGACCAAGGGACAGTACTCCAAGCCCTCAACCCAGACCCCAAAAATCCAGCGTTCCTTTTTTTGTTTATTTTTTTAAGATTTTATTTATTTGTCAGAGAGAGAGAGAAAGAGAGAGAAGGAGCAGGGGGAGGGGCAGAGGGAGAAGCAGGCTCCCCGCTGAGCAGGGAGTCCCACTAGGGTCTCCATCCCAGGACCCTGGGATCATGACCTCAGCTGAAGGCAGATGCTTAACCCAATGAGCCACCCATGCGTCCCTCCAGCGCCCCTTGATGGCTGAATCCCTGTGCGAATCCTGCAGGAACGTGGACGCAGGCTGCTCACTAGAGGAGGGACTCCACTACCAAGACTGGTGAAGACTGAACCAAACCAGTCTGCGCTCAGGTGGGCCCCAGCACTGACCTTTCACCGACTTTCCCCCTCATCACAGGACTAAAAATCACGCCCTGGGTGGAGATTTAACATGCCAACCAGACGAGCGATGCATGATAAAGCACGTCCTGTCCAGTGCCTGTGCTCCCCAGTTCCTGCATCTCTCCCCCCCTTTACCTGTTCCAGCCACTCCTTTCCTGCCTCAGCCTCTTGACAATCTTTCCCTGGCCTTTGCTCAGCGAGCCAGCTGGAGGGACCCTTCCCTTTGTGCTGTCTCCCTGGAGCTCTAACATAAGCCCAGTAAAAGCCTTGTCTGGAACTTCCAGTTTGGGCTCTCTGTTGCTTGGAGAGCCCCAGCACCGAAGCTGGTAATGTGTGGAGCCACCGGAACTCTCAGACATCGCTGACGGGAGTGTAAGATGCTATAGCCGCTTTGGAAAACAGTTTGGCAGTTTCTTGAAATGTTAGACATACACCTACCATACCATTATTTACCCAGGAGAAATGAAAGTGTATGTCCACACAAAGGCACGGTCAAGCAGCTCTCTCTCTAAGCTCAAAATTGGAAACAACTCAAATGTTCATTAATAAATAAGGATAAGCAAACTGATATATTCATGCAATGAAATACCACTCAGCAATAAAAAAATTAATAATTGACGACGCTGATTGAAAGAAGATAGACACCCCCCAAGTATGTACTGTATAATTCCATTTTTATAAAATTCTAGGAATGCAAACGTAACTGTAAGGACAGAAAGCAGGTAAGTGTTTGCAATGAGGGATGGTGGCTGTGGGATGGCTATTAGAGAGGTTACATGCTAATTTACATGTTAGAGAGGTTAGCTCTTTGCCTATGATATAAATTGCAAATGTTTTTTCCAGTTTGTATTTTTTCTCTTAACTGAACTTTTTTTTGGGGGGGGGAGAACTCTTTTTTCATGGAGTATAATCTGTCAGTCTTTTATAATTTCTGGATTTTAAGTCAGAGTTAGACCAGCCTTCGCCATTCCAGGGTCATGAGGAATTCCTTCACGTTTTCTTATAGAACTCCTATGGCTTCATTTGTCCTTTCAGATGGTTGGTCCATTTGGAATTTATCCTGGCGCATGGTGTGAGTGGTGGGATACAGTCTTTTTTCTGCTTTTCTTTTAAAATATTAACACTTATTTTGAAATGAAGTTTTATTTTCTCATGGTGTTCTAAAACGATTAGCATTGTATAAGAAACAATGACTAAGTCCTAGAAGTTTACTTTGGGACTTAAGGGCATCGGGTGGGGCATTTACCACCATTGCTTGAACATCACTTTGAGAAGCAAAAGTTGGTTAGTCTGCTGTAGGTGAAGGTTATCTTTGAAGTCCCCATCTATTTTAGGACTCATGGTGTTCCTTTTATCTCGAGAAATAGAAATTTGGTGGGTGGGTGGGGGTGATTTCTGGTAGGTTGCTAAAGGAAAGAGTTTACAGTGGGGAATAGAGAGTACCAAACACCAAAAGTAAATGACACAGTAGAAAATACTCTTTTATGCTGCATGGCTCTTCAATAGCTCTTCTCAGAACTTCCACTGAACCATAGATCAGAGAGAGGAGTTGTTCTCTAGCTGGAAGCCATCAGTTCTTGGTATTTGCCCTAGGGCAGAGAAGTCTGGTTTCTATTTGTCCGCGTTCCAATCTGACTTAACTTTACCCGTGGCGGTATCAGAGGGTAGCGTTTCAGAAACAACAATGCTCTCTGACCTCAAGGCAGTAATAATCTAATTCAGACAATACTGTTAACTTATCTTCATTCACCCAATCATCCACTGTACTAAAGTATTTTTGTTTTTGTTTTTTTGAGAGAGAGAGAGAGAGAGAGAGAGGGAGAGGGTGGGGACTCGCCATGTGGGGGGAGGGGCAGAGGGAGAGAGAGAATCCCAAGCAGACCCCACACCCGGCTCCTGCTCCAGCCGATGCAGGGGTTCGATCTCATGATCCTGAGACCGTGACCTGAGCTAAAATCTAGAGTCAGTTGCTTAACCCACTGAGCCACCCAGGCGCCCCCTACCAATGTTTTTTGACCACCTACTGGGTACCAGGCACTGTCCCTGTTATCATGCAGCCAGCAGTCCACTGGGGGAGGACAGGCCATTATGGCACACTATAGAAAGTGTCTCACAGAGGGAAGGCTAGGGAGGTGAGGAATGCAGAGGGGGATGCAGAGGAAGGGCAGCTCAGTGTGGGGAAGACAGGAGAGAATTCTGGAAGAGTGGATGCCTAAACTGAGTTGCGATGCATGGGTAGGAAGAGGCCAGAAAAGGAGAGGGGGCAGAGTCCTCCAGGCGGGGGAGTAGCATATAGACAAAGGCGCAGACACGTGATGTGTCCTGGGAACTATAAGTCCTAGCAATGAGGGGCCAGGAAAGAATTGGTGAGAGACTTGGCTGGAAAGGTAAGCAAGGGCTGGATTGTGGAGGATTATAAACTGACTTTCTCTGGAAGACGGTCGGGAGCCATCATAAGGTTTCAAGCCAGGGAGTGAAAGGAACTGATTTATATCTTAGAAAGCTCCCTGTGGCCTGATAACACTCTGTGTATATTTAAGGGTAGAGGCTGGGGCTGCCTGGTTGGCTCAGTCCCTAGAGCCATGCGACTCTTGATCCCAAGGTCGTGAGTTCAAGCCCCACACTGAGCATGGAGCATACTTAAAAAATAAATAAATAAATAAAATAAAGGTACAGGCTAGAGGGGGCCACCAGAAAACATACATATCTCACAGAGCTGCCTTTATCCACCCTGAAACCAACTGCAGAAGCCAGGACAGCCTCCTAGGTACAGCAGGTACCAAGCTGAGTTTGCCCCAAGGCAGCTGGTCTGTCTGACGAACCTGCAATTTTCTGGAAAATTCAGCCCTGTCCCAGAGCATTGCCAAGAAAGACAGGAGCTCCAGACTTAACGCTGTGTGGAGAGAGGCTCCTGGGCGGCGGGGAGTGGGGGTGATGTGCTCAGGAAAAATTGAGAGATCTTGTTGGGTGTCCAAAGAGAGAAGCCCTTTGGGTAGAGGTTGGAAAGAGGGAAGAACCCTCTTACCTTGCCATGATAAGGGGCTCCAAACCCAGGTGAGACAGGAGAGTCAGGGGCACTAGAGGCAAATGTCACTTGTGCCTTTAAAACAAAGAGTCCGCGTTCAGTGGCCCCTCAGGAAGGCCAGTCATTTCCTGAGGAGATATCAGGCTGGCCCCTGCTTCATTGTTTCCAGTTTCCAGCAATGGCCGCCATTACCTGACCAGCAGTACAGCCAGTCTCTCTGTGGCGCCAGAAGTTACCAGAGTGGTTTCTCTACTTTCACAGGGCAGATTTATCTGGGCCACGGGGGAAGCGTCTTCTGCCCCAGGGGCATGGCCCAAAGGCAGAACTAACTGCCCTGAAGTCTTGGCTCTCATGATGCAGTTGGCGTGGGCCCAAGAGGGCAAGATGTGGCTAGGACTTCTGCTGATGCTTCTGCTTTGTGAGTTTTTATTCTCTTCCCACATTATTTAAACTTCACGAGAATCGAAGCTAATGGAATCAACATATTTCTTCTGTCTTTTCCAGGTCCAAGCCTTGAGGGACAGGAAAACTGTAAGTTACCAAGTTTTTACCTAGCTTCGCGGTGTCTTTCGTTCAGGATTCTTAAAACTCACATCAAATTGCTTGGGTTTAATGTTTACGACAACTGAGAAAAATAGTCTAATTGAGAGCTAACGTTTATTCCCTTCTGGCATTTTTAGAAGGCTTTTGGAATGAAACACTCGTTCTAAGCCAAGTTCTAATCAGCATGTTCTAGAAGTTGCATACATTTTTTTCTAAAAACTAGTGAATTGCTATTTGTTTGGATTGGAAGCTGATAAAAAAAATGAGTGGTTCCATATTTTATTTTTTTTGTTTTACCATAAATTTCTTATTTTCATAGTCTCCCCATCCCCCATTGTTTTTTAATCACAAATGAATGTAATTAATTTGTTAGATTCATGAGGACAGACCATAATTTAAGTTGTTATGACTTTTTCTTCTAAATGATCTAAAACAGATACTGGATTTCATTTCCCATTGACCTGTGAAGCTATGATTCTATCTGTAATATTTTGCGCTTGTGCACAGGAAGGGGGGCTTCTGCCTATCTTTAAAGTTTGGTTTATCATCCCCTTTGGAGCTAGTTTTGAATCTTTAAGATGCTTGTTTGCGTCTGGAGGCTAAATGGGGGAGAGCCCACAGAACAGGATCCCCTTATCAGAGGTCACTTCGCTCCACAAAAGAAGGGGGGTGACCAGCTTGCGGACAGTTGTAGAGCCCTTTGCAGATGATGTACATGGATGATGCTGGTTTGCTGAGCCCAGGCTTTGAGCAGTGGCTCCAGGATTGGGAGGGCTAGCGCGGCTACTAGCAAAGCCAGTCTGCGGGTCTCCTGCCCCAGTGTCCATGTGCTTTGGCGGGCATTTGACCCCCACAATAACCAGTGGAGGCAGGATATCTGTTATCTTCCTGCCATCCTAACAAGATGTCTCTGCCTCAGAAAAATAACCGACTGGACCAAGTGAGAGCCAGTTAGCAGGGCATCAGCGCTAGAACCTCCGTAGTCTGAAATGTGGCTCTCTGTCTGAGCCAGAAGCCCAAACTCAGATCTTTAAAGCTGCTTTCACCTGGCCTCTTTGAGCCTTTTTCCCAATCTGTAAAATGGGGATGATAAGAGAATTGATCCCATAGAGTCAGTCTGAGGATAAGATGAGATAAGAGGAGGTGGCTCACCCACCACGGCATGCAGTGACTAACGATAGTTGACCATCTGGTCCTAGCCCTCCGCAATCATGGCCCCTGCATGCCAACCGCCCCCCTTCTGTCCACTGCTGCCCATATACCCCACTCTCATCCGCACCATGCCCTGCAAACACACAGGCTGCTTCCCAGAACCTTCAGTCTCTCCCACCTTCCCCACCTCACATGGAAGTAAATGGCTCCCTTCCCAGGGTTCCTGGAGAAAGGCCCTTGTACATTCAGGCTCAGAACTGCAGGACTTGGAGCATTGGAGCAGGGAGACTCTCCCACTGCTTCCTCAGGCCTCCACCTTGTTTTACACTGGAGGAAACTGAGAGGCGCAGAAGCCATGAGGTACTTGTGTGTGCAACTGGGTGTTAGCGGTGTGGGGGCCAGGACAAGGTCTCCCATTCCTGTGGTCACCCACAGCCATGCTGATGGCACGTTTGACGTGCATGACCCACCCTCTCGCTCCACGTTGCCGGCTCTGTGGTTGAGGTCCTTGGTCAGCCTTGGCCCTTTTCTCTTCCTAGGCTCTCCCACCCCACCCCAGCCCTACCGCCTCAGGAGATGACCTCAACTTCATCTTCACCTAGAAAACACTGCTGTCTGGAGGGAACTCCCTCTACTTCCCGCCCTGCCCCAGCCACAGGCTTATCTGCCTCCCCACCCATCCTCCCGGCTTCCCTCCCAGCTTCAGCGACGTCGGCCCTCGTGGCTGATGGGGAGGTGGGGGGGGCAGCCCATCACTCAACGGCACTCCTACCTCGATCTCGCTCTATTATTTATTCAGCCCCTACCCCACTCTTAGTATCTCTATCCCCCGCCCCCTTCTGGCTCTTTCTCCTCAGTCTACAAACACAATTGGTAGCTCTTGTTCTTTTAGGAAAAAGAAAAATCACAAACAACCCACCTCCCTCCATTATCTTGTGTCCCCCTATGAATCCACTCCCTTCCTCAAACTTCTCTCAAGGCTGGTTTATGGTTGCTGTCTCTGCTTCTCCAGCTCTCAGTCTGCCCTCACTTAGTACTCTGGCCTTAGCCCCCACACCTCCCTGCCATTGGAGTCCTCTTGCTGAGGGGTCATCAAGGACCTTGTAATAACAAATGCCACGAACACTCCCAGCCCTTAGCTTTCTGGACCCCTGTGCTGCCTCTGCACAAAGCCTCCTTCCTTGACCTTCTAGACTCTTCCTTGGTGTTCTCCTACCCCCTCTGACGAACCTTCTTCCCCTTCTCCCAGGGGAGACTTGAACTTTCCCAGGGTCTGAACCCCGTTCCCTGGTCTCTTCAGGCTCCATGGTCTCAACCCCTCTGGAGTTCAACACACTCCTCTATGCCTCCGCGTCCTCTCCCTTGAGTGTCAGGCTTCACAGGGGAGCCAATGGCTGACACCTCCTAGCCGTCCCTTGGGCCCCTCAAACCCAGCGGCACCGTCGGGACTTTGTCCCAGTCCTTTATCTTTTTCTGGCATCCTCTACTTCGGTCGGCAGCACCCAGACCCTCCTGGGTACCTAACCCAGGAAACTTCCACTCTTGGCCTCAACCCCCATATTCAAGCACACAAGTCTTTTCTTTATTGTAGTGAAATACATACATCAAATTTTGCTACTTATGACAGTACATTCATAATGGTGTGCAAACATCTCCACTGTCTAGTTCCAGAACATTTTCATCACCCAGAAAACAAGTCCTTTCTCATCCACTCAAGTCTCCCTTCCCCCAGTCCCTCCGTGCCTGCCCTACCACAGGCCTCCTGGGCTATCACCTGAACCATGGTCCAGGATGTTTACAGTCCTCTGGTCTCTCTCTCTTTCCAGCCCATGGTAATCTTTCTAAAACTCAGGTGGCATCCTGTCACCCCCCCCCCCCCCAAATACTCTCAGGCAGGTCCAGCTTGTCAGCACTCCAGGCAAGGCCCACTGTTTGTGGCACCTCCTACCCGGTCTGCCTGTCCCCTCAGGCCCCAAGTCTCGTTCCTGTAACTGCACATGCCCAGAATGCATTGATTTCTTGGTTCTAGGTAGTTTTGCCCTGAACATCTTTGCTGTAAGCATTTTCACTGCATAACTAATGGGCCGTAAGGCAATTTTGCCATGAAAGGTTAAATAACCAGTTGACAGTTTGTTGGTTTTATCAGCTGGTTGAGTGTGGTTTCATTTCTTCATTGACATGTGCTTCACTTTTATATTATAGAAATCTTAGCCCTCATGATGGTCTATACAGTGGTGCAGAGTTTTGAACCCACATTTGCCATAGAACTGGGAACAGCTATCAATGGACCTGTTAAAATATGCCAAGAACAAACAACAGCGTAGGAGGTAATACATCTTCATGATGTAGTACAAAGTTCTGTTACAAATATGCGCCCTAGTATTTGGAAACTCTACCTCTCTTTTATTTTTATTTTATTTATTCATTTATTTATATATTTTTAAGATTTTATTTTTGAACTCTACTTCTCTTCATGAGGAAGAAACTTTAGTAAAAAAAAGAATGAGGAGACCCATCAGCAAGAAAAAGAAAAAAAATGTATAATTCTATGAACGAGAGACTTTGGAGACAAGTGCTTAGGTGCAATCCATGAAATATAATCAGTTATTTGCACATGATTGCCATGAATCTCCACACATTTGAAATGTACTCAATTATTTTGCGTTTTACAATAGCTTTCTAATTTTGTTATTCATTTCTCATGTTTTATTATGTCCCCTTTAACGAATGTCCCTCTTTTATATTTTGTGATTTTATCTTTGATGGCCAAATGGCTTTACAGCAAATAGTTACGTGGTGAAAACGCTTGCAGCAAAGACGCTCCCCGTGAAAATACCAAGCCTGAGATTTCTCATGCCCCTGTGCCCTGGTACATGCTGATCTCCTGCCCGAAGTGCCCCACCAGGTCCAAGTTCAGGGGGCACTTCCTTCAGATTTCCCTTGGCCTTTCCTGGGCCTCTCTTCTCACCTCTCCCTCGGTGTGTCTAGCATTATACTTCAGTTATCTAGGTTCCCCCCCAGCCTCTATGGTGTAGGACAGCAGGGATGATTTCTTATCCACCTTGTAATCCCAGCATCTGACACAGGCGCTCAATAAATGTTTCACTGAAGGGGACCCAAACTGAACTTAGAGATGCTTGGGATTCAGATGAGATGGGTCAGCACATTCTCTGCTGAGCACCAGAGTTCATCAGGGGCTCCGTGCTAGCTGGCTCCCTGTAATTTTCCTGACAATGGTGGGAGGGGGCTCCCCTCCCTCCCTTTATGAGTCATTTCCAGGTTGCCCAAGAGGCTGGCTGAGTCATGATGCTTCATCTTCCAAAGGAGCATCAGCATCCGCTGACTGGTGGCTCAAGGTACAGGGAAGCAGGCCCCTTGTTTTAGGGTCTGGGGATTTGGCACAATGCTCCATGGGTGCCTTAATCTGTGCTCTGGTGACTTTGTTACATGGATCCCCCTCTGTCAGCCTTCATCTGTCCAGGTTGAAAAGATCTGACCTCCTTAGGCTGCTGCCTAACACCAAACTTTCATCACAGTGGTTCTGACCATTTGGGGCTCACTAAAGAAAGCTGTGGATCCTCTCCCCCCACCCCCCAAAAAACACACACACTTGCCTATACTTGAAGGTGGTTCGTGGGCCCCCTACCACCCATCGGTGAACCTCCAGGGGGCCCAGCTGTGAACACTCTATTGTGTAAATAGTGAGAGCCATACGCAGTAATCCAGCTTGGCTTTTCCTGAACAGTTTATTCACAAAGACGACAATATTTTCTATACTATCTTAATAATCAGGTAGAGATTTTTGAAGATTAGTTGGGTGGCGTATTGCTGCTTAATAAATTACCCCAAAATTTAGTGGCTTAAGATAACAGTTTATTACTTCACAGCTTCTGAGGGTCAGGAATCTGGGAGTTCTGGCTCAGGGCCTGTCTGGAGGAGATTGCCCATAGAATGCTGGTCAGGATTACAGTAAACAGAGGGTTTATTTGGGGCTGGGGGATTTGCTTTTAAGCTTACTCATGTGACGGCTCCTCACCATGTGGGCCTCTCCAGAGGGATGCTCATGACTTAGCCCAGAGTGAGTGATCCTAATAAAGGAAAAAGTGCTCAAGACAAAAGTTGCAACGTCTTTTATAGACTAATTTCGGAAGCAACAAAACAGCACTTCAGTATTTTTGGTCACAAGACCAACCCTGGTATGAGGTGGGCAGATGCAGGTATGGAGAGCGGAGGACAGCCTCCCTGGGGGCCATTCGAAGGCTGGCTACCACAAGCGTGGAGGTGGTGGTGGTTTTGAAAGCGGGGTTGCTGCTTTTGTTGCCTCCCATCAGTGAGGTTTTGTGTTAGTCAAAGAGCTGGGTTTCATAAATTTACAGTAAAGTTATCGATACATTTTATAAAATCCTTTTCCTCCCGCTTTGCCTTCCTTTCTCCTCCCTTGTCTGTTGCCATTGGCCATGGGAGTGTGATGTTTCTTCCAGTGAATCGACTGAGTTGATTTATTAAGCAGATGTGTGTTCATTGCTTAGAAAAACCAGTTGGCAGAAGTGCCCCATGCCTAGTGAATATCATCCTCTCTAAAGAACCACCACCTGATGCTTTAGCCAAGTTTGCTGTAGGGCTCCTGTAAAAAGGATATGAATTAGGTCTGGTCAGTAGGAGGCCCAAGCAGGGATGATGCTGAGGCTGGAGGGTCTGGAATAGAGAAGTCGTGGGACTGCACATGGTGAGCCCCAGGGGGGCAGAGACCGTGCTGATCTCACTCTTTTGTGAACCCCTAGTACTAGATGCAGTGCCTGGCACAGAGAAGGCCCCTGGAATGGTGCTAAGGAAGAGGGAAGGGAATGTCAGCCAGGGGCCAGGCTCTGCCCCTCAGGGCTCACGGCCTCCTTGGTTCAGTCACTGTTCAAGATTGAAATACAAGGGAAGGCAGGTACTAGGGTTCCCGTTCTATAGGAGGAGAAGTGGTAGCTTAGAGGGAGGGGTTAAGTAACTCCCAGCATCACCCAGCTCATGGCTGTGGACCCAGGCATGCCTGACTGGCTTTCTTCCTGTACCCAGGTCTGGGTCCCAGTCTGGGGCCTGACCTGCCACGGGTGTGCACTTCATCCAGGATGATGACAGGAAAGCAGCCTAACACAGCGGGGTGACAAATGCGGGGAGTCTGGAGAACTCAACTGTCAGTAACCTGGGAAATTAAGAAATGGTTTTCTTTTGAAAAAAAAATTGCTAGAAATAGGGAGTGGATATAGAGTTTCAGCACCCTCAAGACTCAAGTTTGGTTCTGTATCTGTGACTGACAGAACCTGGCTAACATTTCTTAAGCACTTCCTCTGTGCCAGGAACTGTGTTTCTAGTCCTTAAACTCGGGTTCCCATTTATACTTACTATCAGTATGTCCATTGTACGGATGAGCAAACCGAGGCTCAAAGTTCAGGAACTTGCCAAAGCCACACAGTTTGTTGACGGAGGTGGGATTTGACCTAGACAATCTGGCTTTACACTTACCTTCTTATCCTGTTAGAATCACTGTGCTAAACAGCATGTTTTATTTTTTAAAAAGTTTTTATTTATTTATTTGACAGAGAGAGACACATGGAGAGAGGAAACACAAGCAGGGGGAGTGGGAGAGGGAGAGGGAGAGGCAGACTCCCCACTGAGCAGGGAGCCTGACGTGGGGCTCGATCGCAGGACCCTGGGATCATGACCTGAGCCGAAGGCAGACGCTTAACCGACTGAGCCACCCAGGTGCCCCTAAACAGCATGTTTTAAAATGAGGAGGAGGTCCTGAAGGGGGGGTGAGATTCCCTGTCCCTACCCGGGAAGGGACCATATTAATTGATGGGAAACTAAATATGGTCCAAAGAGATTTCATTCTGAGAGCTCACTGAGTAGGCTCCTCAGATCAAGAACTAGTAAGGAATAGACAGACAACAAAGGGAGCCCTAAAGATTTTAATGCTGCAGGAAATAACTTGCATTTAAACATTCACCTTGTTTCATCTTATAGAACCGATCAGAAGCCATTTTTTTGTTCATTTAATTGCTCGGAAGAAAGGGACAGGTGTGAACTGTTGTATTCATTTTAAAACCTGAGACGTATTGTAGCCAAATTCTAAATTGTTCAGAAAGATTTGACTTTATTAAAAGAGAGAGGAAGATGATATTTGTCAGTGTCTCTGGCTAATTAGCTAGCTATACCTTTTCTTATCTGAAAAATGATTTGGGACCACTTACAAAATTATGCATTGTTGTTCAATAGGAGATAATAAATGAGGAAATCAGAATGGGAAGAAAGTAAAGGCAGGGAAATAAAACTGGGGGGTATTTTAGCACACAGAAATTCATCCCAAAGTTTGCTAGAAGCAGAGATGAAATTTTGGGTTTATACTTCTTAGCAGTCAAAGCAAAAAGGAAAACAAGATCCATTAGAAAAATTTGGGAATCTATAAGGTAGAAATGAATAAACACAGCTTTTCTTTTTTTTTTTTTTTAAGATTTTACTTATTCATTTGTGAGAGAGAGAGGATGAGCCGGTGGGGGGGTGAGGAGCAGAGGGAGAAGCAGACTCCCCGCCGAGCAGGGAGCCCAATGCAGGACTCGATTCCAGGACCCTGAGATCATGACCTGAGCTGAAGGCAGACGCTTAACTGACTGAGCCACCCAGGCGCCCTAAACACAGCTTTTGCTGATGCAGTTGAAACACAGTGAAATCATGAACAATGTCCTGGTGGCATCCTCGACTTAGACAATATCAGGTTCCATAAGACAATTTCTTACCAGCATCTATTAGTTTCCTAGGACTACCACAACAGAATACCACAGACTGGGTAGCTGAAACAACAAATTCATTTTCTTTTTTTTTTTTTTAAGATTTTATTTATTTACTTGAGACAGAAAGAGAGAGAGCACATGAGAGGGGGGAGGGTCAGAGGGAGAAGCAGACTCTCTGCTGAGCAGGGAGCCCGATGCGGAACTCCAGGATCATGACCTGAGCTGAAGGCAGTCGCTTAACCAACTGAGCCACCCAGGCGCCCACAACAAATTCATTTTCTCCTAGTTCTGGAGGCTGGAAGTCCAAGACTAAGATGTTAGCAGGTTTGGTTCCTTCCAAGGCCTCCCTCCTTGGCTTGCAGATGGCTGTTTTCTTGCTGTGTCCTCATATGGTCATCCCCCTGTGCACACGTCCCTGGTCTCTTTTTGTCCAGGTTTCTTGTAAGGACACTAGTCAGATTGGATTAGGACCCATTTTAACTTAATCACCTCATTACAGGCCTTATGTTCAAGCACAGTCACATTCCGAAGTACGAGGGGTTAGGTTTTCAATATGTGAATGTTGTGTGTGTGGGCGTGGGGGGGTGGGACACAATTCAGTCCCTACCTAACAGCATCCTTTGATAGAGTGCCAGACTTAATTTGGTTAATACAAGTCCGTGAGGGTCCATAGCAGAGTGGTCCAAGCTTGCAGGTTTCTGCAAGATCTTCCTTTGTCCCGGGATAAGGAGATTCAGGATGTGTAGGAGACTCAGTAAATATACATTCATCAAGCATGGGCCATGAATATTTTTCTGTTACCAAAGTGTCTGAGAAGAACTGATCCTTAGGAGCCTTACTTAAGCCACGTGGTCCTGTTTTGCTTGAATAACACCTGGTGCCCACAGTCCCACACTATCTCTGGCCCCTGAAGGCCATATAAACTTTAGGTAAGGTGCTAGACTCTGCATATGGAGATCTTGTGCAAAAGATGGTGGGTGGGGGGAGTAAGTAAGACTTTTATCTTTGTATTTGCTGGAAGAAACTAGAATCAGTGGTTACTTCTGCAAGGGGAGGTAGGAACTGGGTGGCTAGGAAAAGAATGGGAAAGAGACTTTATACAGTATCTTTTTCTCATACAGAAAATACATTCTCTTTTGGGGGCCTCAGGTACACAGAATTGTATTGATTGTAATCCTTGGTTCATAACATGCCCTCATCCTTGATCTGTGCACAATTCCTTTTTGTTTTATTTATATATGCGTGTTTTAGTAACATCATGAATTCACGTGAGTCCGCCACCCAATGCTAAAATGAGAACATCACCAACCCTCTATCTTACTGTGCATTCCTAATCCTACCGCCCTCTTCCCTTCAGAAGTGACCACTATCCTGATTTTTTGTATATTAATGATCTCCATCCACCTTTCTGAGCTTGCATTATTTCAAATGACCTATCTGTAGGCTCTCTGGGATTTTCACATAGACGTCATATCCTCTGCCTTTGGGGGTTTGGAAACATTTAACTGCACTGGCCACTCACAGATTTCAATAAAATGCTTCTAATCTCATGATTCATGGAAGCCGATGAGACAGGAGGCTCAGAGAGCACACCAGACACAGTAGCTCCCAACCCCAGGTCCCAGTGTTGGAGAGATAGCCTCCTCGAGAATGGGCACCACACATAAGTCATTGCCTGCCTGGTCCCTGGGGGCCTGGGGACCCCTGGATGCGACACTGCAGAGGATGTGATCATACCAATCTGATGTGGTAAAGGACACTGGGGTGATGTTTCTGAGATAACAGGTGTGTCTGCCTCTCCTTCCCTTGTCATTTAGCTTTCACCATCAACCACATCTACATGGAGATCCTGCCAGGACAGGAGGTGCAAAATGGGGAGAACCTGACCTTGCAGTGCATTGTAGACATCAGCACCACCTCGCACATCAAGCCTCAGCACTGGGTGCTCTTCTATAAAGATGACGTGCTATTTCACAATGTCTCCTCCATGGAGACTACCGAGAGTTATTTTATTCCCCAAGCCCGGGTCTATGACGCAGGGACATATAAATGCACCGTGATTCTGAACAACAAGGAGAAAACCACCTCAGAGTACCAGGTGTGGGTGAAAGGTGAGTCCCTGCATCTGAACGGAGCTCAAGCAGATGCGCTGTCGCACACGCGGTAGCAAGAATAGTAATTGAATGGTTGGTAGCATAGGCCTCAGCCCTCTCACTCCCCTGCCTGGAATTTTCCTGACCTGAAAATGTAGGCGTTAGACATGCTCCCAGTATGCCAGGCTGTATCTCCTCTCCTTGACTTTGCATGTGCTGTTCTCTCTCCTGGGAATACCCTTCTTCCTCTCTTCTTCCGAACTGCTTTTCCTCCTTCAAGACTCAACTCGATGATCTCTTCTCTGACACTTTCCCAAGCAAAATCGATCACCCCCAGGGTCCTGGTCCTCACAGCTCCTGTGTAATCTTGACATTCAGTGGTATTTGTAGGAAGGCCATAGGCTGAGTGTTGACATTGGCTGCCACAGTCACTCTGTCTGGAGTCCAGTTTGGGCAAGTCCCTCAGCCTCTCTAAACTTTAAAGTTCTCATCCGTGAAATGAAGATAATAGTAATACCCAGCTTGGGGAGTTATTGGAAGGATGAAAAGGTAAAGTGCTTAGTATAATTTCCAGCACATAAGTTCCCCATAAATGGCAATCACTATTCACCGTATTGGAAGTGTTTCTTGCCTACCCGTCTGCTCTTCTGGAATGTACGATCCCAAGGAAAGAGACGGGGTTTGGTCCACTTTTGTATCTTGAACAAAGAATCTGGCTCATAGTAGGCACTCAATAAACGATCGTGGAATAAATTAAACAAATGGAAAAGGGAAGTACAAATGGAGAAACGAGGGAAATCATGGGGAATTTGGGTTCAGAGATACAGGATTCCATCCATCCACTCATGGATTTACTCCCTCAGGAAGCATTTCCCAAGGCTGTAAGTCAGGAAGAAAACCAGGTGCAGAACGTGACAAGGCATCAGGTCGGGGCCAGCTCTGGAGGCAGTTGCTGTCTGGTGGGGAAGAGAAACATTTACAAAAATAATTACAATCTAATAGTCATATGATCTGAGTGCCATAGGGAGCACAAAAGTGAGAGGAAACAGTTCCTCCTGGGGAAATTAGGGCTGGCTTCCTGGAGGAAGGGACATTGGGTCCTGATACAGAGGATCGCGTAGGAGTTTGCTCGATGGTGAAGTTGAGCAAGGGCAGAGAAGTGGAGTGGAGCATGGGTGGAAAGCAGAGGCTGAGAGAGAGCGCAGTATCCCAGCAGAGTGCCCCTCGGTCCGATCCCCCAATCTTTGGAGTCTTGATGTGACAAGGAAAGACTGGCCGGGCTGAATTTGGGTAATGTTGAAAAGAAACGTGCTGGCAGGCTTTTGAAACTTCAGGTAATTTTTCTTACAACTTGGATGACTGAATGGATAGTTAGTGAGGTGAGCCCTGTACTTCCTTGACAGCGGCCACCATCACTGTCATTTCTGCCTTTTTGTGTTCCTGTTGGTCATCAGAGCAGTCATTCACATTCTTGTCACTTCCCGTGGTAAGAACTGCCCCCTTATTAGGTCCTTATGAAGTCAACAGTTGGAAGTGCTTTACGCACATTTCATTTAACCCCTGCAGTAGCACTGGGAGCCAAACGTGGTTCCCCCCATTTCCAGGGGCAGATACAGGCTCAGAGAGGTTGAGCGGCATGTTCATGCCTCAGAGTTGCTCCAAGGCAAAGCTGATTAGAACCAAGAACTCTTGGACTCCAGAATTGGCCTCTCTAACTCCTAATCATTATTAAGGTCTTTGAGGTAGACGAAAGGCCATTCATTTGTTCATTAAACATTTATTGCGTCCTACTCTGAGCCAGGCTGAGGGCGCAACAATGAGGAAGACATGATCCCTTCCTTGGGGGAGATCAGTGTGAAGCAGGGGAATACTTTCTCGTAAACAGCTACCCCCATAAGTGACAGTAGTGGTATGAATACAGTATAGGTCACCTTCCCAAGAGGACGGCCCTCATCGGTATAGCTCTGGGCATCGAAACAAAGATTCATGAGTCACCAGCAACTGAGTGAGGTGGCAGGTTTACAATATAAGCTAGTCTGTTTGACTCTTAAGGTGTAAGGTGGAACTCACGACCGCCAGACCACAGAGCCTGGACAAGACATCTAGTCCCAGCCAGACCCTCCTAGCTCCCCCTCATCTGACCCCGACTCACCACTTAATATACCTCCCCCCTACCCTCTTCTTTGCTCTAGATGGCCCTCTGGAAAAGTCCCTCACATTCCTTGTCCCCATGCACGTGCACCCTGAAATGCCTGTCCTTAGTCCCCATCCAATCTCGTCTGCCCAAGTAACACCCTTCCTCCAAGATTGCTCTCCAGCTCTGTTCCTTCTAGAACCACCTCTGATCCCCCAGGCAAAGAGGGCCTCCTTTTTCCTGACTGCTCCTTCACTCATTATCTCTGCAACACATTCTGATGCGTAGTTACTTTCAGCTTTGCTTTTTTGAACTGGGAGGCAATGTATCCTTCCTCTCTCCCACCTCCCACGCCCACCCCAACTTCTGGCTTTGGAGTCAGACAGACCTGGAGTCGAATCTCAGTCCTGGGGCTGGATGGCTATGAGTTTTTGGATGAAATTTCACCTGTCTGAGCTTCACCTTCATCTGTAAAATAGGCACAATTTTATCTTTCATGCCTACCCAGGAGATTTATTATGAGAATGGACATGAAGTCATGGATATAAAGTCAGTCCTAGCTTGTGGTTGGCAGTCAATAAATTATAACAACAACCACAGTAATGCTAAGAGATACTGGCTGTTTTGTTTTGTCTTTAATTGTATCAGTTGGGAAGAGTCTTCCCAATGGGTTTATTAACTTTGAAAGCACCAACCGCCTCTTAAACATACTTCATATTTTTTCATAGTAGCTGGTGTAGCTCTAGGCGCATACAGGGTCGGTAATTACCTGGTAGGTAGCACTGAGGGTCCTGGGAACAAAGCAAAAGACCCTCAGATGGGCCCACCACAGTGACCCAGCTGAGGGAGGCTTGCATATAGCTACAGCAAACAATACTAACGGACTTTTTCTTCCCTCCAAGGAGTGTCTGATCCCAGAGTGACACTGGACAAGAGAGAGGCAATAGAAGGCGGGGTCGTGATGGTCAATTGTTCTGTCCCAGAGGAAAAGCCCCCAATACATTTCACAATTGAAAAACTCAAACTACATGCAAACGGTTTCAAGCAAAAAAGAGAAAAAAAAAAAAGTTCCTATAACCAGAATTTTGTGATGCTGGAATTCTCAGTGGAGGAACAGGACCATGTTATATACTTCCAATGCCAAGCCACGATCTTTTCTGAGAACCACATGGAATACTCGAGAGCCATCAAGAGTGAACTGGTCACCGTGACGGGTCAGAGTCCTAAACTCCTTTTTTTAAAAAAAAATCACTCTTTCTGGTTTGCTGGTTGGGGATGGGGAGAAAGAGCCCAGAATTCAGAAAGGGGGTTGGGGCCGTCTGGCTGGACTGCTGTTCTCAGGACTGTTCTTAACCACTTAAAGGCTATGTTTATTGTTTAGCGTGTGTGTGTGTGTGTGTGTGCGTGTGTGCGTGTGTGTGTGTGTGAAATTTCCCAAACAAAAGTTTCACAAATCATCTTAATATATGGGGCATTTGGGTAGTTTCTATTCTATTCTACTTCAGTGTTTTAAACCACTGGCCATGACTCAGGGAAGCGATGCATCATAGAAACCAGAGCTTTAAGCCAATGTGGGTCAGACGCCAGGAGGTGGGGTCTGGAGGGGATCGGGAGGGAAGGGGGTCCAGGTCCTCAGTCTTTGCCTCCCACATTCAATAAAGGACTCCCCTCTTCTACCCGCTCCTCATCACCGAGGCGTTGGACATATAAGAAACCAATGAGGTGGCCTGAGGCATGCTTTCCGTAGAGAAAGGCTATAGCAGAGGGAAGCCTGGGGGCACGTGTCCAGGATGAAGGGAGCTCCGGGACAGGCAGCCTGCAGGACGGGACAGGCTCGCGAACCGGGAAGAGTCAGGGGAAGGCACACTGTAGTGCAGATAGCCTCCATTCTTATCTGTAGGAGCCCCAAAGTTTGTCATAAATACCCTTCTGCTTGTGGTACCTATGTCACCCCCACTTGTGTGTGGATATATGTACACATATATACAGGGATGATAATATGTATGTATAATATTTTTCTGATTATAATACATGGTGTGGGTTCAGTTTTCAGAAAATACGGTACAATATAAAGGGTAAAATGACAATCATTCATAGCACCACTGCACAGAGAAAATCACTTGTATGGTCCCAGACTTGCTCGGCTTATATGCTCACTCACACACACAATTTTTGTTTTGACAAAAAAATACAACCTGCCAAACATACTATTTTATGACTTTTCCTTAACAGTATGTTACAGACTTTTGTCCATATCAAGACATACAGATCTTGGTCATTTTTATAGCATCTCAGAATCCTATCATAGGGATGTACCATGATTTACCTCATTTTTCCAATGATAGACAGGTATTTGCCCAGTTTTTTTTGCTATTAAAACAATCCTGGAATACACACATTAAAGCTTATCATTTATGTACTTTTGCGAGTATTTTGTTTCATTATTATTTGTGAGGTTGATTCCTGGTGGTCAATTTGTTGATTCAAATGTTTTGTGCATTTGAAATACTGATGTGAATGGCCAAAGCACTCCTCAAAATGAACATTTCCATCAAAAGTGATGCTGGTGTTTATTTTCCCACATCCCTACTCTCACAGAGTATTATCTACTTTCATTATTTTTGCCAGTCTGATTGAGGCACACACAGTGTTATATCATTGTTCTTATGATTTGTATTTCTTTGGTCTTTCCTGAGGTTGAGTATGTTCTTTGCAGTTATTGGCCTCTTACATTTCCCCCTATAAACTGCCTGTTCATATACACTTGGCCCATTTTTACTGTTTCTGATTGATTTGTTTGAGTCCTTTATAAATTAAAGGCATTAGCTCTTTGTGGAGAACTATGCAAATATTTCCCCGAGTTCGTCATTTGTCTTTATGATAAGTTTTTTAGGCAGAAATGTTTCATCTTTATTTAATCGAATCTATCCATCTTTTTTTTGACATCTCGGTTTCATGATTCACACTTAAAGCTTATCAAAGATTATTAAAGTTGGGGCGCCTGGGTGGCTCAGTCTGTTAAGCGACCGATGCTTGGTTTCAGCTCAGGTCATGATCTCAGGGTCATGAGATCGAGCCCCCTCCCTCTCCCTCTGCCCCTCCCCCCTGCTCTTGCTCTCTCTCAAATAAATAAATCTTTAAAAAAATTGTTAAGGTAAAAATGAACCTATGTTTATTCTTATTGTTTTCAACGTGGGGTGTTTTTTTCCTGCATTTAGATCTCTGGTGCATCTGGAATTAAATAGAGTGTAAGAAAAAAACCCTTTAGTGATTATTATGCTTCTCCAGAGGGCAATTGTTGAGTGTCCTAAAAGATGTCCTCTCTTTTTTGACTTTTGTTCAGGACAACAGACTTTTTTTTTTTTAACAATAGCTATTTATTGTGAAGTTAAATGACTTTGCAGTAAAAAAACTAATGAATTAAAGTATTATCACTCTAAATCCACTTTTGGCATTTTTAAATGTCCTATTTGATTTCGCAGAGTTGGCAGTCTGTGTGTGCACTATAACGCTCTGCAATTTGTTTTGCAGAAGCAAAGGTTTGTCCCTATTTCTCTAACCATCTCCTGAAGATCCCGTGCCCTGGCATCTGACCCATACTTTATTAAAGCAGTGTTTTTCAAACTGCATGAGTCATGAAATCAATTTAGTCAGTCAAGGCTAGCATTAAACAACAATAGAATAGACTATAAATCACTTTTGGGTGGGGGCATATCGTTATTTAAATGTACATTTCCAAGAAGTGGCACAGTCTATATCATTGTCACTTTTGAAAGCTATGGAATACTTATACTGAAATGACATAGTTCTGTGAAATGGTGTGAGAAGAGCCTAGACAATTCTTAGTGGGCAGGGGCAACAGTCTGTTTTTAATGCTCTGATTATTTTTGAGGTCATTTGAAGAAGATTCTGCAGATGAGATCTAGAGAAGTTTGTTTTGCCTTTGGGAAGCTCAAGGGAGGATTGCAGTTAAGGCTGAAGATTCGAGAATGAGTGAGAAGGGAGAAGCTATCAGAGCAACTTAGAAGGTTTTTGGGAGGAAAGATTAAATTTTTTTTAGTTAATAAGGAAGAACAGTGGTTGGCAACAAAAACAAAAAAGGGAGGACGTAAGTGCCTCTTTCCCTCACCCAGGTTTAAACCCGAGTCCAACCAGCTTGTCCTCTTCTTATAGAATCCTTCTCTAATCCCAAATTCCACGTCAGTCCCGAAGGAGTGATCACAGAAGGAGATCAGCTTCACATTAGGTGCACCATTCAAGTGACGCATCTGGTCCAAGCGTTTCCAGAAATCATAATCCAGAAGGACAAGACAATTGTAGCGCACAAGAGCCATGGCAACGAGGCCTCCTACTCAGTGATGGCCATGGTGGAGCATAACGGCAACTACACGTGCAAAGTGGAAGCCAGCCGGATATCCAAGGTCAGCAGCATCGTGGTCAACATAACAGGTAGGGCTGCTGCTGGAGGGTGTGGGAATGTGGCAGGCTCGAGCAGCCACCATGCTGGAATCCAGAATGGCCAATGAGGGCCAATACTTCTGCTCCTGCTTGTTTGTCTGATGTGCTTAGGTGGAGGTGTGGTGCCGAAGGGGGAAGTCAATGCAGAGCCAGTAAGCAGTTAGCTGTGGTGGTTGAGTGTGCAAGTTCTGGCACCAAATACCAACACCGTCACGCGCTACTTTGGTGACCTTAGCCAAGTTACCCAACACCGTCACTCACTACTTTTGTGACCTTAGGCGAGTTACTGAGCTGCTCTGTGGCACAACTCTATGAGATGGGGGAAAATGACAGCACTCAACGTGTAGGACTGTTACAATGACTAAGTGACATGACTCTGCTATAAAGAGCCTCATACAGAAGAAGCACTCTGTGAATATTAGCTAGTATGTCTCTTATTATACTACATTTATCTTTCCTCTGTGCCAAGCACTAGGCTAAATCCCAGACACAGGT
This sequence comes from Callorhinus ursinus, assembly GCF_003265705.2. Lineage (NCBI taxonomy): Eukaryota > Metazoa > Chordata > Mammalia > Carnivora > Otariidae > Callorhinus > Callorhinus ursinus. Next base: position 8,054,912 of record NW_027397112.1, read on the forward strand.
CCTAAGACAGGGTCAGGAGTGAGAGAGCATTAATAAATTCAAAAACAATAGTAACAATTCTTTTTTGTTGAACACTGACTGGTTTACCTACATTTTCAGTTCATGCTTGTAACAATGCTATGAGATAGGTATCATGATTCTGCATTTATGGATATGGAAATTGAGGCTGAGATGTTAGGTCACTCACCCAGCAATCACAGGGTTACCAGGTGGCAGAACAAGAGTCATTCCCAGGCCCATTTGACTTCTAAACCCATGCACTTAAAAGTTCTATTGGACTCTTTTCCCCCTTTGCTGGATTTACATCTCTCCATAGTACCTATTGCCAAAAGAAATATACTCTGCCTCTTCCTGTTTCTTGTACGTACCCAGGCACTAGAATGTAAGCCAGTGAGAGCAGGGACATTACCTATTTTATTCAGTGCTATGTCCTTAAACACCTAGAATAGTGCCCAGCACATAGTAGGACTTCAATGCATATTTGTTGGATGAATGAATGAACATTGGATGACAGGGTTTCTGAGGGTAGAGAGAGTCAGCACTTCTTGGTTCCCAAATGAAGATGTTAATTCATTCCTTCATTTACTGAAAGCCTTCTGAATGTCAAGCATTGAGTGTAGAGTCACAGGGACAATCCACAGTATCACAGGTAGGCTGCCAACCTCCCAATTGGGTGATTGGCAAATGTGTTGGATCCTGCCAGTCTTCAGTGTATACTAGCAATTTATCATTGATAATGACAAATATCTTGACGGTACATGATGTTTTTCATTGATAAGACATATTATCTCATTAGAGAAAAGTATTCAATTCAACATACATTGAGCGCCTTCTGTATGCTGGGCAACTTACTGAGGATAGATAGCTGTCTAAGGTCAGGCTTTGCCCTTGAATTCACAGACATAAATAGACCATTCAAATGCAATGTCATGAACAAGTACAATAAAGGGATGGGCATACTGCTGTGGGAGCAACAGGGACCAAGCGGTGAACCAACTGACTCTTGCATCAGTCAGAGCAGCATCCTCACCCCTCGGGCCAGGCTACTTGAGGAAAGCATAAAGCATAATTGGTCCCTAAGATACTACTGTTGTAGGTGATCACCTACACCCAGAAGTCTGTATCATGTCGGGTATGCAAGTCATTCAGTAGATCAGTCTCCCTGGCCCAAGATAGCAAAGTGTTACACTCAGGCCTGCCCTTCCCATCCCTTCAGCCTGAGCGCTCTGTGATCCCGAGCTCTGCCCTTTCCACATGGAGCTAACTGAGCCACACCAGGGCTGGCAGGCAAGCATCCTCATGTTCAAATTCTACCGGGCCTTTGGAAATGTTTCCAGGCCCACTTAAACATCCGGTTATCCACACCCCTGTTGCTATCAAGCCTCATTGTCAGTGGATATAGTGACGTTAGCAGCTCACAATAATTTTATTAGATTTGTCTTCAGATAGAAAAGACACCTTTGCCCCCCCCCCCCGCGCCCCCCACTGTCCACCTTTTCAGATCTAATCTGTCGCCAGGGGTTGCCAGGTCTCTCAAATCCGTCCTGTCTTCTTATCTCCGTAATCACATCCTAACACTGGCCCTCACACTAGGATTATCTATTGCAGGGGTGTCCTGGAGCATCTGTGTTCCAGTTCATTCTTCAACCAGCTATAGGAGAAGCCCTTCTAATATGGCCCCTATTTGACATCACTATTCATGGGCTTAAATTCCTGCATGGTCATGATCCTTCACTTTGACCCCATCCCCTTCCCAACATCCCTCCCACTCTGCCTAGACTACCCTTTCCCCTTGGCCACTGAAAAACTTCTGCTGTCCTTAAAGACCAAGCCCCAGATCTCCCTCCAGGCTCCCCCAGGAGAGTCCTATGGTCACACCTCAGTTCCCACCACACTCGGTTCCTGTCTTTATGTCAGCAGTCCCTGCAAAGATCTAGCATCTGCCACTACCACTCTGAGTGGGGTTCAATTCACCTTACATCGTTGATACTTAAAACAGAGCCTGGTACATTGTAGGAGCTCAATAAATATTCATTCAGTGAGCAAGTAAAAGACTAATCTTTATTAGTCTACATGATGGTCCTGCCAGTCTGTTACATTATGTCCTTTAGAAATGGACTGTTGTTCCCTAATATTTCATTCCTGATTCTAAACCATCTTGCACATTGGGCGCCTGGGAGGCTCAGTTGGTTGAGCAACTGCCCTCGGCTCAGGTCATGATCCTGGAGTCCCAGGATCGAGTCCCACGGCGGGCTCCCTGCTCAGCAGGGAGTCTGCTTCTCCCTCGGACCCTCCCCCCCTCATGTGCTCTCTCTCTCTCTCTCTCAAATAAATAAATAAAAATCTTTTAAAAAAATAAATAAATAAACCATCTTGCACCTACTTCTGCAGGATGGTTTCTACTTTTTACATTTTTGTTTACATATTTTTAAACAGAGAGTTTCTTTGGTATTCTTGCTGAGTCATTTTTTCACATTTTTTGGTAAACACCCAATGAAATTGTAAGGCATTTTAGGATGTCTTTCTTTGGTTCCTTTCCTCACTCCTAAGCTAGAGCTTTTGATGGTGCTCTGAAAACAGATAAGTCAATGCTTATATGGAAGGAAGGATGGAATGTGTCTTAATAAAATATAAATTAATTATTGGGCTACCACCTTACTTGAAGTTTTATTTGATTTTATTGAGGAAACTAGGAAAGCACTGGGGACTGATTATGATGGAAATGACTTCCATAGCTATGTAACATCAATAACAATAACAGTGTTGATTGGTGTCCCCAGACATGTTAAATTTAGAACCAAAGGTAAACTTTGATTCCCTGACTCCTGGCTGCATTCTCAAACCTGTAGTCCAAAGAAGCTTTCCTAAGAGGAACTTTGGGTCTCTGTTCTTTTCTCAATGTGCAGATAGTCTCAAAAATTACCGATGCCTGGGGTGCCTGGGTGGCTCAGTTGGTTGAGTGTCTGCCTTTGGTTTGGGTTGTGATCTCAGGATCCTGGGATTGAGCCCCATGTTGGGCTCCCTGCTCAGCTCCCCCGCTCCAGCCCCGTCGCTCGTGCTTGCTTGCATGTGTGCTCTCGCTCTCTCTCTCAAATAAATAAATAAAATCTTTAAAAAAACTACTGAGTCCTTCCTTCTGCTATCAAAGGCCATAATCTTGAAGCCAGAGTGCACTTGCTTACACGAAGGACCAAGTCTTCACAGCGGCTAAGTAGTTAATTAGTAATTTCCCAGTATCTGAAAATAAAAACGTATTCCATAACTACAAAATCTTGATGTATTTCAGGGAATATTTAAATAAGGAGATGCCAAGACTTCTTAAAAGTCAACTTGTATCTTTACTGTTGTTGACACTCAACCTGAATTATGGTACTAGTGACTCCTTAAAGTGGCATAGAATTCTAGCTTACGAAGTACTCAACCTCAGGAGGCTTCAGGTGTCACCTTCATCTTTCTCTGTGGGAAGTTCGGGAGGGATGGAGGCCAGCTGCCACTTCTCCCCAGCTTCACACTCTCACTCTGCTTCAAGCCTGCACTGCATCCCTCCTGCTTCCAGTCTGGGCCCCTTCAACTCCATCCCTTCTCCTTCCAGATATCTCCCTCTAACACATGTCTAATGCCATTCCCCTGACCCAAACTCTCCATGGTTCCCATTGCCCCTAGGATACAATTCACATTTCTTTAGGTGGTTCCCAGGGTCCTTCAAGATCTATAGGTCTTCCTTCTGCTCCCACTATGTTCCAGGATGCTTGAACTTTCAGGTGCTCCTTCCTGCCGGGCCTGTTCCTTTGCTTAGAACACTACCTGTTCACTTGGATAGCTTCCTGCAAGAGTCCCTTCCTGATTCCCTCTCTTCCGTCTCTGTAAGGGGCCCATGATTTGTGCCCAGAAACATCTCACCCCCTTCCACTCACTGGTTTTTCAGAGCTATTTTCCAAGCCGAAGCTGGAATCTTCCGCCACCCGTCTGGACCAGGGAGAAAGCCTGAACCTGTGGTGCTCCATTCCAGGAGCACCTCCAGCCAACTTCACCATCCAGAAGGAAAAGATGATTGTGTCAGAGTCTCAAAATTTCACCAGGATTGCCTCAGCGAGGGACAGTGGGACATACACCTGCAACGCAACCATGGGCAAGGTGGTCAAGAGAAGCAGTGAAGTCCAGATAACCGTGTGTGGTGGGTACATCCTCACTGGCTCGGAGAGTCTTGGGTGGGATGAGACAGAGACAGTTTATCACCAGCTGTACCTCTCCAGGCTGAAGGCAGATCACACTGAGGCAGGGGAAGAACTTGGGGGAGAGAGAGCGGTGAAATCAAGAGACCAAACAAGTGGGTATTCCTGCTCCAAGTACAGGAAGAAGGCAATACAAGGAAAGCGTAGGTAAAAGTCAAGTTCATGGCTTTATTGTGGCTGCATGCTGATGATGTGGCTGAGCTGGCAAGATTCTGGCTGCTGGGGAACAGGCTCCTACTCCAAAAGTCAGGGAGGAAACACTCCTTATTCAACACTAAACTTTAGGATCTGAGTTCCTGGTTTTTATCCATATTCTGTCTGACTAGTAAGCCCAGGTCTTCTGGTGGACAGAATGTAGCTACTGGGACCACCTAAAGCCATGCTTCCCGGAGCTGACTGTGCATACGAAACCGGGTTAGAATGCAGGTCAAGATGGAGCCAGAGTCTACATCTCTGACTAGTGCCTGCCTTGGGGATGTTGGGCCCTGGGCCACCCTCGGAGTAGAGGGTCTCTAAGTGACAGTGGAACTCTGTTCAGGCTGTCACAGGCTCTGCTGCAACTCAGTCACCGTCCTTCAGTTTAACCCATGGCTGTGGGTTATGCAGCCAAGATTTTAGTCTCAACTCAACCAGGGTCGTAGTCTCTTGTCAACTCACTCGATATGAAATTCCCAAGGAAATAATACAAGAGACAAACGCGGGTCTTTACATTTCATAAGCTTTACAAATAAGCAAACTTCTGCATAAGGACCTCGTAGAATTCTTGCTTCTCGAGGCATAGGTGTGGTTTACTCTCAAGAGAGGCTGAGGCACTGAGAATTTGTTTTCAAATCAAATCCACCTGGGTGCTTGTTATATTTCTTATGCTTTTCCTGTATCTTTTCTCAACGCAACAGCAACATACAGATGTGTGAGCATGTGTAGGTGAGATATACGAAAATATAAATGGATTTAGGGGGATGTAGTGTTTTTCTTGTCACCCTTTTTTGTTTATAGCACTCACTTCCCCTCTCCCTCATCACCACACATGCACACACACCTGTCCCTCTTAAAATAGTCCTGTGAAGGTAGGTAAGACAGGCAGGTAATTATGGTAATGCCAGAGAAGCAAAGAGCAGAGTTTGGAGAAGGACCCTTTTGGGCTGGATGTTTTGTTTCTGCCTTAAGTGTTGTTCAGGTTGTTTCTCTGTCATTCTAGAAATGCTCTCCAAGCCCAGGATTTTTTATGACTCCAGCTCTGAGGTGATAAAAGGACAGACCATCGCAGTCAGCTGCCAATCCATAAATGGAACAGTGCCTATTTCTTACCGCCTTTTAAAAGCAAATAACGTTTTGGAGAGCCGTGACATGCGCTCAAATGAGCCTGCAGTATTCAAAGACAACCCAATGAAAGACGTAGAATATCAGTGTGTTGTGGATAATTGTCATTCCCATACCAAAATGGTCAGTGAAGTTCTGCGGGTCAAGGTGATAGGTGAGTTGCTGTGCTGTGGGAAGAAATCCTGTGGTTTGGGGGCTTTACTTCACATTTTCAAAGGTTTGGGGTTGTCCTGGGGGGTTGTATGCACAAGTGGGTGGTACTTGTGCAGAGGCCATAAACATGTGTAGCGCGGGCCCAAGGCCCAGGTAAATGGGTCCAGAAGATATCTGGCGGTTCTTGGTGTGGCCAGTGACATCTTTTTGCAGAACCTTTCAATTGAACTGCTAAAATATCAGAGCAAAGTGTCCTGACGTCAAGAAGCACTAAAGTTGTGTTTTGGGGCTCCCTTAACATTTGCTCCTTTTTAGATGAACTGACAGCTGTCTCTGAGAATTGTAGACCAGAGTTCTTCTCCACTATGGACTCTTGGGGAGGCAGATTCCATCATGTGCAGAACCTGCAGACATCAGAAGTTCAGGCTGTAGTCTCATGGGACTTGTGCTGTCATACTCAGGAAAATTATACCATTGTGCTGGGGTGGATGTTTTTCCTTGAGCCTCTGTCTTGTGCCTCTCAGGAGGCCTCAGGAGGCCATTGTTTGCATCTCTGAGATATTCCATATCCTTTTGTAAAAAGTTTAATATGCTTCTCCTTCTTCCTCCTCCTCCTTGTTTAATAACTGACTATCTGCAGGTACCACTGTGGACCTCTTAAGCAGGATAGAGATTCCTGCTTCTATTAATGTATGGTCCAAAAGGAGCCATACTTTTCAAATTAATATCAATATATATAAAGCATCTAATGCTATAGGGCATACAAAAAAAGAAAACATGTTCTTTGTTTTCAATGACATAACAAGAAACACAGGATGTCCTGATTAAATAATGGAGAAATATTTTAGTATATTTGAATGACAGTGCAAGTAAGCATAGAAAAAAATGTTACTAGGGAACCCATGATTGTCACTTACAACAATGGTGATAGGAATTCAGGGCATGAAAGATACCATCTAGCTTGAGTTAGAAGAGCTGGGTTAGGAGCCAGGTCTTGACAATGGGTCAAGAAAGGGCTGGAGATGGCCTACCAGTTAAATACATGAGCAGAATGTCTCCATGGAGCAGTTCAAAAGACTGGGTAGATCAGATGGCTGGAAACAAAAGATTGGGACTGGAAAATCATTGGATATGAACTGAAAAAGTGATTGAACTCAACTGTGAAGGGCATCGAATGCCAGTCTTCAGAGTTGAGAATTTGTCCTGTGTGCAATAAGAGCCAGAAGAGGAAAGGAGGTCATGAGGAGGATGGAGCTTGGGGGAGATTAACCGGGGGGCTCTATCAGTTAGAAGTGGAGGCCTCAAACCTCACAATACCTTAAGCCAATGCAGAAGCCCACATGCAACTGTTTAAATTGGTTTAAATGGGGTCAATATAAGTGGTTAACATTTACTGAGCTCTGACCACGTGGGCATCCCAGTGTGAAGTATTTTAGCAAATTATCTCCATTAATATTTACAATAGCCTTGTAAGATGCATTAAAATATTATCCTTATTTTATGATGATGCACCGAAGGCTTAAGATGAACAGCTGGTGGGCAGTGGGGCTGCGAATGGGGGCCGGGCAGCCTGGTCCCTGAAGCTGGCTTGCCACCACTCCACTGTGCTTCAGCAGGAGAGAGGCTCTTGAATCAGGCTGTACCCTCCAGGACTCTGCCCTTGTGGTTGAACTCCACCCTCCCATCTCGGGCCTGGTGGTCCCTTTTATGGGACTGGCATCTCTGTGGTCGGGCCACCCACTGCACTCTCGAGGAGGTGGTTTATAAGTCAGATGCCAGGGGCACCTGGGTGGCTCAGTTGGTTGAGCATCCGACTCTTGGTTTTGGCTCGGGTCATGATCTTGGGGTCGTAAGATGGAGCCCCACATCTTGCCCAGGGGGAAGCCTACTTGGGATTCTCTTCCTGTTTCTCTGCCCCTCCACCTGTTCTCTCTCTCTCTAAAATGAATGAATAAATCTTTTTTAAAAAATGAAGTCAGATACCAGTCTGCTGACCAGTCCATTCTCACACTAATAGGAAAGTCTGCTTGGGAAGACAATTGAGGATCAGAATTTTGGTAGTTAAACTTGTAAAATCTATGTGGGAGGAAATTGAGTTCTGCTTGGATCTGCTGGGAATGCAAGGCTGGCAGGGCCTCCCAGTGGAAATGCCCAGGTCAAAATCGAGACCTGGAGTCCAGGGGCGTAATCGGACTAGAGCTGTCTATTTCAGCATTAAATGCTCTATGGTTACGTGTTAAATGCACAAACAGAAGCTATGGTGTAGGTGAGATCACCAAAGAGGAGAATGGAGATGGAAAGCTAAGGACCAAATTTTGCAGAAAGTCCATACTAAGGAGCAAAAGGAAGACAAACTAGTGAATAAAGAGGGTGTGACAGGTGAGGAGGTTAGAGAATCTGGGCTGGGATGCATCGGAGAGGCCGCAGAGGAAGCCGCACCGGTTCAGGAAGGCCGCAGATGGGAAGACTGGAAGGACACCTATGAAGACTGGAATTAATCTGCTGGGGACTCGGGGATGGGAGAGTCGGGATCGGGTGACCTTTGGCGTTTCTTCAAAACCAGAGATGGAGAGCAGTTTCCAAAGCGGAGGGATGGAAGTCAGGTGACAGGGGTAACAAGAAGGGGGGAAATGAGGTTGCGAGAGCATTGGTTTAGAACATTCGTAAAGGAAAAGGGAGAAGAACAGGAATAGCTAAAGATAGTGGGTCAAGGTTATTCATAAGATCTGGAAGTGCCATACATCTTTGTAAGCACAGGGAGGGAAATCACACACACACACACACACACACACACACACACACACACACACACACTCTCTCTCTCTCACACTCAACAGGGCACAGAGATGAATTGTATCATCAGGCTGAGTGGTCAGTAATCCTTGAGGTGCTAAGTGAAGGGAGGTGTCCCTAGCATCTTGTGTGTAAGCAACACGTGGGCACAGGAGGCTTCAGTTGCTGTCCTTCTGGGCTAAGGAGAGGAGGGGAGATGTGAAGGACGTGGGGTGGGGTTGGTGAATTGAGTAAAAGGCACACACAGTCCCAGTCCCAGTCTCTGTCATAGGGCGGCAGGAGGCTGGCCCCAAGCAGCACTGTGTCGTGTTCCCTCTCTTGCACCTCCCCCTTTCCTCAGCGCTGTCCCTTTCACTGCCTTTCAGCCCCAGTGGATGAGGTGAAGCTCTCTATCCTGCTGAATGAGGATGTGGAGTCTGGGAAGGCCGTCATGCTTCGGTGCTCCGTGAACGAAGCATCTGGTCCAATCACCTTCAGGTTTTACAGAGAAAAAGAGACCAGTCCCTTCTACCAAACCACCTCGAATGACACCCAGGCCATTTGGCACAAGGCGAAGGCTAGCAAGGAGCATGAGGGACAGTATTACTGCACAGCCTCCAACAGAGGGAACCGGGTTAAAAGCAGTCCCCAAAGCAACATACTGACAGTCAGAGGTGAGTCAGGGTCTGAAACAGTGGGATCTAGTGTGGCCTCCAAGAGCAGAGCAAGGCCAAAGCCTTATCCCTTGTAAGAGGAAGTGGGCAGCTGTTTAGCTCATTTCACTGAGGGTTAAGAAACCAATGTCCTCCATGCTCTTTTGTTGCAAGTGACAGACATGCATCCAAATTAAATATAAAAGAGGAATTGATTATTATAAAAAATTAGAAATTTCTCACATAGTTGTAATTCCAAATCTTGGTCAAGAGATACCAGTTGGCCCATCTTGGGTCAAATGTCCACCCATGGACTACCTATGGCCAAGGGGATTGGGTCATGAAGAAGGGACATAGTTAGGGGAGCCCACACAAGTGGGTAGAAGCTGGTTTCCTAGTGAAGGAGAAGGGCTGAATAGACCCCAAAAAGGAGTCTACTTCAGTCCAATCGTCCTTTAAGACCATAGCTGACTCTGTAGCAAACAAACAAACAAACAAACAAAAAACACACAAAAACATTTCTCCACCAGCTATGAACAGTGTCCTTCAGAGGTTGATGCTCATGTAAGATGCTGGTTACAAGGATTATAAAAATTAGACTTATTTGTTGCTTAAACCTGGTATTATTTCTTGCTGGCAGAGGAAAAACCTATGTGTGTGTGTATGTGTGTGTGTGTGTGTGTGTATTTTTTTTCTTCGTTTCCAGTCTTTCTTGCCCCATGGATAAAAGGACTTATTGCAGTATTTGTCATTGGAGTGATAATTGCCATCTTGGTACTTGGGGCCAGATGTTATTTTCTGAAGAAAGCCAAGGGTAAGTACAGTTCTTCTGTTCCATTCTGGTAGGTTGCCCTGTCCAGGAAACTGGCCCTGGACATGAGGGGCTAGTGCTCTGCCCCACTGGGAACTGAGGAGATAAAACTGATGACAATTGCTTTTCTCCTTGGGGTGTCACCTTGATAACCAAAGATTTTGGCTTTGATGGGCATAAAGCTTTTATTGCCCCCTTGGATTTAGTTAGTCACAAATGAAAGAAATTGCTTTCCTAGTTGGACGACCCAGAAAAGATGCATCTGGGGGGAGGTTGCATCTACATGTGGTCAGAAGATGCTGTTTCTGTGGATTTGGCCACACCTAGTCCTGCAGTTGGTAGAGTGCTATGGAGACCCACCTAGCCCCACCCCCCCATCCACTGAATGCCTCCCAATTGATCTGCCATTTGTGCCATGATTTCTAACCTGTGCTTGAGGTTAACCACACATGGAAGGGAAGCCAGGATCACCCACTGACACTCAGAAATCAGAGTCAGCTAGCATGAACTTAAGGAAAAGGGCACGGCCCCACTAAATTCTGCAAAAATTTTTGTAGAGTAGGGCAGGTTGTTTTGGAGCCCCAGAGCTGCTGCCTGGGATGGGTGGGGGCAGACGGGATGAGGAGGGGCCCTGGGTTTTTCTAGAACAAGAAAGCTGCAACCCTTCTGGGAAGACAGACTCCAGAACCAGCCCTTTCCTAAGGCTGACCCTGGCCTTGGTCTCAGGCCAGCTGGGAATTAAAAGTATAAGGACTGATGTAGCCTTTAGTTCTTGGAATCATCTTGAATCAAAAAGATAGTTGCCCATTTATCTGGCTTACCTGGTTCCTCTCCTGTTGACTTCATCTCTATTACATTCCACTAAGGAAAATTGCTCCTGGCTAAAACAGTCAAAATGTCCATATTTCTGGAGGAAATGATGTGAAATCTCTCGGTATAAGACCAAGAGAAGACCTACTTTGTTTGTTTATTTGTTTGTTTGTTTTTTTCTTTTTTTTTAAAGGAGGAATATATTTGGCTTTCTTTTCTCTTTTTATGGGTATTCAATCTTCAAGAAAGTCAAATATGGTTGAGATGAGTCTTCCTATCTGGTACAGACATGGATACTTTATACTAACTTTGGATTTTCTCTTTCTCTTTTAAAGCCAAGCAGACACCAGTGGAGATGTCCAGGTCAGTGTGTGTACTTGGGAGAGAGGTGGCTACTCTGTAGATGTGCATCAACTATAGGGAGATTCTGGTCCTTAGAGAGTTTTCAGTGTCTCTTGGAAAACTCAGAAAAATAAGGGTCTTAGGTGTGAGTAGCATAGGGATGCATGTGTCTTTGGCTCCTTGGAAGATTGCCAACTGTCCTTCCATGGGAAAGAATGGCTTTATTCTGAGGTCATGTCCTTCTTATATTGTTCCTTGTGAGATCCTCTTTTCCTTATAAAATTATATTGGTAGTAGATGGAATTTTTAAAAATTGCTTACTTGGGGGGCACCTGGGTGGCTCAGTTGGTTGAGCGACTGCCTTCGGCTCAGGTCATGATCCTGGAGTCCTGGGATCGAGTCCCACATCGGGCTCCCTGCTCAGCGGGGAGTCTGCTTCTCCCTCTGACCCTCTTCCCTCTCGTGCTCTCTATTTCTCATTCTCTCTCAAATAAATAAATAAAATCTTTAAAAAAATTGCTTACTTGGCAAAATAGAGTTGGCCTAAAAAAAAAAAAAGGTGGTAATATTTTTACTGTTCTTGAAATCCAAAATTCAAAAGTATGGAAAGAGATAGCTCTGTCCTGGAGAAAAACAGTAGCACGGGACGAAGAATTCAGAGGGGTGGGATTCACCTTGGCCCTGACACTTCTTATTTTTATTGTACAAAAGCCAAATATCCAATTTTTATTTCTCAATAAAATACATAAAAAGCTTCACATATTATATATAAATTAAAATGAGTTATGCGGAGTCCCATGCAAAATATTAAAAAGTGTCATTTTCATTTCTAATTTGATGCTAATATTGACATGTATGAGAAATTGTATAAGAGCAAATAAAACTCTTGATCAACAATAATGAAATCATACGTATTGCTTAAGGCAAAATATTTTGTATTTTAATATACAATAATATTCAATTTGGCAGACATAGTCTTTATCTGAAACGATTTCTATAAATACATACCAGAATACATTTCTAACAGGCCATTTATATGTAAGTGAAAGTAACAAGGATATATGTGTGTATATATTTGATTAATATAGGATAATTCTGGTATGTCAAATATTTATGAGATGATGGACTATTTAATGAATGGAATAATGAAATAATCAAGCAATTCTGGAAATAAATGAAGACCGTCCAGAGAAGGACAAGAAAACGCTACTTCTTCAGAGCTTGCTATAGCCAGGAAGGGCCCTCACACTTTTTTTAACAGCAAAGAGTTTTTGTCAACATTTTGGAAAAAATGTTTATTTTCCACAGGAGAGGGTAAAGTTTTCCTCACTTCAGAAAACTCCCCCTGGTTTTCTTACATCTTTCCTTGATTGTTTTCGTGGTTTGAAGTTAGAGCCAAAAAAAGTCATACTCTTTCTTTCCTCTTGAAATTTCCTTTTAAGGCCAGCAGCACCACTTCTGAACTCCAGCAACGAGAAGATGTTGTCAGATCCCAATACTGAAGCCAACAGACATTACGGTAGAGTCATGGTTTCCTGCTAAGTGTTTTCCCCAGCTGGGTCACACACTCCCTCACCCCTCTTAGAAGCAGAATCTGTAGATGACGAGGTTCAAGTTGGAAGGGAAGCCCTGTCCTCAAGCAGGGGCACTTCATCTAACCAGTCGTGGAAGGGTGAGCTGATAAGCAAAACAAAAACTTAGGAAGAAAGGCAGAACATTCTACCCTAATCTTACCACCATCTAAACATCCCCAGGAGTTAAGGTGGAGAATAATTATAATGCTGCGAATACCCATCCTGGGTTATCTTCCAAAACTTTGAACATGACCCAGGTATAATCATTATCCTTTTGTTAAGAGAGCGAGAGACCAGTTATCAGATGAAGGCATTGGTAAAAGATCTTCTCAGATGGAATTATTTATTACAAGCACAAGACAGTTTCCATTCAGCTTTTGCCACAACTGATTTCAATATTTCTCTGTTAGTGGAGGCATTTAAAAGAAAAGAGTGGTACAAAGAGTACCTGGTGATAAGGCTTTAGTGCAAGCTTGGAAGTCCGCTCAGTAGGGTGGGAAGCCAATCCCCGTGCATTTCTTAATCCCATTAGGTCTCGGAGAAAATTGCTGCAGTCTTGGAGCTGGGGTGGTGGCCACTTCCCAGCGGGGTGGATAATTTTATCACGTGCAGTGTCCTGTCCCAGACCAGGTTGGGGGCAGTTTTCTTTATCAGCAGTTCTGGGAATAGAACGCTCATGTTCTTTACTAAATGTGTGAGTGTTCCACAAAATGAGAGTTTTAGGATATGCCTCTTGCAGGGCGTACTTGAGGCATATGTTTTAAGAACTGAGCAATTCTTGTAACTACCAAATCATCAACCTTTAAAAAGTGAATAAAACAGTGCCTGGTTGGCTCAGTCGGCAGAGCACGAGGCTCAGTCTCAGGGTGGTGAGTTCAAGCCCCACACTGGGCATGGAGCCTACTTAAAAAAATAAACATGTAAACAGACAAACAATAAATAAACAGATGGAAGAACCTGGGAATTCCTGAAGTCCATCAAATAGAACAGGAGCTAAAGAAAACATACAATGTGGTACAATCCTTACTAAAAAGTGAATAAAACATCTGTAATAACAAGGGGCGCCTGGGTGGCTCAGCCATGTAAGCGTCTGCCTTTGGCTCAGGTCATGATTCCAGGGTCCTGGGATCGAGCCCCGCATTGGGCTCCCTGCTTGGCGGGAAGCCTGCTTCTCCCTCTCCCCCTCCTCCTGCTTGTGTTCCCTCTCGCTGTGTCTCTCTCTGTCAAATAAAGAAAATCTTTAAAAAAAACAAAACAAAACATCTGTAATAACAAAAGTAATGGACCAATAAAGAAAACAGAGTATCATGTAAGAAACTACCTTCAGAAATATTTGGACTATTTAGCAAAAAGTAATCCAGTGTTATACCTTTTTGCGGTATGAGGGGGGTTCTTTTGGTTATTTGTATTATACATAAATACATAGACACTTTAAATTGAATGCTAATATAGACTTGGATTAAAATAGGATTTCCCCCAAATTTCTAAAATGCAAGAAATATTCTAATTCTTATATTGTCTCTCCATGGATTATTTCACTTTATAAAATATTTTAGTAATCACAATAAGTAATTAGCTTAAATGCATGATGGAAAATCATGTGTTCTTCAGAAGTATTTATATTATTTATAATCCATAAAATTATTTTTAATAAAGAACAACTTGATAAAAAAAAGTTAAGAAGTTCTTTTTGCCCACTGAGGTGGCAGCGTAGAGGTACCACGATTTCTTTAAACCATGTTCTCCTGCATCTAGCTCTCTGATTGGAGAGGGTTAGTTTGCTAGTGTTCTTCATGTTTCTGGTTACGGGCCTATCCCTTTAGAATTAAGCTTAATTTCTTTTTTTTTCTTTAAATTTTTTATTGTTATGTTAATCACCATACATTACATCATTAGTTTTTGATGTAGTGTTCCATGATTCATTGTTTGTGCATAACACCCGTGCTCCACGCAGAACGTGCCCTCTTTAATACCCATCCCCAGGCTAACCCATCCCCCCACCGCCCCTCCCCTCTAGAACCCTCAGTTTGTTTTTCAGAGTCCATCGTCTCTCATGGTTCGTCTCCCCCTCCGATTTACTGCCCTTTATTCTTCCCCTCCTGCTATCTTCTTCTTCTTCTTTTTTTTTTGGAATTAGGCTTAATTTCTAATGAGCTTACTCAAAGTGAACAATTCTGAGTCTTGAACAATTCACAAGCAGAAGTATCCCACCCATGGGATGGTGGGCATCACTGATATTAGAAAATGACCACACAGAGGTCGGATGGGGCCATAGGGGGACGAAGAAGGAATCCAGAATCTTCTACACTGCTGGTGGACCACTACACTGACGAAGTTAGGCCAGACTCTGTGTGTTAGTGGCACTGAGGTTTTTACAAGTTATATAGGAAACTAGGATTTCTGTTGCCACTCATCCTCTTTGTTATTTTTCAATTAGGTTACAATGAAGATGTTGGAAACCATGCAATGAAACCAATAAATGAAAATAAAGGTAATTGTCAAACTAAGTTTTTTTTTTTTAATTAGAAACATTTACAGAAAAAAAGACCCCTAGGAAAGAACTAAAACTGTTAAGACCTGAGGATATTACCCCCCACTCCCCTGCCACCCCAGTGACCCTGTCCCCAGCTGCTGTGTAAAATGGGGGTGGCTGGTCACTTGCTCCAAAGATGCTATCTTGTGTTCTTACTGGAAAGTAACCTAGGGGCCCCTGGGTGGCTCAGTCGGTTGAGCATCTGACTCTTGGTTTTGGCTCAGGTTATGATCTCAGGGTTGTGAGAATGAGCCCCACATCGGGCTCCGTGCTCAGCATGGAGTCTGGTTGAGATTCTCTCTCCCTCTCCCTCTGCCCTTCCCCCAACTTGTTCTCTCTCTCTAAACTAAATAAATAAATCTCTTAAAAAAGAAAGACAGTAAACTAAATTCCAGTAGGAAAGACCTGGGTTATACCTAACATGGAACTGGGTACTGGGTACTGTAGGAGGATCTCCTTTCTCTTGGATAGTAGAGGTGGGGGTGTTTTCTAAAATAGCATTGTGGTAAATTATCAGGTTGTACACCTTCACTTATACAAGGTTACATGTCATTTATGCCTCAATAAAGCTAGAAGGAAAGTATTAAGGGTCTGGGATGGGGAGAAGCACACAGGGTACGTCAGGGGTAATAAAAATGTTCTTTTTCTTAAAAAGGTGATGGGTACACCGTTATTTATTATTATTATCTGTATTTTATACCTAACATAAATATTCTTTGAAACCTAAGTATTTAATAAAAAGGAAACATACACTATAAAAATATAAAATAGCATTGCTGCTAATTTTTAAAGACAATGAACAATAGATTGCTTGCTGTGGCTTTTAAAGCTCAGAAGGATCGGGCTAACTCATTTTTCAAAATTCCCTTCCCCTCCAGCCTGCTATCACAGGAGCTAAAGATATAAAGAAGTAAATACCGGTGTCCTTGACCACACATCAGTTTTTAGTGCTGGTGAGAAAGACTCACTTTGAGACTTCAAAAACAAAACAATAGGGTGCCTGGGTGGCTCAGGCTGTTAAGCGTCTGCCTTCGGCTGAGGTCAGGATTCTGGAGTCCCAGGATCGAGTCCTGCATCAGGCTCCCTGCTCAGCAAGGAGTCTGCTTCTCCCTCTGCCCTTCACCCTTCTCTCTCTCTCCCAAATAAATAAATAAATAAATAAAATATTTTAAAATAAAAAATAAATAAGTAAACAATAATGTTACTTTGAGTTAAAGACCAACTACTTTCCCAGATTTCACCATAGCGGCCCGACTGCTTTCATTAACTTGTTTTTCGATGCATATGGCTTATATTCTCAGAGCATGTTTAGGCTGGGGAAACCTGTTCCCCATTGCCTGAGATTCTTTCCATCTTGGAGATAGCTTTCTATGCCTGTGGCCGTGGACTAGGCTTCCAGAGTTAACTGCCGTGGCTAATCCTGAGCTTTTATAAATCCTTCCCCAGTAGAAACAAGGGGACCTGGGCAGAAGGGTTCCTCCACATCCTGGGGAGAGCAGGACTCATCACTCTGTTCCCCAGTCTGAGGTGTCCCTCTTAACCCTGAATGGCATTCAGCCTGTGTCTGGCTTCCTCCTTGAAATAGGCACTCCTTCAGTCCTTTGAGTGGAAATCTCTAATGCAGGCAGAGGCCCCTGAAGGAGGTTTTGTCTAACTGTGGGGTGCTGTGGTTCTTTTGAGCAGAGCCTCTGACCTTGGATGTGGAGTACACAGAAGTGGAAGTGACCTCTCCTGAACCTTACCAAGGTAAACAGCATTACTGGCGTGGCCCCCCAAGCTTTGCTGTCTGCTTGGGTGTAGACACCAGGCGGAGCTATGCTATGACCCAAGGACAGGGGTCCCTTTGGTCAGTCAGAAGGGAGGCAGTCAGCAGACCGACCTGGGCATGCCTACGGCAGGAGCAGGGACCCCTGCCTAGGCTTTTGAGGCATTAAATTTCATTATTATTTACCATACTATTAATAACGAGTAGGTTTTACTGAGCAATTACTAAGTGCTAAGAAATGTGTTTGCTGAGAGACCTTTTGAGGGCCGCCTCACTCCTGGGTGTTTTGGGCTTTCTTCCAGAGCTACATTCCTTGCCAACACCTAGCATCTTTCTTAAAGAGTTGCTTGCACCTTGAGCTTGGGGAAATGAAACACGTTTGAAGGTAGTGAGGGCTTGGCTCGTTAAAGGGGCTCTTGGGTAACTGCTTTTGAAAACACAGAGCCCCATTCTGTGTAAACAGTGGCACTAGCTTCCCACTTCAGGTTTTGTTTTTCTGTGTGTGGTTATCTCGGGGGCAGGCTGGCCTGGAGGTCCCTGGCTCTGGTGCTGTGCTGGGGACACTGACTCAGCCCGGGACGCTCCATAGCGAACACAAGAGCATCAGTTCCAGTTGCTTTTGGCCCCACAAAAAACCATGCATCTCCCCATAGCCTTCCTTCACCCTAGCTCTCCCACAGGCTGCGCTCAAAGGAGCCTCCCAGAGCCCTCTGGCCCTGCTGGGAAGCTCTTCAGGGCTATAGCCACGCAGCCCCCTTCCCACTGAGCCTAAGGGCTACAGACAGCTGTGTCCACTCAGCCTGGCAAGCTGAGGGCCGTTTTCCAGACCGGGCACACATAGCATTAGCCAGAGTCACCGGGCAGTGGCATCCCTTTATTATCTCTGGCTCCATGAGTTGGGAGGAGTTTTGGGTTCCTTCCTTCTTCCTTGCTTAGGTTCTGGGTACCATGTCAGCAGGTATGTGCGTGGAATCTTTAGGTGAGGCTGTCCCCTACGGCTCCTAGGCTGTGTGCTGCCCAGTGGGGCACTGTTCCCACAGTCTGCAGTCAGAATGGTCCCTAGAGTTGATACTGCCCCATCTGCATGCCTACACTGAGCATTCTACTTCTTCTTTTTTTTTTTTTTTAAGATTTTATTTATTTATTTGACAGAGAGAGAGACACAGTGAGAGAGGGAACACAAGCAGGGGGAGCGGGAGAGGGGAAGCAGGCTTCCCGCTGAGCAGGGAGCCCGATGCGGGGCTCGATCCCAGGACCCCGGGATCATGACCTGAGCCGAAGGCAGACGCTTAACCGACTGAGCCACCCAGGTGCCCTGGGCATCCTACTCCTAAGACTGGACTGGACCTGGGAAGGTGGGGGCCATGACAGGCCTAGAGTTCTCTTCCTCTTTATTTTATTGTAAAGAGGTTTGCTTGTTAACAAAGTAAGGGTCCTTGATGGGCCAGCCCCTGTGCAAGCAGCAAAGGTACATATATGATCCCCACTCCCCAACCCCGACCCATGGAGGTAGAGCCTGTGAGGGAGTCCGGAAAACAAGGAACCGAAGAATAGATAGATAGCATCAGGTTCTGGTTAGTGCTCGGAAGGAAAGGAAAGGGGAGCAATGAGAAGGCATGAAAGGCAGGTTTGGGGGCTGGCATTTAAGCTGGGGCCTGAAGGGCACAAAGAAGGTGGCCCCACTAAAAGGAGAGAGGGTTAGGAGAACGCAGGAAATGGGAAGGACAGCATGAGGTGGCCCAGAGCTTGACTCCTCTGAGGATCTGGAAGGAGGCAGATCAGTGCTATCACCAGGGGAGAGGGGGGTGAGGGTGGAACCAAAGTGCTGCCAGTGGAAGGACTCGAGATAGATTTCAGAGACATGACAACACTGGATGAGATTTTATGGCAAGGATCGGGGAGACCGAATCACTGCAGGTTGCATGACTGACTAACCGGATGGACGGTCAGGATGCCTGAGGCTGGGAGGAACAGGTTCAGTTAGGTGAAACATGAGATGCCCAAGAGGAGACAGACAGCACAGGGGGCCGGTGCTCAGAAGCAAGTCTGGGTCGGCTGGGTCAGCTGTGGCTAAAGGGACTGTAGGGGGCTCCCCTCCAGCCTTCTCTGGTCCTGCCAGAGCCTGCCACAAGTGCCCCCCACCACCACTGCCCCGGGCACTGTGCATCGTGGGCTCAGTCCCCTTCCCCTTAAGGGGACTTCCAGCCGGGACGGAACGGGGAAGCCTAGCAAGAGGGCAAGGCTGCCTAGAGATTTTGCATATGTGTAGAAAAACCCTGCTGTCCCCTGACCCTCCAAAGTCTGCTGGGCGCTCAAGCAGACGGGGCTTCCCCGGGCTCTGGCCCTTGAGGTTCTCATGCTCCCCTTGCAGAGGGCCAGGTCCTGCCCCCTCCTCTGCTGCCCGCTGGGCCAGGACGAGGTGGGATTGTGAGCGCTTTGCCCGATGGCCTCAGAGCGTTTGGACTGAAGGAAGCTGAAGGACAAAGGATGCAGGGTTTTGTCCTTGGAAAAGGGTCCCTTTTCCACTCTTTTGGGAATGTTCCACATTAGAGCGTCTGGTTTTCTTTTTTGTGCGTGAAGGTGGGGTAGGCTCTAAAGGGAAAAGAGATCCTCAGACAGGCTGACGAGGGGTGCTTTCCTTGCCAGGCTGAGCACAGCAGCAGTCATCTTTCCCCACGTGGCCGCGAGGGTCTCGGGAGAGCTAGAGAGAGTGCCAAGTGGGTGGAAATGGAGTTTCTAGAAGATTCAAGTTGAGTTTTCTGGACCCAGCGTCCTGGGTGCTCAGGGACAGCAGGGTAGGGCAGGCCTGGCCTAGGACGCTGTCCCCTTGCTTTCTCATGGGTGGTGGGTGGGGCGTCACTAGGGTGAGGAAAGGGCTTTGTGGTTTCAAGGCCAGTGATGAGTAAACTTGATCTGGTCTTGGCCAACCCAGCTCCCTGTCCTCAAGGCTCCCTCTTCCACAGCTGGGATGGGGGAAGGGATGAGGATCGTGCCCAGCTCTGCCTCTGACTGGCAGCTGGCCAAGGAATCACTGCAGGGTGGAGGCAGGGTGGGAAGGAACTTGTTAAAGCCAGTCTGTTGCTTGTTTGCTGTGAGGCAAATTGCTGGGAAAACCCCATGACGTTGAAGCCATCTCTTTCTCGGTTAACAGAGAAAAACAGAAGCCAAAATAAAGCCCCATGCGGAAACATCCCTGACAGCAGAGACAAACAGCCTGTTGGCCTGGGTTACTCATTAGCAGGCAGCTGCCAAGCAGAGCAAGGTGGCCGTGTTGAGGTGCCAGCCCCCACCCATCACAGCGGGCAGAACCACCGGGGGGGGCGGGGAGGGGGCAGCAGGAGGAATCACTGGGACAGCTGCAAGGGTAGCCGCTCTGCCAAGAAGTGGAAATCACCCTGCTGCCCGGGCTGATCCGCAGTTACAAGGAGGAAGGGGGTCAAGTGCAGCTCTTGAATCCAGAGGGTGTTAGAGTGTCCCCAAGGTGACCAGAGAGGTCTACCAGCAAGCCTGGGGGCTGTCGCTCTTACAAGGGTGACCAGCCCCCAGGCTGGGCCACCCCACCTCATCCCTCCATTCCTTCCCCACGGCCCCCACTCCCACTGTGGGACAGAGTCTGAGGGTGAGCTAGCAGGGACCCCGGTGCACCTGACACACAGCATCCTATATTGTTTCTCCCAGCGTTGTCTGCTCCACAGCCTGGAGCTCCCAAAAGCTCCAGGTCCGAGTTACCTTTTCCCTTCCTTGTCCATGGTGCCCAGCGCACAACAGGTGTTAGGATCATACTGAATGCGTGACCTGCCCAGGCCTAACATGGCGCAGAATCCCTTGGGGATGCGGTAGATTCCCCAGGAGATGTGGGAATCCCTGGAGCCTCCCTGTATACCCCCCAAATCTGGCGCCGCGGAGGGAGCGTGGGGAGTGCCGTAAGCATCTCTGCTGGCCTCTTAGAGAAAAGCAGGGGTCCTGGCAGAGGGGTGGTTGGTATCTCAGCCATGCTGGTGAGTACCAACTCCTGTTTGGTGCCTTGGGGGAGTCATATGAAGACTTCTACAAGGCTCTGGCCACCCCAGATGTCCCAAGTTCACCTGTTGGGGGATCTGAACCACCCCCCACCTCCAGGCTTCCTCCTGGTGTTCAGGTCCTGGCACAGGAACCACCACCATTCACCGGTGATTCAGTGTCTAATGAATGACCATGGTTTTAATCCTAAGATCTAAAACCTCAGGGAACAGGCTGATTACGCCAAGGCCTTCCTGAAGCTCAGGGTCTGAGACAGAAACCCTTGCAAGGACATTGACTGGTGCCTTCACTGTCCTATCGAACCTTTCTGGCTGCCTCCAGGTAACCGTGCAAGGCCTGGGATCGGGAGGTGCACCGGACCTCAGGCGCTGCTCTGGAGGAGCTCCGGGTCCACCAGGGAGACGGTCGTGGGGACAAATAATGTCAGTGTGGTCATGGGCAAGTGTCCCCAAAGTGCTGTGGGAGCACAGGGGTCCTACGTAACTGCCCTGGGCACAGGGAAGAGGTGAGTGTGTTAGGGAGTAGGTAGGTGTGTGAGGGTGTGTGAACCCAGGCGCAGGAACAAAGCTTGTCCTGGGACTTGGAGGAGGAATGCAGGCAGAGAGAAAGGGCCCTGCGGGCAGTGAGGGGCGGTGTTCAGGGCCTGGGGCTCCCTGGAGCCTAGTGAGCCAGGGGTATCCTGGTGCAGTTAGAGTGCGTGGGCATGCCCTGGCCGTCTGCCACCAAGGAAAATAACACCCACACAGTACTGAGCACGGTGAGAGGAGGCGGGGGTAGTGGCCGGGCCCCATCCTGTCCCCTGAGGTTTGTGGGTGTGTATGTATGTACATACGCTGGGTGGGTACACACGGGGTGTATGAGTATGATTCGTGTAGACACAGTACGAGTGTGTGTGCAAGTGCGTGTATACACAGCCTGTACGTCGACTTCAACTTAAACAGGTGCCCGTATGGGTGTTTTGTCCCCCAAACCCTGAGTCTCCTCTGGGCGTAATCCATACCCTGGTCGGTCATCTGTCTGCTATTCCGAAAGAGTCCAGACCAGAGGATCTCAACCCTGTCTGCGTCTTAGAATCTCCTGGAAGCTCTTTAAAAAACCCCAGTGCCAGGGCCACCCCAGACCAGTCAGAACCAGAATGAGGCCCCGGTGTTGGCATTTGAAATCAGCTAGCCAGTTGACTAGCTGTGACTCAGTCACTGCTGGTCCTTGAAGTCACAGATGATGCACAGGCTCTAACCCAGGCCTCAGATGGTCAGGAGCCCATAGCCCTGCCTCCTGGGAGGGGCTGGAGGAGCAGCTGGACACGGGGACACCCTGGCAGGGGAGCAAGGATGGGGCCCCCGAGCTGGAGGCTGCAGGTGGATACTGGGGACCTCTCCAGCTGTGGCCTCTCAGGTCCAGGGTTCCCCTGGAGCAGGTGGACCTGCCCCCGTAATGGCCTGTTGACCTCATCCTTCCAGGCTAAGAGTGACACTAGTTAGACCGGGATCTTCTAGAGCCAGGAAATGGCCTGAGCTTTGTGGCAACCAGGTCTCCAGGCCCTGCTGGAGACGGGTGCTCGTGGGGTGGGGTAGTGGGCAAGCAGGGAGCCTCGGACATTCTCCTGCTTCAGCAGTGGGCTGAGCTGGTGCCCAGAGACAGCTGTTGACCTGTACCTGGTCACTTTCCAGGTCTGGAATCCAAGGGCACAGAGACGGTGTACAGTGAAATCCGGAAAGCTAACCCTGGTGAGTGAGGGCCCCTGACTCCCCCAGCCTGGGGGCTGCTTCCCCCTGAATCATCCGTAGGGGCTTGGGAGTGGGCAGGGAGAAGGAGGAGCAAAGGAAGACAAAAAGGAGTACTGCCCCTTACACCGAAGTTGGTGACATGCCACCCCTAAAAAGTAGCCATGTGTTATGTGTGCTGCAATTTAGTCAATGCATGCGTATTAAGTGCCTACTGCATGCCAGGGAAACAGGACCTCACACATTCATACCCAGCTAATGGGCAGCTGAGCTGGAGTGTGTCCTCACACCGCTGTGTGCTCATGTGACCTCAGGAGAAGCAGCATGGCCCCACCTGTGCTCAGGTGCCACCCAGGGTGCCTCACCTGCCCTTCTCCCCGCCCCGCCGCATGGGCCCTGGTGCGCGGTGGGTGCCCAGAGTCCGTAGACTTAAGTCAGTGCTTTGCTTTCAAGACGTTGGGTAGCTCAGTCTTTCTGAGAACATGCTGCCTGGGGGTGGGGGGTGGATCTGCTCCTTGGATTCTCCTTTTCTTTGATGCTAGACCCCAGTTCAGTCCCCATCTCCACCACTTCCCCATGAAGAGCTTCCCCCAGGACTGAGCACAGTGCCCAAGCAGACGTGGAACTGGGGAAGCTCCCAGCAATACCATTTTTTGTATCCTTATTCTATCCCATTCTGGGGAAATGAATGGAATACAAAGACTCCTTTTTAAATTCTGAAAATAAGTCACAACCCAAAAGGCATGATTCTGGGGGAAATAGTCACTACGTGGATATCTTGCCTCAGACCTGTATTTAAGCGGATTCTCTGGGAAGCATTACAACTGGCCGGGCAGCTTCGGGACAGCCTGGCTACTCCGAGCGGGCTCCACGACCAGTGGCTGTGGCGGTGTCAGGGGGAGCCCAGACCCATGAGAATCTGACTCTTCAGAATCTGACCTCTAACAGGCTCCCAGATATTGCTGACACCACCAACATTTGAGAAGCACTGTCCTAACTGGAGGAGACGCACTTTTTAGCTGAAACAGGGATCTCCCCTTAGTATGTTTTTTAAATGTATTTGCGTGGGTAGAGCAGAAACTCAACCCCTTGTGGAACTTGACACTGACTGACTGATTTTTCAGAAACCATTTCCTGGGGCAATTTTTGGTTTCAGCATTTCATTTTGCACTCTCAGTATGTTCAGAGGTAGCAAAATGCAAATTGAGAAATAAATAGACCTTCTCTATTTTTCCAGGGTAACAAAAAGCTAGAGCTCCAGTAGGGTTCACACTGGGTCCTGTTGGGTAATTGTGTAAAAACACTCCTGCTTTCCTCGAGGTCCCTGAGATTGTTCACTTTTAGTTGCTTTGGTTATGCAAAAGGATTCAGCGCTTACTGTTACAATATCTCTTTGAATCCTCACAATAAGTCCCATTTTACAGATGAGGATACTGACGCATAGAGCGGTTAAAACACTTGCCCAGGTTCACACAGGAAGCACGTCCCCAAACTGGCCCACCCTGGAGCTGGATTTCCACGCTCCTGATCATGGGTCAGGGAACTGCACTGCCTTTGGTTTCGGGGAAAGGAAGCTGATGGTGTGTGGAGCCCGCAGGGATTCCCCCCAGAGGGATCCCCCACACAGGAGACCCGCAGGAAGCCTTGGGGTCTGCTGTGGCCTGAGGCTGCTGCTGGAGACCCTTTACCAGCTGGAAAAGGCCACATCCTGTGTGCATCCCGAAGGGTCTGTGTTAGGCGCCCTGCAAATTAGACTGACAAAAGAGAGATTAACAGGAGAAAAACAAAGTGATGAGAAACTGCAGAGTGGTTAGAGTTGGGGGCTTATTTAGCAAGTTAACCAAGAGCAATAAATTTTTTTGTAGATGCTCTCTGCATCCGTTGACTCATTTGGCTCCAGCTCGAAATAATCCTGTGCCAATGTGGCATATTTGTGGGTGGTGTATTGTGATTTCCTGTATCTACTTTAAGGCAGCTGTTCAGATGGGCTCCCTCAAGGGCCCTGGGCTGGTTCTCCAGGCCCGAATCCTCAGTCCCCGCGCTGTGGGAACCCGACGGCTCCCTCTGGCCTAAGGCGGGAATGGACCACAGGACCCAACCCTGTAGGGATTCAGGACGGTATTGCATCTATTTTGCTGGCAGACACCTGAGCCCCAGTCCCGGTGCTGCCACTTGGCAGTTGTGTGACTTTGACCAAGACGCCTAACCCCTCTGAGACTCCAGTTTCTTCCGCTGAGATTAAATGAGAAAGGGGGGGAGATGGTGCGAAGTACGCCTAGCACCAGTCCTCAGAGCATCTCTATCCTACAGTGAGTAGCCCAGGCCTTTTCGCTGAAAGATGCCAGAGAAACTTGAGCCCAGGCAGAGACCAGAGCCATATCCCGACTCCCCCCACCCCAGGGCGCTCCCCCTGCCCCACCTGGGCCATCAGGAGTCCACTGGGGCTTGGGCACCTCTGTCGTCCGGTCTCTGACCTGGCAGCCCGTTCCTGCCCAGAGTTTGGGGGGTAGAGAGAGCCTGGGTCTTGTAGCCAAAACCACAGTGCTGCCTTGGAAGTCTGTGCTGGACCCTCAGTAAAGAGGCTCTGTCCTGGAAACCTCAGGAGCTGCTGTTTGGAGCGTTTCCTGCTCAGCTGCTGCTTCCCAGGGGGTAAGCCCCCTCACCCCCCCCCGCCCCCCACCGAGGCTGCCAGCCTCGGGTCAATTCTCTTTCCTTTCCTTTCCTGTGCTCAGTCCTCAGAACCATCCTAGGGGGGATGGAGGCCCTACTGCTATTCCTGTTCTGCAGATGGGGAAATGCGCCCAGAGGTTAAATAACTTGTCACCGATCGCTCCCAGGGCCAGTGGTTGGCAGAGCAGGGATTAAGAGGCAGGGACCTGGCTGCAGAGTGGTGCTCCTCACGTTTCCTCTCCACGCTGCCGAACCCATGGACCGCATGCTGCTACATTTTCCAGCTCTCTGTTCGGCTTCCCATTATCATCGGTTTCCTTAGAGGAGTCACCTCTATTAAGAGTAATAGCCTGTATGGTCTGGGTGACCCTGGGTGAGTCGTGGAACTTCTTGGGACCCTGGTCACCACCTCTGTGAGATGAGGGGCATGGGCCCGAATCTAGATGGATTGTTCTCCAGGTCTGTTAAAACACAGATGGCGTGGCACTACCCCCCTGAATTTCTGATTCAGTAGGTCTGGAGTGAGGCTAATTTGCATTCCTCACAAACTCTCACAAAGTGAGGCTATTGGTCTGGGGACCACACTTACAGAAGCCTCTTCTAGATGCTTCCGAGTTCCCTTCTGATTATATCACTCAAATTATGTTCTGCTTCTTGTTTGAAGAGGTAGGGTCTTTCTCATTCTTAGCAATCTTGGAAGGATCACTCAGGGTTGGCCAGCAGAGAGAATCCTCCAACACGGGTACATGCATGCGGGCGTGTATGTGGGGGGCCGGCGTCGGGGGGCAGAAGGGTGACACCTAATAAAATAAAGGCCCTGGGGAGGTGGGTCTCTGGACAGGTCAGTGAACAGGCTGCGTGCAGAGCTAAGTCTTCTCTAACCTTTCCTTCTTAGGTTTTTATTCTTCCCACCTTAATTTCTCAGTCCTCACCACCTTCCCACCAACAGCACTTCAGGGCTGGCTATTTTGGGAAATGGCTCACAGGGCGTAGTTCTGGCTCTTAAACCCCCTTTTTTCCCCTGAGTGATACAAAGGAAAACTGCTCCTCTAGATAAGCTAAAGGGCATGGGGCAGGCCTGCCTCCAAGGAGCAGCCCCAGGGTGGGGCTCTGGGTAGGACCAGTGCCCTGGGGAGAGGGTGAGGAGTGGCGGGCATCTGTAGGCTGGGGGAGGAGCCAGGTCTTCGCAAGCTTGGCTTTAGCTCTAAGCTCCTCGCACGCCTGCGTTTTAGCTGTGACAAAATATACATCACACTTGGCACTTTAATCACTTTTAAGTGTACATTTCGGTGGCATTAAATACATTCACATAGTCGTACAACCATCATCACCATCCATCTCCAGAACTTTTTCATCTTCCCAAAGTGAAACTTCATACCCAGTAAACAGTAACTCCCGACTCTCCCCAGCCCCTGGCCACCACCATCCTACTTTGCGTGTCTGTGAATGTGACTAAGCTCAGTGTTTTTATGTCAGGTGAAGTGGTTGAATAGATGCTTAAGTTGCCTTCTAGTTAGAACATTCAGAGAGTCTCGTTCTGGCAGTTGGAAGTAACAGTCATTTGTCTATGCTTTGTGGTTCATCCTGAACCATTCCCCAGGACGTGTTGGTACTAAGTAACTTCTAAGAGTTACTTCCTAGGTCCCTTGGAGCCAATCCTAACCCTTTACTCACCCTTGACTCCAAGACCCTCTAGGTATTTGCTTCTAAGCCTGACTTGTCCCTCAAATCTGAATTAAGTCATGAATCTCAGAGGCCAACTCACTGTGCTTCTGCCGTGTTTGTGTTGGCTAGAGTCCACCTGGACGGTTCTTTGCACTGTAATCCTAAGGGGAACACCCTAAGCAGGAGATAGAGGCCTGGGGTTGGGTCTCAGCCCAGCCCTTGTCCAGTTGTATGACTTGGCTCCTGCCCCTCATTTCTCCCTCAGTTGTTAATTTTTCTCATTAATATTCAGTAAAATGCCCCTCACCCTCGTGGAACTGCTACAGAGCCTTCAGTGTTCTCAGGAGGGTGTGTTGGGGGTGGGGGCTAAGCGCTGTAGTGGGCGGGTGGGTTCAATAGAATGGGTGTGAGGGGGCATCTCTTCCAACTCAGTGTCCCCTCCTGGGTCATGGCTGTGGTTAGGTCTGCCCTTCTGTTGGGAGCCTACTATTTTGGTGACAGAGAGCTAAGCTAACATCTTGTCCCAGCCATTAATTCAGTCCGGGCAAGAAAACCCCTGATCTTGGAGCTTTTCCCCTTTCTAGCTATTAGGTGATTCATTACAACACATTAGGGAAAGAAGGAGAGGGGTTCTCAGTACTAGGAAATTTACTTCTGAAAGAGACCACATTGAGAGAAGCCTAAGGAGGAGGGAAAACAAGCCCTGGAAAATAGCCAGCATGGGGTTGAGAAAGAGCTTTTGCATCTACGCAACCATCAGCTGGCTTAGGTAATAGAGACCACGCAGATAATTTCTCATAATTTAGATCTTCAAGCTTAGCACTTGAGGTTTTTTTAAAGTACTTATTCCTTTTTCAGTGATTTGCCTAAGGTCAGATTTGCAAATCCCAGTCAGCAACGGTTGCTCTGGTTATGGCTTATGATCTGGCTTTCCAGAAACGGGAACAAAGTCTGTTTTTATGTCTTTTATTAAGCAGTAATGTAGGTTGTCCTAAGAAGTGAGTGTTTAAAGCAAGCCATACAGGTTACAGGGAAAGGTTTGATTTTCTTTTGTTCCCCTTGCTCTCCTAGTGACAGGAACTAAAAGGGAGGCATTATAGCTGGGCGGGGACCGTCTCCATAAAGGCATGACATCCTCTGGCTTTCTCCACAACTTCACTCTCAGCCTGGCTGAGCCTTGTGTGAACTGCAGCTCCTGGCTCACCAGGAAAGTTTGTATCTTTACTCTGATTCAGTGCTTGACATTTTCTAGTGCTCCAGCTTGTTCTAAAAGTACTTCATAAAGTGGCTTGCAGCTCATCCAAAGCAAAACCTATTAATGTATATTTACACTGGATTTTAAAACAGAAGAGCGAAGTGGTTTACTACAATCAGCAACACAGTCAAGTTCTTCCCTATGAAAGAACTCAGGTCTAGGATGACATTTCCACAGCTGGAGCACTGGTTCTCAAGGCAGGAGACATTTTGGTTGTCATAATTTGGGCAGGGAGCAGGGGGTAGAAGGGGTAGTATAGCGTCTAATGTACGGAGGCCAGGAATACTGCTAAACGTCTTACAACGTACGGGACAGCACCCCCAAAGAAGGATCCAGCCCAGGGGCGCCTGGCTTGCTCCGTTGGGAGAGCATGAGACTTTTGACCTCAGTGTCATGAGTTCAAGCCTCACAATGGGTGTAGAGATTACTAAAAAACAATGAGTAAACTCAGAAAAGAATGATCCAGCCCAGAATGTCAATAATGCCAGTGTTAAGAAACCCTGGCTTATAGGAATTTACCTCCTGTGAGTCTTCCAACAGGAGAGCTAGTTTTCCTCTCTAGATGCCCGTGCCCACCTCAAAAGGTGTCCTGAGCACATCCCACCTGACAACTCCAGGCCCTGGGAAGAGATGCCGAGTCCTGCTCCAGGGACTAACCTATGCCTTTTGGGTCAGACACTAACCTATACCTTCACATCCGAGTATCTACTCACTCAGCCTTCACCTTCTGTTCTCTCTTTTCCTGGTGTTCCAGATGTTTCCAAAGGGGGTAGAAATTTAATATACTGAGAGTAGCTGTCATCAAGAAAGAACCATAGAACAGAGGGCCTCTCTGTTGTAAGCCCTCTGGGAGGGAGAGAAGAGCACTTGGGGGTCAGTCCCCACCCATCCTGTTTGGTCCAGAGCCAGCCAGGCCAGCGGGCACTGCCAACCCGGCCCCCAGGGGACTGTTTCCTACTTCAGAACCCAAGAGAGTAGAGAAGTACTCTGAAAAAAAAAAAAACAAAACTGGTACTACCCACCAGATTCTATTTTTTTTATAAAGATTTTATTTATTTGAGAGGAGAGAGAGGGAGAGAGCAAACAGGGGGAGGGGGAGAGGGAGAAGCAGGCTCCCCCCTGAGCAGGGAGCCTGACACGGGGCTCGATCCCAGGACCCCAGGATCTCTACCTGAGCTGAAGGCAGATGCTTAACTTAACCAACTGAGCCACCCAGGTGCCCCCACCAGATTTTAGTTTTGTGGTGATTGCTCTATTACCAAAAAGAAGCAGAAACTACAAGTGTGCATAAACCTAGGTTTCCTTCAGTACTTACCAGCATATTCGAAGTTTTAGTATTTTATATTCATATTGCTTTAGGAAACAGAGCCTGAGGCTCTTTCTTTCTTGTGTCTGATTGCAGAGCGCCTGGGGCTTTGGGGGAGTGGAAGCATGGGGTCCTTCAGGTCCTTCCAGGTCAGGTTTGGGTTGGAGGTGGGAGTGCTGCCCGGGCCTCACCTCAATGCGTGGAAGTTTACACAATGGCTTGACTTCGCGGTCAGGCTGATTCATCCATTTGGCCGTTGACGTCTGCCTCTGGCCCAGCCAGGACAGAAAGGGGCCCCTTAGGAACTTCTGGCCCTGTTCCCTCTCAAGGGGACGCACAATAGAGCTGTGATAAGACAGGGTTTGAGGGGGGAAGTGGACTTTTGGAAACAGGATATTTTTAAATTAGAGAAAGAAACAGAAGGGTTGTAACTCCCGTTGTGACAGGTGGGCCCTGAGACTTCCCCAAACTCAGAAGGGACTGGGTTTGAGGTTGGGCCGCTGAGCAGAAACTGAGGCCCCTTGGAGCACATCCCTCTAGTAACACTGAGGACTTGGAGGGCATGGGTGATGGCCCTCCTGCCATTACCGCCACCACCTTCAAGAATGGCAACCATCCCCCACACCCACATCTCCCTTCCCCAGACAAGAAGTCCCCATGGTTTCTCTGTCTTTGGGTCTGTGTCCATAGGGGTTGTTTGGGGAATCAGTCCCAAACATGTGGGCCCCTGCCCATTTAGAAACTGCTATTAGTGGGGGCCTGGTCCTTTCCAAAAGGGAAAACACAGCCCTCTCTTGCCCGTGGTAGCAAAAACCATCTCTTAACACAGGTGGGGACGGCGCACCCTCAATACAACGTCTTCTGTTCTCGGTGGCCTTCCTTCACCTCCCTCTGATCTTCCTGACATTTGGCCAGGCCCATCTAAAGCACTGCAGCCTGGCAGGGGCAGCCAGTCCCTCTGGCAAGAAGCCGGTGTTGAGGCTCTTCGGGGGAAGGGGGAGGCGGTGCTATCCCAGACAGCCCTTGGGCCCTTGGGCGATATTTCCCAAGAGCAGTGGGTGATGTTTATACCTTCTGCTCCCTTGATCCCACTCCTGGGAGTGGACAGATTAGTATGAAATATGGAAATAGCTTTATTGCCAAAGAGGATATAGCAGCACTATTTAAAATAGCAAAAACTTGGAAAGAACCTAAATTTTTAAAGTAAGGAACTGGATAAGTAAACAATTGCACATCTATTGAATAATTACGCAGCTACTACCAGTTAGGTTTAAGAAGGCGCCGGAGAATATTTGTAAAATCGTGTTATGTAAAAAAGATAGGCTATAAAATGGTCTCTATTGTATATCAGAACTCAGAAAAAAAGCCTCTTGAGAGCAGAAAATCACTGCAAGACAAAAGCTCCAGCAGGGTTTGAACTGACTGAGTCACCTAGGCACCCCCACCAGATTTTATTTTTTTGGTGATTGCTCTATTACCAAAAAGAAGCAGAAACTACAAGTATGTATAAACCTAGGGTTCCTTCAGTATTTACCAGCATATTCGAAGTTTTAGTAAAACAGATCATGTTTATCTGCTACTTTTCTTCTCCATAGTTTTCAGGGTTTTTTTCCTGAAATAACATGTACTAATTTAAAAAACAAACAAACAAACAAAAAACCTCTTTAAGGAGCCCCTGGCTGGTTCAGTGGAGTGTGTGACTCTTAACCTCAGGGTCATGTTCAAGCCCCACCATGGGTGTAGAGATTACTTAAAAAAAAAAATAAAATCTTTAAACTGTTTTTTTTTTTTTAAGATTTTATTTATTTGATAGAGCGAGAGAGCACAAGCAGGGGGAACAGTAGAGGGAGAGGGAGAAGCAGGTTCCCCGCCAAGCAGGGAGCCCGATGCGGGGCTCGATCCCAGGACCCTGGGATCACGACCTGAGCCGAAGGCAGACGCTTAACCATCTGAGCCACCCAGGCGCCCCTTTAAACTGTTTTAAATGTCCAATGAGCTGCCAAGGATTTTATATGCTTGTCACATGGGGTTACAGGGTCCAGAGGAAGCTGTCTTGTGGGCAAAGGAGCCATCCAGCTGAGCACCCGGTGAGCCTGTGGCTCAGAGGTCTCCTGCATCCCCCGCACCCCTTCCTTTTACCACGGAGTTCCTGAGATGTGTATGGGGGGGGGTGGCGCCTAAGGCACTCTCTGTGTGTTCTCACCTCCATTTTGTCCTTTGTTTTGCAGATTTCATGGAAAACAGATATTCTGTAAGTACACATTTCATTGACATTTTTTAAATAGTCCACCTAACAGTGGAATATTTCCAAACTCACCCAGATCCTGCTTTCCCACTAATTATACCCCTACACCTGCCTTGTCTGTTTTAGACCAGGAGCCCCAGGCAACTCGGAACTAGCCTAGGACAGTGGAGGTTTGTCATCAGGCTGTCTGGGTGTTCTGGGCCTGTTGTGATTTCGAATACTCTCTCCCACTGTTCCATCATTACATTTCAGCCCTCCTGTGAAGGGATACCCCGCCCCCCCCACCGCCACTGTCACCACCACCATAGGACTGGGAATCTAGGGCACTTAGCTCCCCACGAGCAAAGCGCACATTTCCTCCTAGTCCAGGTTCAGGCTTTGGAAGTGAGGCAGAATGGGGGGTGGTGGGGGAGAGTATGCTTGAGGAGGGGAGATCCAACAGCTCACTGAAACTTTGAACACTGAGAGCCTACGCCATCACCCCAATACACCAGGCCCTCTGCTGTCAAGGTCCTTGACCCAATGAGGGAATTAGATGAGTTAACACTGATGAGAGAGCAAGATGATCATAACTCACGGGACACTATGGAAATGCGGAAGAGAGACTGGCCTGGTTGGTGGTCTCCTTTCCAAGGAAGGCGTCTCTGGGATGGGCCGTGAGGAATGAGTCTGACCACAGCAGGCCAAGCAGCTCAGAATGGGAGCAGAAAGGGTGTGGGGGACAAGTGCTAGGAAGAGGTCGGTTAGGGCTTGCACGCAAAGGACTCCAATGCCTTGTTAACGAGGTTTCACTCTGTAGGAAATTGAGGATTTATGAAGCTGCTACTTGGCAGAGGGATATGTTTTTTTCAAAAATGTAGAGGTCCAGGTTCAGATTTTGCCAAGACCTGTCTCCTCCTGTCTTCCCACTCCCGACCTCTGTACGAACTACCCAGCAATGCAGGGGTTAACTAACTGGGCAGCTAGTACCTTGAGAAATGAGGAACTGCTTCTTTAAGGTCTGGGAAGAACTCTCTGCAAAATTGCTGGTAGCCCTTCCAATGGGGCCCCTGGCTTCCTTTGTTTTGCTGGAGTCTGAATTCTTATAAAATAGGGAACTCATTACGCCTTTGCTGGCAGGAAACCACTGACATTCTTTTTATGGAGGAAAGCTATCAATTTGAGGAAAAGGGGAATGAAATGAATGTCTTTTTCTAGCCTAAACCCACCCAGACTCCTGAAACCAGAGACTTGCATTGGAAGGGCAGGGGGCCCAATTTATAGGTGAGAAAACTAAAGGCTGAATGAGCAGAAGAGCCTGGCCAGGGTCACCAAGCTAGGTCATAGCAGAGCCAGGACTAGAACCTACGTCCCCAGACTCCCTGGCCAGTCCACGACACAAGACTCCCTTGAAGAAGTGACATCACCATTCCAGCCATCACAGCCTTGAGAAAGTGGAAAGTAAGAACTTTGCTCCACAGGCAGTGTGTGACCCAGATAAAGAGATGCTCTTCAGCTACAATAAACAGAGCTGTGTCCACACAAGGCAGGTCTGCTGGACCTGCAGGACTGACTTATTTACTTTGTCTTCAATCCAAACGGTCTCTCTGGACAAAGGCTCTGAGCTCTGGGACAGATAGAACTTTCCTTTTCCCCAGAAGTTGGCCCGTGGGTCCAGAAGTCTGCTCCCAGGATGCTCCTGAGAGCTCACCCACAACTGGACCTACTCTCCCAGATAATAAAGCCTTTTGGCGGGAGCTCTGGGGTGCCCAGCCCTTGGGAGAGAGATTTTGAATCTTTAAGCAAATGCATTTTGTTTATAAAAGCGGCAGGTATAGTTTTGCTAATAATCAGCTGGTGAGGGTCAGGAGAAAATTAATTCAATTGCCCAGCAGGGAAATGGGAGGGGATTTCCTTCCTGAAATCAAACCTGGCGATCATTCCCAGTTGTTTAATGGCCGTTGCTTCTGAAAACACATTGGAGGAAATATCTTAACAATGAGATAGCCACTTAGCCAAATACTAATTTAGTATTGTTTGACTTGCTTCAATGGCACATTCTGACTTCATTTTTCCTCTGCCATTTTTGCCTTGTTTATAAATTGTGTTTGTGGCCCAGGCAGACAGATAACGCAAAAGAGAACACCTTGTACTTAAATGAAAGGGGGTGAATCTGGACCTTCCTTGGGCTCGGGATCTTGCAGACAGCCTTGCCTTCTTATTGCAAAAAGGCGGCCCCCAGTCACAGCTGACCTCCTTCCCTCTGGGGAGCCAGCCGGCCCCTGGGCCGCGGTGGGAACTGGACTATGGGCGCTGGCCCTCCAGCTGTCTTTGGGGTGATCCTGTCCTCAAACTAAGCTTCCCAACCTGTAGAACGCTGATGGTGAGACCAACAAGAAACACTACCAGCCACCCATTAGAAGGGTCTTAAGGGTAAAATGAGAAACACGTGTGCAAAGTAATTTGTAAACTACCATATAAATGCGGCTTGGTTATCTCTTTTGTAAAGTCCTTTTCATCACTCTGGCAGTATGAGATATGGAGGGGGGATTTCTATCACTTAGCCCTGAAATGCCTCTTCACAGGATTCAACCAAAGCCAGGCTTTGACTTAGGAACCAGAGACCCCCCCAAGCCCCCAAACCTAACCTTTCCCTGATGAGCTATTCGCTAGCCATGTCACTTTGGGCAGATTTCCTAACCTCTCAAAGCCTTGGTTTGTTTCATCTGTAAAATGGAGGTAATAACCAACCCCCCCAACCTGGGTGTTGCAAGGATTAAATGAGGATCTAGCACAGACTTGGTTTATTGGAAGCGCTCTATAAGGGGCACATTCTAGAAGCAGGAAGTAGAAATCCCAGGAGTGTTAGAAGCTAGATGATCTTTGAGAGCGTCCACAGCATGTCCTGGCCAGAAGCAGGGCAATTTCATGGCCGTACTTGGGTGGCTGACAGCTGGCCTCTGATTGAAGCACCGGGAAGGACAGGTCTTGGATGTGAGCATGTTAACCTTTACTTCAAGGTCCGGTTGCTGGTGGCCCAGCCCTTTCCATCCGCAGTCCTCGCCTCGCCTGGCAAAGGAGAACGGAGGCGTCTAGGGAGGGACTTGGTCTGGGGCCTGCAGGAAGGCTGGACACCAGGGTCACCCCTCTGGGCAAAGCGGAAGAAATGAAGTGAAGGGAGCTGCCAGGGCTGGCAGGCCTCCAGCCTCCTGGAGCCAACACTGCTCTCTTGGCCCGCTTGCCAGGGTCTCTGCTGGCAAAGGAGGAGGCAGAGCCTGGGCCTACCAGCTGGAGCCCTTTGGACCTACATCCTGTTCTGAGAGGCTCCTCAGACGTGGCAGGGCCAAAACAAAACAGGGACTCGACCTAAGCGCCCCCCCCCGACCAAGGAGCCCACCAGCCTGGCCACGGGCCTCCCAGGACCCTGGCTAATCCCCACAGCTGCCCCCACGCTGGCCTCCTTGAAGTCCTCCTGTGGCAGGGTGCCCTGTGCTCACAGAGAGGCCAGAGTCAGGGACTCATTTGCCACCTGCCCAGGGCCCCTCTACGCTAGCATTTCCCATCTGCTCCACTCTTCACACGCTTGCTTCATCTGTTCGTCCAAATCTGCCCCACCTTGGAGGCTGGCTCCATGACACCTTCTGTGAGTCCCCGGGGAACTCGTAGAGATTGTTGGGAACTCTTCCACGTGGATATAATATAAAATTCATGCATCCTCAGTAGAAATAACAGTGTTTGGGTCAGAGGGGGGTCCAGTCCCTGGTGGATGTGTAGGTATCAAAAATACCATACAAAGCAGTTAGAGAACACAACAAGATGGCAGGTGGAATCTTTTTTTTTTACTTTATTGTGCAAAATATACACAACAAAATTGGCCACTTTAACCATTTTTAAGTGTCCAGTTCAGTGATATGAAGTACCTTCGCATGGCCGTGCAGAAGCTACCACCACCCACCCACAGAACTTTTTCATCCTTCCAAACCAAGAGTCTACCCATTCAACACTAACCCACTTCCCCTGAAAACTAGAGTTTTCCCCTCTGTCTCTGTCAGTTTGGCGACTCTGGGTACCTCATGTAAGTGGAATCACACAAAATTTGTTCCTTCGGTGTCTGGCTTCTTTCCCTTAATAGTGTAGTGTCTTCAGCGTTTATCCGCGTTGAAGCCCTTCGACTTTGCAGTTAAAAAACAGACCTAGAGAAGTTTCATCTCATGGGAGAGGCAGACCTGGAACAAGAAGCCAGGTCTCTCTTAACTGTCCTTGTCTTGCTCCGTGGGTAAGGGGACCCCCTACCCGGGCCACAGCCCCAGGTGTATGGTGGGTGCTTGATGGATCGGTGGTTGTTCAGATGTGTGCCATGCCTCCAGGGAGCAGAGCTGGTGTGGACAGAAGGGCAGAAGGGAACAGCAAGTGTGGCCAGGAGCCGGCCCCACAGGGTGGAGGTCCCAGCTGAAGACATCACTGCTTTGGGTTTCCTTTTTGAAGGGCTCTCTGCAGTTCTGCATATCTTTCCACCAGGCCTGTCTTCAGTCCTGAAGGGTGTGACCGTAGCTTGTCTTCCTTCTTGTCTCTACAGAGAACGGAAGGTTCCCTTGATGGAACTTAAGGCTGTGGATGCAGACACTCCTCCCCCGGGGGACATCCAACATTCCAAGAAGAGCAGATGATTCCTGTATTCCAAGAGCTCTGTGCACTTATTTATGAACCTGCCCTGCTCCCACTGAACATAGCAGTTCCTCAGGCCATGTCACCAGTTCTTCATCCATCTTACGACCTTGATGTGGGGCATAGAGAGATACAGAGGGGCTGGGGAATTCCCACCCGCCCTCCCCCCACCAAGTTGGAGCATCCTCAGGAGTGGAGAGCCGCAGAAGGAGGTTCAGGGTCAACAGGCCATTGGGATATTTTGAAACTTGAATATTTTATCTTGTACGGAGATGAAGAACTTTTCCAAGTATCTTCACATACAGAAACCATTTTTATTTTGTAGTCAATCACTTCCAGTGAATGGCCTGGCTTAGGGGCTAATTTTTCTCTTTGCCTTTGGTCCTTCAAAAGCCTGTGGTTCTGGGTAGTCCCTGTTCCTTGGAAGGTACACAGCACTGACCAGACAGCTGCACCCTGTTCCCTCCGTGACCTCGCCTGCCACAAACACGAAACCAAAGCTGCCTGGGAGCGAGCACTTTGAGATGCCAACTTGAAGCTAAGGTTCATTCCGGGCAATGCACAAAATAGAAAATGACATTGGACGGAGCACAGATGTTCTTAAGCTGATCTTCTATACCCTTTCTTTCTTTTCCTCTACCATGCTGAAGGCCGCAAGACAGGAAGATGTTGGCCTACAGCAGATACTGTTTTTAATAGAAAAACGAAATGCATATTTTTCTTACTAATTTTTTTTTTATTTATTCCTTGCTAAAGAAATGGTCTCCTGAAGTCTTAAGATATTTCTGACGGTGTCTTGAGTGGGTGGACAAGTAGCTGTGGCCATTTTGCAGTGGGATTTCACTAGGGAGCAGACCTAACTGAACCCATTTCCCCCAGCCACCTCAGTGACACAGCTGCAAGGTTTTGTATTAAATAAATTTGATCTTTACTCTTCACGGACCTGTGAAATGTTACCTTCTAAGAGGCTGCACGCCTATAGGATATCTGTAGTGCTCGAGGACTCCAGGCCTTCTGAAGTCGCAAAGCACCAAGCAGGTCTTATCAGCTGGTTGTCTCCCACGGGCCCAGGGCCTCTGGCCTCCGTTGAAGGCAGGGCCAGAGGTAGTCCGAGTGTCAGTCATTGAGTCATTAATACCCATTGGCTGGTGCTTCCGTGTTTGCTTCCCGAGCCAAAGCCTGCCACGCTGTCCCTGGCAGTTGGGGTTGCCAAGTTGAGCAAAAACAACAAAAGCCCAAAACATTCAGAATGTTCAGTTAAATTTGAATTTCAGGTAAACAGTGTATTTTGAGTGTAAGTATATCCCATGTAACATGTGGGATGTACTTAACACAGTAAAGTATTCATGTATCTGAGATTCAGATTTAACTAGGCATCTCATATTTTACCTGGTAACCCTACTGGCAAAGCACCCTCCTACCCCTCTAAGCCAGCCTCAGTGGCCTCAGACCAGATCTCACTGCCCCACAGGCCGGGTCCCCATCAGAGTACCCCACTACTGGGCCTGAAGGCAGAGGGAGCCATGGAATGTGTGTCCTGTCTCTGCCACGTGGCAGCTGCAGGAATGTGAAGGAGCCTTTTAACCTCTGAGCTTCAGGTTCTTCATCGCCACAATGAGGAGATTGGAATAATGGTTCTTAACAGTCGGAGGGTTTAGACTCCTTTGAAAATAAGATGAAAGCTATGGACTCAACGCACACATGCATGTACACACACACAAAGTTGTATCACAAAAATGTCATGTAATTTCCCGGGTTCCAGGGCCATGGACTCAGGTTGGAGGCAAAAGGATGAGATGGTCTGTAATGAACTTCAGGTCTGATAGTGTTGATGATCCAGGAAAAGCCCAGGGCCACCATGTCAACTCCTCAGTCCCTGCTGTCACCAGAGCCATCGCCCTGGAAGCTGGGATGATCCTCTGCCTATTGCTTATGACTTCTTTATGGAGCATAAGTGGGTTTTTAATTGTTTTTCACCTCTTACCTATATTTCTGAGAGGGAAACCACACACACACACATACACGGATCTTTCATAGTAGATTCAGTAGCTAAAACCTGAGTCCAAGATCTTGGTTCAGCTCTCCTAACCTGATGGCATAACCAAGCATCTAAGCCACAGATCCTCACTAAAAGCCTCAGTCACCCTTTCCAGAAAGAGGTTGGTTTTCCTCGGCGGTCAGAGCTCCCTCTCGTGTCCTCACATTGTAATAGGTCATTAAAGGACTTAGCACTCCTTTGCAAACACGTGGAATTTTTCCCCCTCTTCAGAGGATCCTCAAGAGGCCAGCCCCCCATTTCAGGAGCATACACTGAGCACCCCATCAGCATTAACTGATCAACTGTATTCTCACCCCCGACGTAGATGCAAGCTGGGCGAGGTGACTCCAAGGTCAGCATCCATCAAAGCAGTGGTTTTCTACCAGGGAGATTTTGCCTCCCAGGGTCGCTGGGCAGTGTCCGGAGACATTTTTAGTTGTCACAACTGGGTGGGGGTGCTGCTGGCACCCGGTGGGGAGAAGCCAGGGATGCGGCTGAATGTCCTACAATGCGCAGGACGGTCTGCCATCGCAAAGAGTGATCCAAGTCGAAAATGCCAGCAATGCCTGCCCTGAACCAGCCAGTTATTCATTTATTTTGTCTCCGTCATGCTCTGTTTTCCCAACACTGTTGGAAATAGGCCAGATTATAAGAATCACTTGGCTCCTGCTCTTCCTGGAACATACAATCCAGTAGAGATACAGAAGAGGAGAACACCATTGTCAACAGGTGGGACAAAGACAGCAATGGAAGAATGAAGAATAAGAGCCAATGAGGGCACCGAGAAAGGGCTCCTAACTCTGGCTGGGGAATCAAAGTGTCCAAGAGGACGTTGGGTCTAACCAAAGACCTGAGGACAGGTAGAGAGGGTACTGGGTGGAAGAGGCGGGGTGGGCATGGCTGACTAAGGGGGCAAGTGTGCTAAGGCCCCGAGGCAAGGGAGAGGATGGTGTCGTCAAGGAATAGCAGGAAGACAGCCTATTGGCCCCAGGTCCCTTCCCGCCCAAGGATCAGTCAGTCCTCTTCACACAGCCCCCATTGTCCTCTGAAATTTCTGCTGGGCACCGCACTGGCCTGACTCAATCTTTGAGAGTCTTCAGGAGAAGCTTTCTGAAAGTTGCTCAGCCAGAACTCAGCTCCTGAGCACAGTTGTTTTTTAAGACTCTCCATGCGTGTCATTAGCATGTTGAAGACAAAATCTCCGCCATAGACCGAATTCTGCCCTTGCTCACCACTGTGTGGCTCAAATGAAAAGGTGAACTGCAGGGAAATGGAAGCCCAGCTCTTTGAGGATAGTCTCCACAGCTGGGGCCCACAGGGTGGGGGTGGGTAGGATATTGCGGCTGTGAACACCCCGAGAGTAGAGGCAAAAAGTTGTGAGAGTACGCAATTTTCTGGAAGAGAGTCTTAGCTTTTATCAGTTTCTCAGAGACAAGGTCCAAGTTAAGAACTACAAAATAATTAAAAACTTGTGTACGCTCCATATGATTTGATGTCTGTTAAAAACCCCAAAAGAGGGGCGCCTGGGTGGCTCAGTCAGTTAAGCGTCTGCCTCTGGCTCAGGTCATGATCCCAGGGTCCTGGGATGGAGACCCTTGTCGGACTCCCCTCCCTCTCCCTCTGACCCTCCCCCCTGCTTGTGCTCTTGCTCTCTCTTTCAAATGAATAAATAAAAAATCTTAAAAAAAAAAAAAAGGAAGAAAGAAAACCAAACCAAAAGAGTGGTTAACCCATTTCTTCTCATGAGTCTACTTTGTGGGCAGTTTTAGGTCCAATATCCCCAGAGGAACTTAGCTCACCTTGAGGTAATTGCTCAAAATAAAGAAATAAATGGTGATTTCTGTGTTAGAAAGAGACAGCCCTCATCTCTCAGAAGTAATGAGGTATTAGACTATTTTGGGTTTTTTTAATTTTGTTTAAAATTTTATTTATTTATTTGAGAGAAAGAGAGAATGAGAGAGTAGAGAGCACGAGAGGGAAGAGGGTCAGAGAGAGAAGCAGACTCCCTGCTGAGCAGGAAGCCCGATGTGGGACTCGATCCCGGGACTCCAGGATCATGACCTGAGCCGAAGGCAGTCGCTTAACCAACTGAGCCACCCAGGCGCCCTAGACTATTTTGGTAAAGCAAAGAAATAGGCAGTAAATTAATTTAAAAACTTAATAGTCCGTATTTCTAAAGCCTGAATTGTCCCTTCATACAGATTTTAAAATTCAATGGGAAAAAATTTGTATTTCAACATGAACTTTGAGAATAGAAGAGAAAAATGATTTCCCATGTTTCCAGAGGATGAAGGAAAAGGCAAGTTGCAATAGGAGATTAGCTACCAGTTGACTCTGTGACCTTGGAGATGTCACACATCTTCGGGTTCTTTGCCTACAAAAGAAGGTATATTCATTTTCTAGGGCTCCCATGGCAAATTACCACAAACTCTGACTTCAAATAAGAAAAAATTATTCTCCCACTGCTCTGGAGGCCAGAAGTCCCCAGTCAAGTTGTCCACATACTCCCTCCAAAGGCTCTAGGGAAGACTCCTTCCTTGCCTCTTCTAGCTTTTGGTGGTTGTTGGTAATGGATGGTGACCCTTGGCTTGCAGCTACATCACTAATCCCTGCCTCTGTCACATGAGGCATTTTTCCATATGTATCTGTGTCTGTGTCTTCACATGGCCTTCTCATAAAGACACCAGTCACTGAGTTGAGAGCCCATCATAATCCAGTAGGACCCAATATTTACTATTTCCAAAGAAACTCACATTCTGAGGTTCCCATAGGTAGGCATGAATTTCGGGGAGACATTATTCAACCCAGTACAGAAGGGATTAGACAAGATAAGCTCAAATCCTTGCAGGTCTGACTTTCCATGTTTCTAAGATGCTCCTATAAATAGAAAGGTATGGCACCAGTGATTTACCTGAAAACAACATAATCTTCGGAGCCATCTCAGTCTGGTGTTTGCTCACTGTGCTTTGCTCTCTTGTGTTTGGTGTCTCCACCTCTGAAATTATCACTGTATTTCTGTCTCTAACCTTCTTCATGTCCTCTCTCTCCTCTCTCATCCTTTCCCTGCCTCTTCTTTCCTTTTCCCCCTCCATTTCATTTTTTCCTTTCTCCCTCATCTGCGATTACTTGGCCATAATACAGAATTGAAGTTCATATATTTCTTTTTTTTTTCCTTTCTTATTCCTTTATTTCACTGTGAAAGTTTTCCTTTAAAAAAAAAAACTGAAGTAAGCTGACACACAGTATTACATTAGTTTCAGGTGTACAACATAGTGATTGAACAATTCTGTATATTATGCTGTGCTCACAGCAAGGGAAGCCACCATCTGTCACCATACAACACTATTATCATTGACTAAATTCCCTATGTTGTGCCTTTCATCCCCGTGACTTATTCATTCCATAACTCTAAGCCCGTGCCTCCCACTCCCCTTCACTCATTTTGCCCCTCCCCCCACCCTTTTGCCCCCTGGCAACCATCAGTTTGTTCTCTCTATTTATGGGTCTGTTTCTGCTTTGTTTGTTTTGTTTTTTGGATTCCACATATAAGTGAAATCATATGGTATTTGTCTTTGTCTGACTTATTTTGCTCAGCATAATATCCCCTAGGCCCATCCATATTGTTGCAAATGGCAAGATCTCATTTTTTAAGGCTGAATAATGTTCTACTGTTGATATATAACACAGCTTCTTTATCCATTCTTCTATTGATGGACACTTGGGTTGTTTCCATATCTTGCCTATTGCAAATAAACAATTGCTGCAATAAACATAAGGGTGCATGTATCTTTTCAAATTAGTGTTTTTGTTTTCTTTGGGTAAATATCCATTAGTGGAATTTCTATTTTTAATTTTATATATATATATATATTTTTTTTCCATACTGGGTGTGGAGCCTGATGTGGGGCTTGAACTCATGACCCTGAGATCAAGACCTGAGCTGAGAGCAAGAGTCAGATGCTTAACCAACTGAGCCACCCAGGTGCCCCTTTCATATATTTCTTATATTTATAGATGAGTTTTATATTCTCATTTATTTTGAGAGTCAATGCATGGAATAGTTTCTATTTTTCTCTCTCTTTAGGAAAAAAAATGCCTCCAAAAGCCTGCAAAGTTGTTTTTGGTTTCTGTCTATATTTGAACCATTGGTGGATTATTTTTCCAAAGGTTTATTGGATTCATTAGGAAAAAGTCCCCAGTTGCTTCCTTACTTCCTCCTGATCCTGGGATGTGCTAGTTTTCCTGGAACCTCTTGGCACAGGAAGACCTGGTTTAGTGCCAGAAACTATTCCATTAGTTTCTGGTACAACTAACACTCTCCTTCTCAGGGCTCGGCCTGTTCATGCCAGAATCTGCAGCACAAGAAAACCTCTCACTGTTGGGACTTTGAAGGATCCTGGGACTGGGTCCTAGGAAAGGCAAAAAGATGCATCAGACAGACATGGTCTCTGGTACTTGTGATACTTTGCTTAGAGAAGTAATGCTTTTCAGTCACGCTTTTTAGGGGGAAAATGCTAAAATGTCGAATGTTCACAGTAATTATCCCTTTCCAGTGTTAGTGTCTACTCAAGAAGTGGATCCTCAGATCTGGAGAGCTTCGGAGTCATTGCAAAAGGTCCTCAAATGCATAGGGACATATTTATATCAACCTACAAACACTAAAAAGTCAATTAAACTCATGTGGGAGCTTTTGCAAACTTTTTTTTTAAGATTTTATTTATTTGAGAGAGAGAGAATGAGTGAGAGAGAGTGCACATGAGATGGGGGAGGGTCAGAGGGAGAAGCAGTCTCCCTGCTGAGCAGGGAGCCCGATGTGGGACTCAATCCCGGGACTCCAGGATCATGACCTGAGCCGAAGGCAGTCGCTTAACCAACTGAGCCACCCAGGCGTCCCCAAACTTTTTTGTGTTAAAGAAGAGTCCTTACACCTGAACAGGTTGGGAGCTATTGGTCTACTGTATTCATCTCCGAGTTTGTCTGAGTTCCCAATGCCATCTTGAGGTGACGTGCTTGTCCAGCTCTGGTAAGTATGAGTGTGCGTGAACACACACACGTGTGCTCACCCATAGGCACACACGCACATGTACAGCACACTAGAGAACAAGGATGCCCCAGCCCTGCCCCTGAACAGATCCTGTGCCAAGACCAACACAGGTGCTTCTCTCTGTTTTGTAGGAAGGTGTTGGCATACGAAAATATGATATTTAAGTCAAAAAGTGAAAATCAAGACAGCCTGACTCCAAACAGTCCACTTATCACTTTTGCTTATCAGATTTTACTCAACAAACACTGAGCATCTGGCTTGTGTGAGACTCTGCATATTCCATGGCTGTGCGGAAGATGCCAAGGTAAGCAGACGCTCCAAAGAAACTGGAGCCCACAAATGGCCAGCACAGACCAGAAGGCTGTTACAGGCCTCCCCAGCCCTCAAAGATGGCACCCCTTACCACACAGCAGGCTCATGACAAACCCAACCAGGTCTTCTTTCAAGATGGAAGCAGCTGATCTATGTAATTGAAGCAGAGGGAAACCAGGCCGTTCAGGCAAAAGCCCAGGGTTTGATCAGTGCAGAACCCAGCACCAGATGATGGCTAAGGCAACTTGACACATTGCAGGTACAAGCTCTGGGCCCTCTCACAGCCAAGGATTGTTAACATGGCATAACCAATGCCAAATGGAGAAAGAATATTGTGTGTGTGTGTGTGTGTGTGTGTGTGTGTGTGTGTGTGTGTGTGATGCATCTGTGATGGGCAGAGGCACAGTGAAGTGGGGACTCAGTTGAAGACGTGGTCACAGTGAATCTTATTTTTAAAAAGCACCAGACAGAAAAAAATGCCTTGGGAAATATATTAAGTATATTAAAATGTTTGTAAATCCTATATCTGATAGGGGACTTATATCCAGAATAGACAGAAAACTCCTAAAAATAATAACAAAAACCAAACAACCTGATTCAAAATGAGCAAAGGAATTGGATTGATAGTTCTCCAAAGAAGATCTATAATTGGCCAATAAGCACATGAAAAGATGCTCAACATCACTGATGGTTAGGGAATGCAAATCAAGATCACAAGGAGATACCTCCCACTCATTAAGATGGCTTCTATCAAAAAAAACCCCAGAAGATAAAAGGGTTGGCGAGGATGTGGAGTAATTGGAGCATTTGTGCCCTGTTGGTAGGGAACATAAAACAGTGCAACCACTATGAAAAACAATGTGGTAATTCCTAAAAAAATAAAATTAAAAATAGAATTACCACGTAGTCTAGTAATTCCACATCTGGATATTTACCCAAAAGAATTGAAAGCAGGGTTCAAAGAGATTATCTGTACACCTATATTCATAGCAGCATATTCAATAACTAAAATATAGAAGCAACCCAAGTGTCCACTGATGGATGAATGAATTAAAAAGAAAAAAA
This sequence comes from Callorhinus ursinus, assembly GCF_003265705.2. Classification (NCBI taxonomy): domain Eukaryota; kingdom Metazoa; phylum Chordata; class Mammalia; order Carnivora; family Otariidae; genus Callorhinus; species Callorhinus ursinus. Next base: position 8,099,865 of record NW_027397112.1, read on the forward strand.
CATGGTATATACACACAGAGCAATATTATCCAGCCTTTAAAAGGAGAGAAATTCTGCAATATGTGACAACATGGATGAAACTTGAGGACAGTATGTGAAATAAACTAGTCACAAGAAGACAAATACTTTAGGATTCCACCAATAGGAGGTACTTAGAATAGTCACAATCGTAGAGACAGAAAGTAGAAGGGTGGTTGCCAAGGGCTTGGGGGAGAATGGAGGGGATTATTGATGGATAGAGAGTTTCAGTTATACAAGATGAAAAGTGTTATGGGGATGGATGGTGGTGATGGCTGTACAACATTATGAATGGGCTTAATGTCACTGAACTGTACATTTAAAAAATGGTGAAAGTGGAAACTTTATGTTATGTGTATTTTATCACACATGGTGCACACACACATACACACAAATTTTGGGGTGCACCAGGCAGAAAGAAATGCCTTGGGAAAATTTTTAATTTTACGTATTTATTTGAGAGAGAGAGCATGAGCGGGGAGGAGGGGCAGAAGGAGAAGCAGACTCCCCGATGAGCAGGGAGACTGATGCGGGGCTGGATCCCAGGACCCTGGGACCATGACACTTAACCGATTGAGCCACCCAGGCGCACCCCGGGAAATCTTTAAATTAAAAAAAAAAAAAAAGACCAAAGGTCTATAAGAAAACATGTATTGTTTGTTCATTTGTTCAAATATTTTGGCTAGATTTCATTCCTGGGGTAGTCAGAGGCTTTGTAAAAGAACCGGGTTTTGAAAGCGCATCAGCAGAAAACAGAGCAATTGTCCTTGCTTGGTGATGGGGCACAACTTCCCAGCCCCCAGAAGAGGTGAATTTGCTGTACGTGCGGTCTCTCTCTTTTGGACACATAACAAACCCTAGCAAATATGTTATGCAACTTGGAGAAACAGATGTTGTTTCCTCTCCTGTTCCTCTCTGCCGTAGAGATACTGGGCCTGGGGAGTTCCCTGCGGGGAAGTGAGAAAAGGAAAGAGATGGTTTGTAGGCAGAAACTCAATAAATATATGTTGAACATGAGAAAATCCAATCCATGAATTGCCCGGGGTTCAATGTTGATCAAAGATTTAAGACATCAGGGGCGCCTGGGTGGCTCAGTCGTTAAGCGGCTGCCTTCGGCTCAGGTCATGATCCCGGGGTCCTGGGATCGAGCCCCGCGTCGGGCTCCCTGCTCCGTGGGGAGCCTGCTTCTCCCTCTCCCACTCCCCCTGCTTGTGTTCCCTCTTCTGCTGTGTCTCTCTCTGTCAAAAAAAAAAAAAAAAAGATTTAAGACATCAGATGTTTGTAAAACATGTTCTTGGATCTGCATTCTTCTAGACTCTCCAGTTTCTGTCTTTATTTTCAGCGAGAGCATCAGAATAGAATTCATTTGAGCCGTGAGAGCCAGCATGTGATTTAATGCTATACTCTCAGTCTCTGCAGACGAAGGGCTGGCGTTCTTTAACTGTAACTTTGGGTATTTTGTAAACACAGGCCAGCTTGGAGCCCAGTGGATGTCACACGGAGTCCTCCTGTACCAATTCCTCCTGGAAGTGAGTCCCTGCTGAGTGCTCAGGCTTTCTTAGGTCAGACAATGAACACTATGTAGTCCCACGTGCTTCCTGCTTAACTCAGCTGCCAAAGAAGTTAGAGCCAAATCCTGCACCCCATTAGAGTAATTAACTACTGTCAAGTGCCTATTACGTGGACTCCCTTTTCCTTTAGATGGTATCTCTTGCATTTTGATTCCTAACTGTTCCATTTTATATGACCTTTAATCTTGTCTGCCGCTTCAGATCCTTTTTGGAAAAGGCCTAAGACAAATAATAAAAATTAAAAATGTAGCTTCAAATTTAACTGATAGAAACAAGTCCTGTTTTTAAATTAGGTTCACTTAGAAGACTAGGGACAATGTTCCTCCAGTCTGTGTGACCACGGGCAAGTCTTTATCTTGCCTAGAGACCCGCAATTCATTTCTTCACCAGCAAAATGAGGTGCTGGGGCTCTGTTATCTTGAAGGTTCCATGAGAGTGCACATTTTCTTGGGCACCTACTATGTGCCAGACACTGCTTTAGGTGTTTGGGCTATATTGGGGAAGAAAATAGACAATGATTCCTGCCCTTGTGGAACTTAGATTCTAGCAAGGGGAGACAGAAATAAGCAATAAACATAATAAGCAGATTATAGGGTATGGGAGAAGATGGTGAGGGCTCCAGAAAAAGGACCAAACAGACTGAAAGGTAATGGAAGCAGGGATGGGGGCAGGCAGTGGTATTCAGTAAATATTCAGGGTGGTCTGGGCAAGCCTCATTAAGAAGTGAGATTTGAGGAAAGGCTGGAGGGAACCAAGAGAGTTAGACAAGCAGAAGGACATCTGCGGGAAGAGCATTCCAGGCAGAGAGAAGAGCTAGAGCAAAATCCCTACTGTTTGGAGCAAGAAAGCCAAAGGGCTGGGGTCTAGGCAGGAGGACATGGGAGCAGCTTCCTTGCTGGTTACGGTAAAAAGTAAAAGTTGCCTAATTGTAAATAGATATGTTTGTTCACATGGTTGTTCTAAACCCCTGCTCCTCAAAGTGTGCTCTGCAGACCAGCAGCATCATAGTCATTCCATGGCTTGTTAGAAAGGCAGACTCTAGGGACCTACCACAGTCCTGCTGAATCAGAACCCTGATGAACAATATCCCCTGGGGATTATGAATCATATGTGAGAAGTCATGCTCGAAAGAATAGCATCTTTATAAATATGTGGGCATTTTTAACATCATATGTTTTACCAAATAAGAGCCTTATCTGATTGAGACAAAGTGGGTTTGCTTGCCTTAAATTGTCTTTCCACTTGTATGGTCCAAGGGCTGCTGAGAGCGCCACCTGGTGGTGGACTTGGAAAATTTACATTTCTAGGACAAGCATCACATTTAGGATTCAAATACTGTATCATATTTAAAGAAATTGTAGTTTTAAAACAACTGGCTTGGAATTTTCAAAGTCTCCATGTCAGAAAAGACTAAATGTGTGGAGAACTGCTCTAGATTAAAGGAAACTCTTTAGTTTCAGGGAACTGAATGCAACACGTACATGATCCTGGATGGGATCCCAGGCCTAGAAAGAAAAGAAAAGAAAAGAAAGAGAAAGGGAGAAAGAGAAGTAAAGAGAGAGAGAAATAAAGAAAAGAAAAGAAAAAAGCTATTAAGGGATATTAGTGGGCCAATTTGGAAAATATGAATTTGGAATGTGTATTAGTACTAGGGTATTAAATGTTAGGTTTCCCAAGCTTGATAATATACTGTGGTTATGAAGGATATCTCTGCTCTTAGGGGATACATACTGAAATATTAGGAATAAAACCATGATATCTGTACCTAAGTTTCAAATGATTTAGCAAAAATGGAAATTATACGTATATAATTTCCAATTTTGTATGTATATATATACACACACAGGGAGCAAATGGGCAAAATGTTAACAACTAGTATGAATCTAGGTGAAGGACATACACATGTTCATTGTACCATTTCTTGTCACTTTTCTGAAGGCTAGAAATCTTTCAGAATAAGAAAGAGAAACTAGTATCTTTAGACCCACTTCAAGTTGCAAGAAACTACTTGGGCACCTAGGTGGCTCAGTGGGTTAAGCATCGGACTCGATTTTGGTTCAGATCATGATCTCAGGGTCCTGGGATCGTGCGCTGGGTGAGGCTCTGCGCTCAGTGTGGAATCTGCATAAGATTCTCTCTCTCTCTCTCTCTCTGCCTCTGCCTCTCCCCCCTCAAATAAATAAATAAATAAATCTAAAAAAAAAACACAAAAAACAAACAAACAAAAAGAAACTACTTAAGGAGACCAGGGACCTGTGAATCAGGTACTATGAGCTGGGCTCAACTTGAAGGTCAAGCCCGCGAGCCCACGGAAGGCTGAAGCGATCAGGATCCCACCTCGCTGGGACACGGAAAGAGTAGAAGCGAGACACCGGGCTCAGTCTTGTGTTTTCAGCCCTGCATCTCCATTTCTGCATCTCTCATTCATTTCCTTCAGGGATCATTTCTATAGTTTGTTATTATAAATTACAAATATGATGTGCATTTATTGTGGAAAAACTCAAACAATATAGAAGCACAGAGAGTAAAATAGAAAAACCCCCATTAAAACCATTTCCCCGCTCCTGTACTCCCTGCCTAGAAATAACCAATGTGAACAGCTCCTTCCCATCTTGTGTTCATTTATAAACCCTGGCTATGCACATGTCACGAGGACAGGGGTTTTGTGTCGCTTGCCTTTTTATCCATGGTGCCCGGCCTGGAATAGGTTCTCATTAAATGTTGGTTGAATAAAATAAGTATTTTCTTTTACATAAATGGGATCATTTTGAACATGTTTTTCCTCTGCCTGCTGTTTTCATTTAAAGTAGATGTCTCCGTGTGTCTGCACAGCTCTGCCTCATTGTCTTTTTTGCCTCATTATTTTTAACTGCCTGGTGCAGCCACCTGGTATCCCATAATAAGGAAGGACCTTCACTGTTTAACCAGTTTGCTCATTAAAGGGCACTTTCCCCCATTGCAAACAGCAGGGACAGTTCTTGCAAATATCATTATGCACGTACTTGAGCATTCCCTGGGATAAAATTTCTGGACTGGAACTACGGGTCAGAGGATGAGCACATTTAGAGTTCAAATGGCTCTCGTCCTCCTTTGGACTCAGTCACAGGTGGTTCCCTTCTGCAAACGTCTCTTCCCTACCACACTGGAGCCCACGAAGACCCTCGGCTCCTTGGGCATAGGGAGGCAGGTTCCAACCTAAGGCAGAAATGAGTTGGCCCAGAGAGGCTTCTGGTGCAGGTGGGCCCAGACTTTGAGAAGCTCCGCCAGGGTTTCTGGAGGCAGAAAGGGGAGAAGCGTGAAATAGGACAACCAAGTTCACTGAGCTTTGAGCTTAGGTGGTGGGCAGCTCCCTTCTCGCCTGTACGGTGGGTATGAGCATCTCAGGTCAAGGAACCTGCCCCTTGGCTTAGTCTCTAGGGAGAAGGAAACTCATCCCTCACACAGAGAGAGAAGCTCTTCTAGGAAAACACACCAGCAGTGTGAGCCCTGAGAGAATGGATGAAGTGACGGGCGCTCACAACGTGGGCAAAATCACCAACCATGTGCAAGAAGAAAATGGGTCCGTGTGTTCCTAGGCCTGAGTAAACAGTAATTACACCTCAAAAGCTTGCTAAATGTCTCTCTTAAGGAATCAACCCAGCAAGGCAATTTTTCTTTCACATTTAATAGCAACTCTTCTTGTATCCATTCTCATCCAAAGTGGCCATAATCACGGGTCGTGATAAAGACAGCCACCCTCATAAGCTGTTGGTGGGAGAGGGGAGTAGCACGGTCTTTCTGAAGAGTAACTCCTTCCAAGAGCTTTAAAAACCTTCCCACCCTTTGGCTCAGTGAGTCCATTTCTGGGCATCTATCCTGAGGCAATAAAGAGACCCACAGACAATATTTATCTATGAAGACACTCGTCATAGCTTTGTTTATAGTACAAAAATATTGGAAATCACCTAAGCAGTCACCTTTAATGAGGGCTGCATTTTAGAATCAACTGGAAGTTTACTAAACCCATGTATATATACACGCACACACGCACACACGCAAGCACACACATGAACACGCACAATGGGGCAGAAGTCAGGTGGCCTAGCTCCAGGTGGGGCATCTCTATTTTTAACAAGCTCAAGCGGCTCATTCTTATGCTAACACCAGTTTGAGAATCGGTCACCTGGTCCCTCTTGCAGGTTTTTCTTTAAGTTTGTTTTTATTATTATTATTAATCTTACAGTGGGCTTGAATTACTTTTATAATGAGGAAAATATATTACGAAAATAGACCAGAAGACAATAGGAAGGCCACCTGGCCAACACCAATTGTGTCCCGGGCCCCATCCAGGCGTTGGTTCGGAAATAAAGAAAGCACAGTCTGGCCCTTCATGAAGTTCGCAGCCTTCCATGGGAGATAGCCATGGGAAAACAAATATTCTTCAATATACATGGAGAAACGTGATGTACTAGGTAAGTGTGAGGTACACTGCAATCAAGGCAGTAATTAGATCTGGTTACAAGCCCTGGAAAACCACTTCCGGAACAGGAGACATTTCAGCCAGTCCTTGAGGTGCATAGAGGGGAGAAGGAAGGGGAACATTCTTCTCGACTGAGGAAACAGCCCATGCAAAGACACAGAGGCATGAACACCCTCACATATGTGAGAAAATATGAGCAGTGAGGTGTGGCTGGAGCAGAAGTCTGCACAAGGCACAGGAGGAGGTGAACTTGGGAGAGGCAAGTAGGGCCAGCTCTGGCGCTTGTGCACTAGGTTAAGGACCTGCAATTTGAGCTGGAGGGCCAGTGGTTCCCAGACTGTGTGCCAAGGAACACCAGTCCTCCTTCAGATTGATGGATAGATGCTCAGTGTGAAGGGGTCCCGTGGCAAAATGCCTTTGGAAAACTCTAGGTTAATGTGTTCTTTGACTTCAATTGCAGGACGCATCAAAGCCTTTAATAGACTAATATGTCAGGGATTCTCCAAGACAAGGCAGCATAGGGAATATGCCTCCGATTTACTTAACTATAGACCCACCACCACCACCACCCCACATATACACACTTCGTTGCTGTTGATATTGTTTTTTAAAGAAAGCTCATAATTAACATCTTACACAGTGGTGTCCCCAGGGGCAGAGTTTAGGAAATTCAGCTGTGATCAGTAGGATGCCCATGAGGAAAATCAGTAAAATGAGAGCAGCACAAACTTAGGAGTCCCACAGACCGGGGTTCAAATCCTTGTTCCCCTGTTTACCAGCTCAGCAACCTTGCCAAGTCATCAAAGCAAGGTGCCTCATCAGTAAAGTAGGAGCAATAAAAACTACCTGGTGGCCTTTTGGAGAGGAAATGAAAGTACAAGCAAGATGGCAGACACTCGATAGGGTCTAAGTAGTTGACGATCACCCTTAGGATCTTTCCATCTGTGTTTCAGAAAGATCCCTCAGGTGCTCCGCCAAGTTTAGGTCTGCAGACAAAGGAACTGGCCTTGCTGCTGCCAGGGCGGGGCAGTGAGGCCAGGGGGAATATCCCGCCACTGTGAGAGGCAGGAAATCACAGGACTGGGTGGCCTGATGGAGCCAGAAGGAACTATGGAGGGCACCCCTGAGTCTGGTTCCAGTGGGTCTAGGGGTTGGTGGGAACTGTAACCAGGAGAGCAGCACTTTAGGGAGAAAAAAAAATGAATTGTTGGGTGTGTGAAGACCCCTCTGTTGCACTCAGGCGCTTCTGTATGACTTAAGCCTGGTGCTAAAAGCTTCTCTTTGATTTATTAATTTTTTAGAATTGTAGACACAATGATTACTCCCAGTTTCAAATTGCATTTCGTGTTGCTTCTCTTTGCCAGACTTAGAGGGTTTTTATCATGTCTTTTCCCCAGCCTATAATAACAAAAGAAAGGAGAATACATTTCAGGTGGGGAAATAAGTTGCTCAGCTCTTGCCTGGAGATTGCCACAAATGTGGGTGTCCGGGGGCTGTCCCTGAAGAAGGGTTCTGTAGTACTGCAGCCATGGGGGGTGGGGGGGAGGGGAAGCACTGCCCTTTGGATGCCAGTGGCACTTAGATGTTCCCACCCCGAGAGACATCAGCAACCCCCTGATGAACCTGTGTGTTCACCAGGAATCCACTGCTCACTATAAAAGACAAATGGTAATAAGAGGGCTCTGCCAGACGTGTTGCAGAAGGCAAATCTGATCCTCGAGACCTCCCAGGAAGATAGCTCAAGGCAGCCCCATTTTGCAGGTGAGGATAATGACGCTTCCCGAGGCTAAGCCACTTGCTCGAGGTCATACAGCTAATTGTGGCAGATCTGAGATTCCAGCTCAGGTCTTTCTGGTTCCAAAAGTGCAAACTCTGCTGTTCCGTGTCCTCATGTCTTTGGAGAAGGGCACACATAAAATGCTTGGCACAGTGCCTGGCACATAGTAGACACGTGGTAAAGGTGAGCTAATCCTATTATCAATATTGTTATTCCTAAAACTCAGAGCAGGGTGGCTGCCAGGCGTAGAATCTGAGAACTACTGCGTCCCCCCCACCCCCTAGCCCCATGTTTGTGTTGAGTGTTCTCATCAGTGTTTCCTTTAAGCTGTGTTGCCATTAAGCACTTGGAGCCGGAGGAAAACCTCTTCCTCTACCCAGTGTGGGAGTTTTACAGGCAAGGAAACCAAAAGCTGGGACTTGGCCAGTGAGGAAGACAGAGGGGGACCTGAGCTCAGATCTCTTGACTCCCTGGCTGGGACACCATCCACTTCCCTGACTGGGCAGCTTCCCCGTTCCCAGGAGGCCTGCTGTGGACTAAGGCAAAGGCTCCAGAAAGCCTCCTTTAACTTGGCTCTAAACCTACTAATCAGGATGTGGGAGGCTATTTAATTGTACTGATGATCACAGATTATTATCATTATTATTATTTAGAGGGGGAGGGGCAGAAAGGGAGGGAGAAGGAGAGAGAAAATCTCAAGCAGATTCCACATTGAGCACGGAGCCCAACTCAGGGCTCGATCTCATGACCCTGAGATCATGACCTGAGCTGCAATCAAGAGTCGGATTCTCAACAGCCTGAGCCACCCAGGCACCCTGGATCACAGATAATTATTGCAGATAATTAGAGATGGCTGTTACCTAGCTACTGTAACAAATGGGCACAAACTGTGGCTTAAAGCAACACTCGTTTTTTTTTTTCTCTCTCACGATTCTGAAGCCCAGAAGCCCAAAATCAGTATCACCAAGCAGAAGTCAAGGCATGGGCTGCAGTCCCTCTGGAGACTCTAGAGAAGAATCTGTTCCTTGCCTCTCAAAGCTTCCAGGGGCTGCTGGTTCCTTCACTGTGGCCACGTCACTCCAGGACCAGCATCTTCACATTCACGTCTCCCTCTGTTCTATCTTCACATTGCCTTCCCCACTGTGTGTCAAATCTCCCTCTGCTTCTATCTCATAAGGATGCCTGTGACGGCATAGAGGGCCCACAGGGATAAAGCAGAACTTTCCCACCTCAAGTTCCTTAATCACATCTGGGAAGATCCTTTTCCCATATAAGGTAACATCCACAGGTTCCAGGGATTAGAATGTAGCTATCTTTTGGAGGGCCATTTTTCTTTTTTTTTTTTTAAAGATTTTATTTATTTATTTGACAGAGACAGCGAGAGCAGGAACACAAGCAGGGGGAGTGGGAGAGGGAAAAGCATGCTTCCCGCGGAGCAGGGAGCCCGATGCAGGGCTCGATCCTAGGACCCTGGGATCATGACCTGAGCCGAAGGCAGACGCTTAACGACTAAGCCACCCAGGTGCCCTGGAGGGCCATTTTTCAACAAACCAGAATAGCTAGATAAATTCACCTTATCTGATAGCTAGCCTTGAAGGCCCTGGGGAATGGGAGCTGGAAGGAGAAGGTCAGACAGGGAAAGAAAGGAAGGAAGAGAAAGACAGGGCAGAAGCCTGGGCTGGGCTCATATCTAGTTGGCCACACAGCCCCTCTGAGTTTCAGGGGTGCTGAATAAGCAGTCCGGGTGCTGACCCGATGCTCTCTGGCCAGGGTCAGCAAACTATAGGCCACCGCTGGCTGCCTGTTTAAAAAAAAAAAAAAATGTTTTATTGGAATACAGACATGCCCATTTGTTCCATATTGTCTGCCATTGCTTTCGAACACAGTTGAATAGGCAAAATTGAGCAGTTGCAATAGAAACCATATGGCCCACAAGCCTAACACTATCTGCCCTTTAAGAAAAACGATCCCAATCCCTGAACAGGGAGGTGAGAGAAGCAGGGAAATGACTCTCTGTTCCTTTTTCCCCCCCTGTCTTTTTTCACTTTGTGTTTCATTTTGGGTAGTTGCCAATGCTATGTCTTCCAGTTTACTCATCTTTTCTCCCTCAGTGCCTAATCTGAAATTAATACCATCCAGTGTATTTTTTTCCCCCTCAGACATTGTATTGCTTATCTCTAGGAATTTAGTCTGGATCTTTTTTCCTATTTTCTATATCTTTACTAAACACGCTCATTCTCTTCTACCTTCTTGAACATACGGTGTATTGTAGCTGTTTCTGTGTCCTGTCTACCCATTGTACTATCTGCAATTTTTACATCTATTTCTACTGTTTGCCTTTTTTTCTCATTGTGGGTCATATTTTTCTTCTTTTTTGAATACCCGATAATTTTGCAATGGATATCAGACTGTGGCTGTACCAGTTACCAATGTATTCCCTCGCAGCTACAAATGTATTCTTCATCATCCAACCTGGACTCTAAGCATTTCTTCTTTACAGCGAGCACCATATTAAGCTTTGTCAGTAGGGGGCGCTAGAGGGACACTGTAGGCAAAGGGGCTTCTCTTCCTTACTCTAAGGTACATCTGTTGGCTTCTTGTTCCTGTTGCATAGGGCTGCCAGTAGAGTATGGGGGACATTGGGGAGCCCACCCCCATCAAATTTTGGCAGCCTCAGGAATTACAAGGTTTTCTACTCTGGCTGGTAGCAACATGGACTATTCCTGGTCCCATATGAGCTCCAAAGTTTGTTCTCTCTGTTCCACTCAGGTGGTCCTTTCTCTGGCTTCTAGTAGTTTCTTCACATGTTTGTGCTGATCAGCACTTAGCTGATGATTTGAGTAGGACCCTGTGCAGATTTCTGGAATTTTCTCTTTGTGAAACTTTCTCCTCCAGGTCTCTACCTTGTAAAATAGCTGCCCTGGCCACCCAGCTCCCCCTCCTCAATTCAGGGAGACTGCCAAATTCCATCTGATTCCCGCTGCCCACACCATGACCTGCAAACCCTCCAGGCAGTTAGTTGGGGCAATTGCAGGGCTCACTTCATCTGTGTCCCATCTCTCAAGGGTCACTGTCCTCTGCTGCCCAATGTCCAATGTTTTGACAACCATTGTCACATATATTTTGTCCAGTTTTTAAGTTGTTTCAGACTGGTCCCTGGTACTCTGTCTTGGTCAGACACGGAAGCCAAATCTCCTAATTTTAAAATATTCATTTATTCATTGCATGCACAGAAAATTACTGAGCACCAGCCATCTGGACGCATCAATGAACAAAACACACAAAAATCTCTGCCCTCCCAGAGCTTACATTCTCATGGCAACTGATTAAGAAAATCTCTAATGCTGTGTGAGCCCACAAAACATGTTCTGGTGTGGACCACCAGTCTGTGAGACCCCCTCCCGATCTCCCAGTCCCTGAGCTGTACTCAACTGCAGCTCTGCCCTCTCTCCTTCTCTCCTCTGTTCAGTCACAGTGCCCACAGCTCCAGACATGGCCCCTCCTTTTCTTTCCCAAGATAATTAATAGAATTCTTCAAACCGCTTTATCTGTGCATGCCTGTGGAAAGCAGCATGACGAATGCCTCCAAAGCCTACAAAGTATAATTTATGTTTTTAATTAGATCTTTCTAGCATCATGGAAGGAGTTTTCTTCCCTCCTATCTCCGCAACATCACACTTGCTCTTTAGTAAATAGATCGAGATCAAAACTTGCCCCTTGTGGGGTCACAGATAACAGGCCTAATCATCACCTGGCATCTGACAGCTAAAAGCCAAGGTCTTATTTATGGGCCCTGTTACATACTAAACCACCCCCCTTCCCTGCCAAGTTCATCTTTTATTATTCTGTTTTAAACTGGGGAGATAGCCAGCACCACATCCACCGCCCAGGGGGTACAGACTGGGTGATGGCCATAAATATTTATGCATATATATTTAATAACAGCTTGATTGAGATATAATTCACATGCTATAAAACTCATCCCTCTAAAGTGTACAATTCGGTGACTTTTAGTATATTCACAGAATTGCGCCACCATCGCTACCATCAATCTTAGGACATTTTTGTCACCCCCAAAAGAAACCCCACCCCCCCGATAGTCACTCCTATTTCCCCTTAACTCCCCTGGCCCTAGGAAACTACCAGTCTACTTTCTATCTCTGTGGATTTGCCTTTTCTGTGTATTTCATATTTGTTTTTTTTATTTTTTATTTTTATTTTTTTTAAAGATTTTATTTACTTATTTGAGAGAGAGAGAATGAGAGAGAGAGAGCACGAGAGGGAAGAGGGCCAGAGGGAGAAGCAGACTCCCCGCTGAGCAGGGAGCCCGATGTGGGACTCGATCCTGGGACTCCAGGATCATGACCTGAGCCGAAGGCAGTTGCTTAACCAACTGAGCCACCCAGGCGCCCTCTGTGTATTTCATATAAATGGTATCAGACAGTATGTGGTCCTTTGTGACTAGCTTCTTTCACTTAGCGTCGTGTTTTTAAGGATCACCAAGTCAGTACTTCATTCCTTTTTACTACCAAATAAGACATCATTGTATTGATGTAGCACATTTTGTTTGTCCATTCATCAGTTGATGGACATTTGGGGGCTCTTATGAATAATGCCGTCAGGCACATCCATGCATGAGTTTTGGGATGGTAGGCATAAATACTTAATGTCAATTTCCATCAGCACTTCCGTTGAGGATGTGCTTGAGACAAAGTCCGTGAAGGTGACCACAAAAGCCAGCCTGTGTTCTGACTGCTGCACTGAAGGAGACTTCGAGGAGAAAGAAGTTAGGAGAACAGGCTGCTTCTTAGCAAATTCAGCCTAGTAAACAAGAGTTGAAGACTTTGCTTTTTGCCAGGCACTGAGCTGGGTGCTGGGGCTATAGCCTCCTGCCTTCCCTCTCTTCCCCTTATTAGCTTCTACTCTCTGCTGGACTCCAGGATGCTCAAGGGTCTTCACCTAGAGGGAGAAGCAGGTGCTTGACTTCAGAATAGCTCCTGTCCTGAAACAATAGTAGCCCATGAGAGGGGTGCTCAATCCAGTTCTGGGAAATCAGGGAAGATATCTCAGAGGGGGTGACTTCTGTTCTTCCCATATTATACTCTACAAATTTCTTTTTTTTTTTTTTTAAAGATTTTATTTATTTGACAGAGAGAGACACAGCGAGAGAAGGAACACAAGCAGGGGGAGTGGGAGAGGGAGAAGCAGGCTTCCCGCGGAGCAGGGAGCCCGATGTGGGGCTTGATCCCAGGACCCTTGCATCGTGACCTGAGCCGAAGGCAGACGCTTAACGACTGAGCCACCCAGGCACCCCACTCTACAAATTTCTAAACCTACAGAAAGCCTTACATGCTCATTACCTGGGTTTAAGGACTGTTAACGTCTTGCCAGATTCTTTTCTGGACAATTTTTTAGGTAAATTTCAGACACTGTGGCAGTTCACCCCTAAATACCTCAGTACAATATTTTTTAATGAGGATACTCTCCTATATACAATACTCTTATCACCACCGAGCATAAGTCATAATATTCCTTTAATATCCAGTTTATATTCAAATTTCTCCAATTATTTAAAAAAGATTATTTATGGTTGCTTTGTTTGAAAGAGGATCCAATTCAGGAGGGGGTCCCCTTTAACCTCCAACATGAAGGGAGGCTGAGGGGGCTCTGTGCACAGAAGCAGGTCCCCAGAAAATTTGCAGGAGGAGTCTGATGTGCCCAGAGCCTGGGGCTGTGAAGAAGGATCCTACTGGTTCTTGCAGTGGCCCCCAGACTTCATGATGTCCCCTCAGGGTGGGAAGAACTTGAAACCTTCCTTCAGCCAGGGGAGAGGTCCATCCATTGATCAGCTGCTCCATCATGGCTCACCTTGTGCTCTCGATGGGGATGGGCCCCGCCTGGACTCTCAGGACAGTGCTCTTTCTACTGCCTCATGCTTCTTCCTTCAAGACAGGAGACCTTCCTTCCTTAGACATGCTGGGACGCGAGGACAGTGGCAGATCCTGACTCTATAATGGCCCAGGATGGCACTCTCGCTTCCCCAGATCTCCAGTGGGCTGCTGTGGCACCCCTGGGTGACTCTTCAAATTGTTGTGTTGGTCGTCACACAAGGAGAAGAGAAATAGTGGCAGTCTTTGTTCTGAGCCCTGCCTTTTGAGAACAGCTATGTGCTCCTGATGTGGGCTGGGGGCCACCTTTTGAGAGAGTCATATCCCACTTCCCAGCAGCCACTCACCCATGTCTTCGGAGATGTCGCTTCTTTCTGTGATGGAACCTCATTCAGACTGCTGGCCTTGAGTCCACTGACAGCCCTGGATGTGAGTCCTCCTGGATGCGCCAGAGGGGCACTTAAACTCAGCCAGCAGGGCTGGAGGGCCCCACTGACCAGCTCTGACTGCCCCCAGCACAGCGCTGTGAAGCCCAGGCGTCAGGTGCAGGACTGGGAGGGGTCCTCCTTACTCATCAATAGAGCGTCTTTCCAGGCAGTGCTCCAGCTCAAGCCTTCCCTTCGCCAAAACTTCTCTATCAGCTTACTTCATCAGGCTCACTCATCAAGCCCTCGAAAGCTGGATAAGCAATCCAGGAAGCCACTTCTCTTCACTCATTCATTCAACATATTATGTATTAGCACATTTTGTTTGCTAGGCACTCTTCTTGGGGCCAGGCACATGGGGATGAGAGACAAAAAGTTCCCACCCTTGCAGGATGACATATAGTCCAGTGCATTCATTTGCAGTTAATTGATTTCAACCAAGACACGGAACAGCCAGAGCACTGAGCGCCGGTGTCTGCTGACCCATGGTGGACAGGGTCAGAACAGTGGTGTGGTCCATGGTCCTAATGACCAAGTGGTCCTTGGACCACCAGAAACATCTTGGGTGCCTGCAGGGATGCCCACTTCAGGAAACCCTGATCCATATCATCATGCACTAGCCTTAGGACCTAGAGACACAGCCCCTGTCTCGACAATTGGTCTTGCCTGGTCCCCAAATGCCTCAGGCTCCCACTACTCGTCCTTCCCCAGAGAGCATCACCTCTGTAGATGGTGGAGCTTACCCTTGTGCTGGGTGTTCCACCTGGATCCACTCTGGGGGGTGGTTTGAACCCTGTATTCTAACTACACCTCCTAGGTTCTTTTTCAAGATTTCAGGGTTGTATCTTTTTGAAAGCATTATCTCAAGATACCCATCTGTATATAATAGCAATGGTGATAACACTTAAAATAATCACTGCTAATAATAGCTCTTATGTATTTTAAGGGCTCCGGGCTTTGCAGACATAAAAGAATTATAATTAAATTTAAATATAAGTATAATTAAATGATTATAATAAATAATTTAATCTTCACCGCATGATGGCCCTGTGAGGTAGGTATAACATTATTATCTTCATTTCACAGATGAAACTTAGGGTTAGCAAGGTTAAGGGACAGATCCAGGAGGAAATCTATCCGCCTCCAGAGCCCTGTTTTTAACCGCAATGATGTCTGTGTTACTTTTGGATGTGTTTGAAACAACACCGTACCCTGGAGGAAGTTTTCCAGACTCTGCAGGAAGAAGAGAGAGACTGGCAATTCCAGAAGGGACATCATCTGGAGACTCCCAGATCCCCAAACCTGCTGAGGTTTTGTGAATTACAGATTCCCAGCCACTGCCCCCCCGCCCCCCCGCAGACTGCCTGCATCAGAATTTCTGGGCAAAAGCAACAAAACTCATTATGTCAAAGTTCCCCAAATGACTCGAATGCAGCTGATCCAGGCGGGAACCTCAGGGAAACTCAGGTCTACTCCCTCCACTTCACAGGAGAGGAGGCTTGGCAGCTGGTTTAGCTCCTTACAGAACAGGGGTGACCCGGGAAGGATCTGGTGTGGGCCAGCTATAGTGACCAAGGTACAAGTTCTTCCTGGGAAGCTCAGGTGATTTTCTGGTGGGTAGGTGTCAGCTGGGTTTTCTCTGCACTGGCGGTAAACCCTAGGACAGTTGGGCTATTCTGTAAGTTGGACACACATGGTGAACACAAGTTTCCAGAAAGGTTCCGACCGAACACAGAATAGCCATGGGACAGGTGAGTTAGATTTATGCAGGATGTCATATGGAATGACATGAGCCTTGTTTCTCACCTGAGGACAATTACATGAGGTCCCCAGGATTCCCCCCATGCCCACAGACTGAAATGGACCTTGAATTAGAAGTCCCATGGCAGGGGGTACCTGGGTGGCTCAGTTGTTAAGCATCTGCCTTCGGCTCAGGTCATGGTCTCAGGGTCCTGGGATCGAGCCCTGCATGGGTCTCCCTGCTTGGCAGGAAGCCTGCTTCTCCCTCTCCCACTCTCCCTGCTTATGTTCCCTCTCTCTGTCAAATAAATAAATAAATAAATAAATAAATAAATAATAAATAAATAAATAAATAATCTTAAAAGAAGAAGTCCCATGGCAGAAAATTCAGCGTGACTTTTATGCTGCGTATGGAGCTGTATATACCATTGTCCCCTTAATTCCACATCGATTTTTGTCTAAGTAGTCGCTGAGTTTGATCACAAGGTGGCGCTAACGGGCTTGGCGGACGATAGCTGGGGGCGGTTAGGCATTGAGGTCTTCAAAAAGAAACACTCGCGATTGCTCAGCTTCTTAACTGGTTAAATCTTACATTTTTTTCCCCTGCTCTGCACTTTCCAATTGGTGAGGGGGACCCCCAGTCAATGATAAATCGTTATTTTAATATATTAACTCGGACTTTTTTTTTTATATGGTTGTGACTATCTGATAATGTAATTGCTTAATCATTTTTAAACTTGATATATTTTTCTGTTACTACAAGTTCTTCATAAACACATTTATTGCTGCACATTAAACAGCGACCATATATTAAGGGTTCACTTGGAACCAGGCAAACATTAGCTGAATGTTTTATGCGCATTTTTACAGAATCTTCTCAACAGTGTCTACCCACTTAGGTGGACACTTATTACCCATATTTTATCTGCGAGTAGAAAGATGCTTAATTGCCTTTCTCTAATCATGGTGCTATTTCATTGGGTTTTACTTAATGATTCACCTAGTGTGTCCATTTCATTTATTGCCAAATTTCATTATTTTAGATAAAGCTTCAGAAAACATCTTTATGCATAAAGCATTTTCTGGATTCAGGAAATATTGCTGGAAGTAAACTTCTCACATCTAAACATTTGTAAGGCTCTTGATAAAGATACAGCACCAAATATGAGAAAATTTTCAGGAAAACAATCTCTGGCTGAATATTTTATGGTATTAAAGAATTATTGTTCACTTTTCTAGGTGTGTTAATGGTATTGTGGTTCAAAGAGCCTTTTCTAGGGGCACCTGGCTGGCTCAGTCAGTGGAGCAGGTGACTCTGGATCTCTGTGTCATGAATTCCAGCCCCAGGTTGGGTGTAGAGATTACTTAAATAAGTTAATCTTTAAAAAATAATAATAAAAAGTCTTTCCTAGAGATGCATAGTGAAGTATTTACAAGTGAAATAATATCTAGAATTTAGTAAAAAATAATCCAGTTGAGGGAGGAGTAGGGGATTAATAAAAGCAAAAAATTAAGCATGCGTTGATCATTGATAAAACTCCATTATGGGTACACAGGTGTCAAATATGCTATTCTTTCCACTTTTGTTTATGTTTGAAAATTTCTATGATAAAAGATTTAAAATATAACCATAAAAAAAATCTTACAATCTATCAGAGAAGCCAGACCCATAATTCCTATTCTGCCTAATTCAGTGAGAAAGACAGGGAAAATAGTGTAGCTTTCCAGAATAGTTTGCTCATCTCTCTCTCTCTCTCCCCATCAAACAAGAGTTAAGGTGTCCCTAAAACCAAAACATATCAATCACTTTTGCTAAAACTTTTCTTTATTTTTAATAGGATCATAGAGCCGGAAAGGGTCTTTGAGATCTGGTCCTCATTCTTCTAAACGACCCCTTCTGAATTATAATCAATGCTCTATGACAATATTGTGCACCTACCTCCTAATCCTAGCTTGGGGCAGGCTTTAAGTTTCTGGAACTGTCCAGCGTCCCCTGCCTTGGGGGCAACCTCACCTATCATTTTAAATTTAAAAAGCAAAATGTTTTGTGTGTTCTGGAAGAGGGTAAGCATTGAGCATTTGGAGACTCCCTGGGAGAGGTCCCAGCATCACAGTGAAAGAGTTAGTTATACCCTTTGTCATTCTGCTTGCACCCCTCCATGGTTTTACTCCTATTCCTCCCTCCTGGCTCTTCTTCCCGGAGCCTGGCACCTTCTATCCACCCACCCGCATTCTTACCCACATATCCTGATATGTGGGTTTCACCTGGCCAGCTCTGCCAGTGCGGGCCCATCACCCAGCACTTGCTCAGTGCAGCTGGTCCCCAGGCGGTAGACCCAGAAGAGGAGGTTAGGAAAGACTGCGAACACCCCTCTCTAGGTCTTATTTTTTCAGTCTTCAAGAGTCCTTATCGGTGGAATCTAAAAAAACAAAACCAACAGAACTCATAGATGCAGAGAACAGATTGGTGGTTGCTAGAGGCAGGGGTTAGGAGGTGGGTGAAATGGGTAAAGGAGGTCAGAAGATATAAACTTCCACTTACAAAACAAATAAGTCCTAAAAATTTTAAAACTAAAAATTAAGTAAGTCCTGGGGATATAATGTACGCCATGGTGACTATAGTTAATAATCCTGTATTGCATATTTGAAAGTTGCCTAGAGAGTAGATCTTAAAAGTTCCCATCACAAGAAAAAACCCTTTCTGTAACTATGTGTGGTGTTGGATGTTCATCAGTCTTACTGTGGTGATCATTTTGCAATAGACACTGAAATCGCATCAGTATGTTGTACACCTGAAAATAATATAATGTTATATGTCAATTACATCTCCATTAAGAGAGGCAAGAAAAAAATACAATAGGCACTTAGTAAATATAAGATGCCTTCAGCTTTTACTAGATGAGTAATTATAAATATGTTTCTTAATATTTGATATTTAATATTAGATATTCTGGGGGGGAAGAGTCCTTAAGGGGAACCAAAATGTAGCACGCCCCTCCCTCTTTTTTTTCCCCTGACTTGGCCAGGGAAACAGGAATTTCTACCTATTCCATGTGATTTAGGAAATAAAATCCTTCAGGGGGAGAGAGTTCACTCTCTCAAACAGTGCTACTCTGGTTTTTATTAGGTTTGGTGGATGTTGGATACAAAGTCATTGGTGTCACTACTCTCTTCCCATCATACAGAGGAAGAATTTGTGTCCTTTTTCCCAGGCCTTGGCGACTCCATCCTATGCATTCAGAGTTTGCACCTCTTTTCTCTCACAGGGCTGCTTTGTTCCCTCGATGGGACTTGTCAGGGTGAAGCTTCTGAGGCCTAGAAAGAACTGATGTCTGTCCCACCACCGTGGAGTGAGAATGAAAACTCAGGCTCGTCCCAGCAGCCTCTAGCCTAAAAATATCTCTACTGCAGGAACTTTGCCTGTCTGTCCTTCTGGTCGACAAGGCTGGAGGCAGGCAGGACCCTTCCAAGCTCTAGCAGGAGGATCACGTATCTGTAAGAGCCAAGGTGAGGGGAGCTGATGGACGTTTCCCCTGGCCTAATAGTCCCAGAGAGGGCCCTTCTTATGATGGCCTGGTCCTGCAGAAGGAGAGAGACAAGATCTGATCCCTGATCTCCTGGAGCTCACCATCCAGGGGCGGAGATGCCAGTAATGGCTTGAATCACTGTAATGGTCAGTATCACAGAGGGGATACGCGGCAGCACCAGCGGGACCTAGACCACTCTGATTTACAACCGGGGCCAAAGGAAATGGTCGCCAGGGTGACAGGGCTCAATTTCACCTTTAGAAAAGGAAGAGGTCTTGAGAAGAAGGAGGTAGATATTGATGAAAAAGGTTGAACAAGTTGGGATTTGATATTGATAGATCTCTAGAAAGGGAGAAAAGGCAAGGAGGCTTCAAGTTGTTCCCTGGGCACTCCAGCCGCATAAACACTAACCAGAATTGCAGCAGATACACAACAAATTCTATAGCCAAGCTCTTGAAAAGGTCACTGAGATATAATAACAGCTCTGTGGGAGCCTTGAGGGATGCCAGCCAGGCCCCAGACTGTCATGTCCTTTAATGCTATGGCAAGCGGGTCCCCTCCATGGAGACTGCTGCCCGTCATGGGCGCCTCCTCCCTGGCGCTCTATCCACAGACCAGATCCTTACAGATGAGGGCCAGATCTTCTTATCAGGATTTTATTTTTTTGGCATCAAACTATTCTCTGTTGCCCAAACACCACTGGAACAACAGAATGGAAATAGAGAGGGGTGGAGAAAAGAAACACCAGCCATCCTATCACACTCCCTCATATCAATGCGTTAAAATTTCCATTTCCAGCCCGTGTGCCAGATGAAGAGAACAGACCCGTGGGGACAGTGTTTGGTGGTCAGAGCAGACATCCCAGGGCCTGCCCTGGCCAACACCCCATTCTTACATTTCCCGGCACCAAAGGACAGATCGACGTCCTGCCTGCTGGACAGGAAACAGACCACCAGAAATGTGTGCCCTGACCTGGGTGGCCAAGATTGCTGTCTCCGTCGCAGCCTGGCTTGGAGGAGATGTGAGAAACCAGACTAAGGGAGTGAATTTTGGATGAGGTGAGAGGTAGCCAGTAGACGTTTTGGAAAGGACTGAGTCAGGGTCAAGGAAGAGAGAAAAGCGACCTGAGATTTGGCAGAGTGCAGATACCAAGGATTTGACAAGCGTGTTTCAGGGGAGCAGTGGAGGCAGAAGCCTCAGGAGCAGGTTAAAGAGGGTGATACAAGAGGAGGAGAATTTTTGGAGAAGTGGTGCCGGAAAGGATGGCGGAGCATGGGACCGCATGAGGGAGTCTTGGGCCAGAAAGAAGGGAGTTTTCAGAAGAGAGCTGCTAGGGCATGTTTGTGTGTTGGCGGGAATGATCTAGTAGAAGGGAAGAACCTGATTATGCCGGAGAAAAGGTGGGGGGGTGACTAGAGCAGCAAACTCCTAGGAAGCCAGCGAGGTCGGCCTTCAAGAGGACCGAGGACAGGAAACAGAGAGTATGGGTGAAGGTACCACAGGTAGACTGTTGCAGAGAAGATTGTGGGCTTTCTGTCTCCCTGGGCTGGAAGAGATGAGGCCAGCAGCTAAGAGGGGGAGGGCGGTGTTGGGCATCGGCAGGGAGAGCAGTCAGCACTGTCCTAGAGAGTGGGAGCATGAACCCACTGGGGAAAGGCAGCGTTGCTGTCTGGCCTGGCATGCCCATGGGGGGTCAGCAAGGATGGATTTAAGCTGGAAGCACTGAGTGAGCATGAAAGCAGAGTCCCTGTGAGTGCTGCTGGTGGCTCTGGGGAAGGAAAGAAGCAGACACATTGGAGAGTTTGGATGTGTCTGAACCAGGACTTGCTCGTGGACTGGATGTGGCCAGAAGAGGATGGAATCAAGAATAACTCATTGTTCTTGACTCAAGCAAGCAGGTTGGAGGGGGGGGGCGTGGACTAAGATGGGGGTGGCAGGGACCAAGAGCTGCATTTGAGGAATTTTAACATGAAATGACTATGAGGCATCCACGGAGACAAGTAGGCAGGTGGGGAAGGCTGGAGCATAAGGGGGAGGGTTTTCTCCTCTGCTCTGCTCCACAGTGTGTGAGAACAATGCATGAGCTGGGTCTGGGTGTGTGGCATCACCGTCCTGACTTGCATGAAGAGGAGGAAAGTCTCCAGCACTAGACTACAAGCTCCAAGCAGGGCCTGCATTTTATTCACTGATGCATCTCTAGCGCCTTTGAGAGCACCTAGAAGGCCATAAGTTTTAATCAATATTTTCTGTCAAGATAGAGAAATAGCATCATGAGCCCCCCCTAGCCTCCAGAAACTGGGTGACTTTGGAAAGTCTGGGACAAATACCTTCATAGCTTCATGAGAGAGGCCTTGCTAATTACAATGATGACAAGGATTTGGGGATGACTTATAGTCAGGGAGGACCAATTGCTCTTCTGAATAATCACTTAAATGGGTCACACCATGATTGCTCAGAGTGACACAGGTGACAAGGTGGATGTAGGGGTTAGGGTGGGGTGGGTGATCAGAAAATGGGAGGAAGGCAAGTTTAATTCCACCAGAGAGCTGGGTTTGCTTTGTGACCTCAGGCTAACTACTTGACTTCTCCCACACTTTTAATTGTTTTGGGGGGGGTTGCTTTTTTTTTTTTTTAATGGAAGTGATAGAGATCTACCATCCCAAATGGCCATAGGCACCACTAATAAAATTATGGCACCTCTGTGACAAACAAGGGAACCTGAGAAACCAGAAGCTGACAAGAGCTCTCAGAAGCAGAGACATTGTCTCTGCTCTAGGAAACTTAGCCAGGTGCCTGGAGTGTGTGTACGCCACAGGAAGAAAGAAGAAGGAACTGTGTGGGGTAAGGAACAGAGATGCCACGGACACTGGAGTCTTTCTACAATAGTAAAGTGACCACCTGGCAGGCAGCCAGGTAAACAGCCATAAAACAATAGACAGATGGAAACACGCAGAATGTAGGGCATGGAATGGTCTAACCTCTGTGATTTTATAGGAGACTGAAGCCCAACAAAGGGCATCCATTTGTTCACCAGGCATTTCTCAAGAGCCAATTATGTACCAAGTGCTGGGCCAGTGTTTTGGTTAAATATTGCTGCACAACACATCACCCCAAAACTCAGAGGCTTGAAACAATAGTCATTTTATTATTTCTCACACATCTGTGGGTCAACTGACCTCAGCTGTGTGGTTCTTTTGCTCCATCGGGTGAAGGCTGAGGCTCCAAGTTATTTGGGGTGAGACTCAGCTAGAACCTTCAAGATGGCTCACTCGCAGAGATGGCAGTTGGTGCCGACCTTTGACTGGGAGATTACCCGGGTCTTTCACCTGGCATGCCTCGGTTCTCTTCTGTATGGCTTCTCCGCCTGGCTTGGGCTTCTCAAAGCATGGTGACTGATTTCCAAGAGCCAGGGAAGTGGAAGCCGTCAGTCCCCTTAATGCCCAGGCTCAGAAGTCCTGGAATTCCACTTCTGCTGCATTCTATTGGGTGAAACCCAGTCATAGTGTATATATTAGTTACCTCCTGTTACATAATAAATAATTCTAAAACTTAGTGGTTAAAAATGATGATAAATATTTATCTCTCTCAGCTTCTGTGGGTTAGTTAGGAAATATGGAGCAGTTTTGCTGGGCAGTTCTGACTTGGGGTATCTCATGAGATTGCAGTCAAAATGTCAGCCAGAGCTGTGCTCATCTGAAGGCTTGACTGGGACTGGAGGATCCATTTCCAAGATGGGTCACTCACTGAGTTGGCAAATTTGGGCTTGCTCTTGGCAAGAGGACTCTGTTCTTCTGGATGGGCCTCTCCACACCTTGTGTGAATATTCTTGTGACGTGGTGGCTGGCTTCCCCAGAGTGAGTGATCCAAAACACCAAGGCAGCCCTTTACGAGCTAGCCTCAAAGGCGGACTTCATCCCCTCTGCATGCTTTTTTTGTCACATAGACCACCCCTGATTTGCAGTGAGAGGAGACCATGAAAGGACACAAATGACCAGGAAGTGAGGATCACTGGGACCATCTTGGAGGCTAGCTATCACACAAGGCTAGCCCAAGATTCCAACGGGTGGAGAAATAGACTCTACCTTTGGATGAGGGGAATGACCAAGACTTTGTGACCATCTTTACTCCTCCAGAGCCAGGCCCTAGGGACTTAGCAGAGGACCAGACAGAAGAGCTTTGTGCTTACAGAACTTACAGTCTAGACCACAGTCTAGCTCCTACAGCCCAGGACCACACAGAAAACTAGTGCCAGAGAATGGATGTGTCTATCATTTTCCTTATACAGATGGCAAGCCTGAGGCTGAAAAAAAAAAAAAAGCCAATAATACGCCCAAAGTCATCTAAGTGGCAGAGCTGAGACTAACACTCAGACCCTTCTGACCCCAAGCCAAGCCCTTCTTTCCCTTATTCTATACTGCTGTTCATTATAGCACAATGTTAAATTTTAAATAGGGAATACAACATTGTGTATAGTATAAAGTAACAGCAATGTAAATCAAACTATGCTTTTAAAAAGAACAGAAGGAAATACAAACAAAATATTGACAGTTTCTAGTAAGTGGTAAGAAAATGAGTGAGGGGTTTTTTTTCTTCCTTCTTCTAGGTTTCTGGTTTTTTTTTTTAATACTCTAAACTGAACTATCACTTTCATAATAGAAAACTCCAAACCATTTCCTGCTGTGGTGGATCACATAAGCCCAGGAGAAGAGAGGGGTGCTGGGGGGGTTGGAGGGGGAGCTGGGCATAGGGGGTGAGGAAGGAGCCCTTCATCTGTGGATTTTGGTTCTTCCTCTGCTGTGTGGCTGTTAATTAGCTCACCTGTGCAAACAAAGCTGAGCCTTCCACTGAGGTGTGGGAGGAAGAACCTTGTCCTAAAGAAGATCTGTGCTTCCCACTCTCCAGGAGTGGGCAGGGCAAAGGAAAGTAGAGGGCTGATGTTTCTCCTTCTTAGTGGGATATATCTATAATGCTGTTTTCTGGTCCAAGATCAAGGTGACTTCCCCTCAAATATGAGCTTACATACTGACAGAATATTTGATATTGATGCTTTCCTGGAAACTCCAAGATAGGTAGTCACTGTAGTTAAAACTAGTTGTTTAAAGTATTGGGTCCTTTTTTTTTTTCCTGCGACCATGTGATCTCTTCTTTCACTTTTATATTTGAGGCTTAAGCATGTCATTCCATTGTCTTCTTCCATGGCCAGAGTGTGTTTTCCCTGGAGTGGAAAACAACAGCTTCCATTAATTGAGCACCTATTACGGAGAGATGCTATATTAAGCACTTATGCACACATTTACTCTTTACAATAGTATATGATGTGGGTATCTCAATTTACAGATGAGAAAACAGGGCCGCAAGGAAATTCAGTATCTTCTCCAAGGCCACATGGCTCGGAAATGACAAAGGCGAAACCTGAGCCCAGGTCCAAATGGCCCCCAAAGCCACTCGCCTAATGCTGATTCCCTAAAAAGAACATTACGACATTAAAAGACATTTGAAAGTTTATATACTGATATCCCAAGATGGCAGTTTGGTGGGGATTGTACAAGGTTCTCTTTTTGAAAATGGACTTTGTATCAGGAACGTCTTAAGCACCACTTGAGAACATCCAGCCCCGGCTGCAGGGGCCAGTTCATGGTTATACTCCTTCCAGCTTCCCAAATATTTCCTTTGCCTAAGCACTCCCTCAAATACAGACCATCCTTGTCTTCTGAATTGCAGAGGTGTTGAGTAGAATAGATATGTGGAAATGGCCAGGACTAGCAAGTCCACTTTCATTTCAATTCTAACAACCTGGTCAGGAGCTAATATTTCCCACTGACTCGTGGGAAATATACCAGGGTATATAAATATATAATATATAAATCTCCTTTTCAAGATTTAAAAACCAAAACCAAAAAGCCCAGCCTTCCCCTATGTTTGGGTGGATGTATGTGTCGTTAAATGGCCAGCTGAGCCCTCCCATTTCCGCTACTTAACGGGTGATGTTTTCTGGTGGGGACGAGAGATGCAGGGCTGGGGCAACCCATGTTGGCTGTACTCTTGACCCTCTCATCCCTGGAGTTAGAACTGTGCTCCAGGGTGATTCTGGGCAAGCTGGAGATTGAATTTCCCATGCTGCCGTGGGGCAGTGGGCCTGGTGGTTGGAAGGCAGCAAGGATGGTGGGTGACATCAAGGTTATCGGGAAAGCAGGGGTGTAACTGTTGTACTGTGTATTCGTTCTCTATGAGCCTTTGGGGCGGGGGGGTGCTGAGAGGCAAGGCTTAGAGTGGGCAGGGAAAGGGAGGGAAATATTAGTCTTTCTCCCTAGAAATTCCATTCTGGCTGTTCCACATCAATTGGAAGCCACCATTCCCCCAATGACCCTGGGAATGACAGAGCTTTGAGACAATTGTATTTGAGAAACCCAGGTCTCACATGCTAACTAGCAGAGTAAACAATCGACATCACCTTGTTGTTTGCTGCTCTGTGATGGCTGGGAATTATTCACAGAGCATCAGCCCACTGATGGAGGCCTCTCTAAAGCCCCCGAAGACTTCCCTCAAGCATCCCTTCCCACAGATGCTCATGTCTTGATGATGGTGTGAGTCCTGATTATTAGCAGGTTTTTATTTCAGAAGGAAAGTCAGATGAGAATAAGTTCTCCCCACTCCCCCCACATCACCAGCGCTGGTGCAGAGTAAACAGAAAGTGCTGGAGGCTGCAAGTGGCTGATCATCCTTCATACGGAACCAAGGGAGGGGAACCCAGGAGTTGACCGTCTTCAGAAGTTCCAATTCTGTGGCCACACCTGACCTTGTCATCACTCAGAATCATTCTTCTGTGAAAACCTTGCCTCAACCATCCCACTCCGAATGAAAGCAAAGCTGGTTCTTCTCATCTCTCCTGCCGCCACGTATTTCCCCCTGCCTATCCCCTCCTCTTTGGATTTCCTTCTATCTCCATCCAACATAGAACCCAGGACCCATCACTTCAAACCCCCTGTTGTCAGTATCCAAGCTGTTTTGTTTCCTTTTTTAAAAAAGATTTTAGTTATTTATTTGATGGGGCAGAGGGGGAGAGAGAGAGCACAAGCAGGGGGAGTGTCAGGCAGAGGGAGAAGCAGGCTCCCCGCTGAGCAAGGAGCTCGATGTGGGACTCGATCCCAGGACCCTGGGATCATGACCTGAGCCCAAGGCAGACACTTAACTGACTGAGCCACCCAGGTGTCCCCAAGCTGTTTTGTTTTCCTCCTGTTCCTGACCCTGTAAATTCATGACTCTGGATTCTCCACACCTGGAGCTGCCTAGCCCTCAGCAGTCCCGGGGCCGCCTCAAGTGCACTGGCCCGCGGGGCTGCCCCGAATTCTCCTTCTCAATCCAGCAGCTCCCTCTTTCATTCCTCTCAGAGGCTTTTCCAGTTCTTCACTGTTTCCTTCAAAACCCTGTTGTCACCTCCCACCTACTCTCAAGAGATGATTTTGCTTCTCACTTTAGAGCTAAAAAAATAGAAGCCAGCAGGCAGGAATTTCCTCAACTTCCTGCCTTCCACCTATGAATGAAGCTGCACCCACACCCATTCTTAGCTGCATGGAGCTTACTGCAGTGGAAGAGTGGACCCCTCTTCCTGCCCCAGGACTGCTCCCTTTCTGGGAGCTCTGGGGGTCCTCTGCATTTCCAGGCCTACCTACACTGCTTTGGTCGGTGACCCAATAGCCAGTCTAATTTCCAAATCCCAAGATTCACTGTTCAGACCTCCTCCAACCTGAACCTTCTGAGGCTATGTTGCTATTGACCACTTCCTCCTTCTCCAGTATCTTCTCCCTTGGCTTTGGTGACAACACTCTTTCTTGGGTTTTCATCGCCTTTCTGGTTTCTCTTTTGAATAGCCCTCATCTGGCCACCCCTAAAATGTCATCTGTTCCCCAGGGGTTATTAGTGTTTATTCTGTGCCCCATAGCTCCTGGGCTTATATTCGAGGAAGCCTATCATGGTCTATCAACTTGCTGATCTTTCTCTACTAATCTAGTGCCCAAATTCTACCTTTTTTTTCTTTTAACACTTTTTTATAGTTACCTTTGTCTCCGTCCCCAGTGTACTTACTGAGCTTTCCGTGGCTTGCGGCACAATGGATCCCTAGCCTTTGTTAGGCATACAAGTGGATAAACTTTTTTGTTTTTGTATACGTCACAACCATTTCTCCCTTCAAAAGTGCAATGTAGCATCAAAACACTGAATTAAAATTCTTAGAGCATTTTTGCTTGTTTGTTTAGAGTTTCAGGAGAAAATAGGGATTATCTTGAAACATCATAATGGGGAATAATTCAAGTATACCAGAACCTAGGTAGGCTTAAGCTGCAGTCCAGGTTGTGAGAAAGATCAGGTTGATGGCTGGGGACAAAGTGGGGGGCAGATGTCAGAATAATATAATAACTTGGGCTTGAATTTCTATGACTCCTACCTCTACTGTAGGTACAAAAATTTATTTTACTTTGTACATGATGTACATTAGAGCAACTATTTGGGGGATAGAGTAAGGAATCTTGCTTGATATCTGAATTTAGCATCACAATTCCTGAACTTTGTCACAGGTCACCATAATGAGTACAGATGCCAAGCTCTAAAATGACTTTTTTCATTTACAAGTTCAAAGTCCATGTAGATTCATATATATGTTCTTTATTTGACTGGATTTTCATACCAGCCCAAGGAGGCAGAATTTGTTATTATCCCATTTTATAGATGAGCAATCCAAGGATCAAAGAGACTTAATTATGTAACTTGTTCAAAGTCAAACAGATGTAAGTTAGAGCAATGAAACCTCAACTCCAAGGCAGTGCTTCTATATCACGCTTTTGGGGAAGATTAGTGATATTTGCTTCTTTTGGCCTTTCGAAGTTATCCATCCTGTTTCTGGCAGCAACAAAGGGCATTTTGGCAGGCACTGGAGTAGGAGGATCCTGGTCCTTAGGGTCATGAATGCTGGCTCTTTCTTTAGCTAGTCTTGTGATCTTGGACACATCAGCAATCCTCTCTGGGCTTCAGTTTCTGCATCCGTAAAATGGGGAAAATAGCAATCCGATCTACCACACAGGATTACTGTAAGGTTTCAATGAATTAATATGTGCAAAGCCCTCAACATAGTAAGGTGCATAGTGTCCTCTTCATAGGTTGGAAGTGTTAGATTATTCTGTTATTATATATTCATTTATCTTTCAAAGCATCCAAATTCCTCACTTTTCAACAAGAAGGCATCCTTCTTAGTGTTCCTGCTAGATCTTATTGGCCTCTAGTTTGAGGTCAGATTGATAAGGTATTAATTAATCTAATATTTATGTAGGGCTTGGAATGGGCACAGAGTGGGGTGGGCACTCTGAGATGCACCTTGCCAACTTCCAAGGACCCTTGCAGCAGTGCAGTTTCAGGGCCTATCCTCACCAACCCCCCACTGAGGAGGGTAGTTTAAGATATGGCCAGAAAGAGTCTGGGGCTATTTCTTGACTGATAATTGCCCTTGTTGCACATTTCCAGATATCCATGAATGGAGCCCTCTCCTGTTGAGACAAGAGTTCCCTTTCCTTTGGGAATGCCAAAAGGATACATGGTAGTACCAAGGAAGTGACATCAGCAACCCAGAGACTTAACATTGACTGACAAGGCTGATCAATGTGTGTGTGGATCTGTCCCTGGCAAACACAGCACCCAGCAGATATTACAGCAAAATATGGGGTGTTCTGTGGAGGCCATTTGCTTCTCATAGGAGGGATCCAGGTGGACGGGGCTGACCTTGAAATTGAAAGCAGTAACTTCTGGGTCAGATGTGTATCTGGGACACGGGGGATGAGGAGAGGAATGTGGCTGGGAGGGTGGGCAGGGCTCAATCCATTGGAAGGAAGCTCCAGAGGGGGAAGGCACCCTCCTGGGCTTATGACTGGGTCTGGGTGTGTTCGCCATTAAGATATCTGAGCACCGTCTCACCAGTCGGAGAACAAGACTGGTTTGTTGCTTCATCCCAGCCCAGTTCCCTTCAAATTCAGTTCTTAGCATGACCCACTCAGGGAACTGCTCTGAGTTTCTTAGTAGGTGACCTCCAGCCCAGCTGGAAAGTCTCCCAGCCATATTATTGATTTTGAGGATAAAAAAGAGTGTAGCTTTATTTTTGACAGTTTGAATTTGAATTTCATCACTATGATGGCCTCGAAACATGCACCTGAGCCTGTGTGGATCTTGTTTGTACCACCTACATTAGATTATCTTGGGGGAGGAATGTCGAAAAATGCGTATTTTCCCCAGTCCCATTCCAGAAGTGGGGAATTAGAGACTCAGGTGGGACCTAGAGATCTTATTGTTAAAATCCGCCAGGGTGAGACTGAGAATGTGCCTTTTTAAGTGAATTTCTGGGATTGGACGGGAGGCATGAGGGCCTTCTAAAACCCAAATTTGAATAAATATGCCCCGCGTGGGACCCCTGGTTCTCGTAGCCTCAGTTTCTCCCTCCGACCGGGGCAGGTTCTGTCTCCACTTGTTTGCTAGGCTGCAGGAAGATATAATTAGTAAGTGCAAAGAACTGAAGAAAGCGCGGCAGCCGGGCTGGGAGAGAAGAGAAGCTCTTACCCCTTCCATCCGGACTCTTCCAGGTAATCCTGCCACAGTCCCTCTCTAGCCCCTTGGGCGGCGGTCTCTTTAACAGACCTGACCAATCGAGCGCCCATTTCCGCGGCCGCTCCCCGGAGCGCGGGTAGGGGCTGGATTGGCCGGGCCTGGCGCGCGGCCTGCTCCGCCCCTGCCGCCCTCTGATTGGCGGCGGCGGCCGCGGGCGCGGGGCGGGTCCGCCGGCGGGGCGGGGCGGCCGGTGCCCGGGGGCGGGCGGGCGGCAGGACAGCGGCCGGAGCCCGAGCCCGAGCCGGAGCTGCGGCGGCCGCGGAGCACGGGCGCCGGCGCAGTACAATGAAGGAGCCAGCGGAGCCGGGGTGAGCGCGACCGGGGCCGGGCGGTGGAAGGAGCGCCCGCGGAGAAGGCCCGGGCTGGGGGCGGCCCGACCCCCTGGGTCCCGGCTGTGCCGGGGGCTGGCGACCGTTGGTGAGGCGGGGCGCGGGGATCGGGGCCCCCTCAGGGCTCCGCCCCGCTGTCACGGCCCTGTGTGGACGGCGACGCCCACACGCGACGCCCCCGGGCGAACCCCTCTTTCCTTTGGGGTCGGGTGTGGCGGTTTGGGCTTAACCCGGGCCGGAGGCGCCGGCCAGCCCGTCCCCCCCCCCCCCCCACCCCAGCCTGCCGTCCCCAGGCTCCGGGCTCCCGGCTCCCGGCTCAGCCCGGGCCAGGGAGGGCAGTCCACACGCAAACTAAGGGAAAACAGCTTGTAATTTTATGAATGGGGCCCCGGGTTCCTGCCGCCCCCCTCGCCCACGTCACGAAATGCTTGCAAGTCGAGAACCGCGGTTACTTTTTCGCGGATCTGTCAGGGGCTGACTGCGCTCGGGTTGTTTTTCTCCCAATTCCTGGAAATCGCGGGTTACCGTGGGGCGGTTTGCGTGCCTTAGACAGGAGGCAGCGGCGTGCCGAGAGCTGGGGGATCGGAAGGTTAACAAGTGACATTGGGCTGAGGCCTAACGCCAGGTGTCCTGCCAAGGAGCGCGGGTGTGACGGTGGAGGTTGTGGCTGCTGGCCGCTGGCTAGCACGCCAGCGAAACCCAGGGACCGCGAGAAGGAACGCACAGCGACTCCAGTTGCACCATGCACGCTGCCCAAATTGGACGGCCGACGCGGGAGTTGGTGCAGGGGAGTTTTCCCCTTTTGAAAACGGTTTTTGGAAAACTTAGACCCTCAGTGGGTTGATGGTTACTTAACGGTTGTTATGGTTACGGGGCATCAAATGTAAGGGCAAAGTCTGTTTCCACCCTCGCTCTTTCTCCAAAGATATGAAGTACTTTGTCACTACGTTTTACAGACACTGAACTGGGAGGACGTACTTTTTTAGAGTTGAAGGGAAAGCGTGGGCTCCTTGAAGGCAGGGGTGGTACCATATTCCTGTTTGAAGTCCATCATGGCTGCTCTGCACGAGAATTGAAAAGAACCAGCCTTCTGCATGTTTTGATGATCCTCATCAAAGGATTTAAAGGAGTCCTTTCAGGAGCCAGATGTACGCTGGAAGAAAAACAATGAGTGACTTTTATATGGAAACCGATAAGGAAAAACAGAGGGGCAAATGATCCTTGAACTCCAGGGTAAGGGGGTATTTGAGGAGTCTAGGTTTGAGGGTTTAGAACTGGGTGACACCGTGAAGCTTATCTCATAGGAGGTATTGGAAGAGTGAAAAGGCCATTGCTGTTAGCTCTTCTTTAACCCTTAACCTATTTTGGTATTTCAGATTCTTCCAAGAATGGGTAGTTGGTCTAAACTTATGGAAAACATGTAAGCCTCCTAAGGAGATGGGTACCGAGTGGGTTTTTTGCCAGACAGTTTCTTTCACACAGGCCTCTCCAGGAGTGTCAGTGAAGGCCTCCAGTCAGCATGTGGAGGGCTCTGGGTGTACTGAGCTTGGCCTGCCCATTTATCTGCAGGAACAGGAGCTGTGCCTGAGAGGAAAGAGATTAACAACCCGATTCAAGTCAGAGGATGGTAGTAATGGAGACAACAAACAAGTAACCCAGGGGCTGGGACAGAGGGAGGGAGGGAGGGGAAGTGCAGGAGTTTGCTTGGGCTGAGTTCCTGGGGCTTGGAGGTTTGAAGAGAGTAGAATGCCCACCTGTGAGAGGTTTGGAGATATCACATATACCAAACGTATTGTTTGTTCATTAGAGATTATGTTTTTAGAATACTTCTGGAAAAGCAGCAGAAGAGATTAGGCTTTCAGATAGAATAAAGGTACAGGATGTTTTGGAGTTTTCGTCTAAAAGAAATTGCATGTAGTTGAAAAATATTCATTCAGCTAATTTTTATTGAGTCAGTAGTGTGCCAGAAACTGCAAGGCATTGTGGGTTGTGGTGGAAAAAAATCAAAACAGATGGAGGGTTTGTTTCTACTTGCCATATGATTCGCCTTCCCTCCAAGTCAAAAGCTCTCTTCTGAGGATGTTCTGAAATCCTTGAGGAAAGAAAGGGGAGAAATGCACAGAATATTACTTAATGTAAGAACAAAACAGAACAATGGGAAATTCTTCCCACCGCAGTTCACTTTCGGTGTCAAACTGAAACTTTAAAGAGTGGTTTTCTGTGTCAGGTTTGGTGTAAGATTATCTGCATCCTCATATCTATTGACCAATATCTTTTCATGGTGTTACTTCCTGTTCTTTCTTTTTTTCCCTTTCTCCTATCAATTTATTGATTCAAAAATTTGGAAGTTCATTAGACAGATACTGTCCTTGGTCTCTAGGTGCTCCCACCTCATTTTCTTCACGCGAGCATCCCTCAGCATCTCCTTTCCTCTGTCTGAACCTTATTCTCCCCGGAGGGTCCCCCTTGGGCATTGTTGAGGTCACAGGGAATGTTTGTTCTTTGATTCTGTCCCCAAACGGAAGGCAGTTAGTATAGGGGCGCCTGGGTGGCTCAGTCGTTAAGCGTCTGCCTTCGGCTCAGGTCACGGTCTCAGGGTCATGGGATCAAGCCCTGCATCGGGCTCCCTGCTCTGCGGGAAGCCTGCTTCTCCCTCTCCCACTCCCCCTGCTTGTGTTCCTTCTCTCACTGTGTCTCTCTCTGTCAAATAAAAAAAAATAAAAGAAAAAGAAGGCAGCTAGTATAGAAAATAGAGCATTTGTTGAATTTCAGCTCTGCTCTGTACTACTTTCTCTCTCTCTCTGCCTCCAGGAGATATCTTTATCAATATAAATGTAGATCTATCTTCTCCAGTCCTTGAGCAACCCTCTATGGGAGATAGATGATGGTAGTCTCATTTTATGGAAGAGGGAACCGAGGCTCAGAACAGTATAAGTAACTTGTCTAGAGTGATAAGCTGGTTAGATGGTGGAGCAAGAATTTCAGTCTAGGACTTTCTGATTCCAAAACGTGCTTCTTTCATTGTACTGTATTGCTTCTCCCAGAAGAGGAATAGCAGTTCTGGAACAGTGCCTTCTTTGGACATACGAAAGGTCAGGTTCAGAGATGTTCAGAGAATTGCCACAGTTAATGTGCTTATGGTGGACCAAGAGTTATCAACCTGTGTACTGCCTCTCTGCCTGGTACCTTTTTGGGTCATTCATGTGGCTGCCAGGAAATTTGAATTTACTGCTGTGAAAAGGTGACCCGACTTACCAGGGCATATCCCAGTGCTTCCATTTAGCAGCTCGTGACTTTGGGCAAATTATTTTTTCTCTCTCTGTACCTCAGTTTCTTTATTTGTAAAATGGGACAGTATTCACATTCCGGCAATGGTAAAACAAGTACAGTTTGTCTCATCTTAACATTTCTGAAGAAAAATATAGTCTTTTTATAAGATATTAAATATTACATTATAATATATAAGATATTAAATAGAGAATTTAAAAATCTTTCCATTGAAAGGACTGACTAAACAATGATTATTACTCATTCAGTAAATATTTGAGCATCTACTGGAGCCAACCATTGTGCCTGTCGTTGGCAGCGATGTCCATTTTTGGTACATAAAATAATGTTACGTCGTAGTAGTGGGGTCCTAGATTAGATGAACTACAGTAGTGCATTCTTTATTTTTTAAAATATTTGAGAGAGAGAGCCTGTACATGCATGAGCTGGGGGTTGGGGGCAGAGGAGAGGGAGAAACAAACTCCCCACTGGGCAGGGAGCCTGACATGGGGCTCGATCCCAGTACCCTGAGATCATGACCTGAGCCAAAGGCAGACGCTTAACTGACTGAGCCACCCAGGCGCCCCAGTAGTGCATTCTTTATAGGTAGTCACAGGGATTACATGAAGTCGCTCCTGTGCCTGGCACATAGTGAGCACCCAGTATCAGTTGATGGTACTGAATGACAGGGTTAGGGTTAACTGGTGGGTGGCTCTGGCATAAAGCTGGAGAACATCTCATAAGATTTGCCACTTGGAGCCTAGGCAATAATCCATGATCTGTGGGCCGGAGGAACGTTTTCCATTTTGCCTGGAACTCTGTCCTTTGGCTGACTCTTGTCCCCATGAGAAGCATTAACTTTAGGAGCTAACGAGCCACGCACAGACAGCTCCCTTTGTCCTGCCTATTCATTAAGGTCTTTGTCAACTTTAAATCCCAAGTTAAAAATAAATATCATTATAAGAAGACTGAAAACCTACACTGATGTGAATAGTCTTACATGTGGATTTTAAAGCACCTCAAGGTTATATACAAGATTCTGTGTTTCCCCTTTCAAAACTCCTTTTAATGTCTAATTGCTTTGGGTGAAGTGTCATGAGATGCCATTAACCAGAAGGAGCCTAGGAGGTCATGAGAGTCCAGAAGCCCTTGCCTAGCACTGGGTGAGGGAGAGAGAATTCTAGTGTGGGCATCGGAAGGCCTGCTCGCAGTCCTGGGGCTTCACCTTGTTATTGTGTGTGTTCTTGGGCCCTGGGCGCACGCGTCTGGGTCTTTTCAAAATGAGGACTTGTTTTCTCAGTCTCCTCCCCTGACTCCATCCAACACAGTATCAGAGATTATGTGAGTTTATGAACTAAGGATCTGAGAAGTTAAATGGCCGAAAGAAGTTCCTTCATTCAGGCCTCCCGAAGTCTCACTTGGGTGTTTGTGATCCTGCTTTGTAAAGCAGAAAACAGTAGTCAGGTGATAACAATATGAGTAACTATCATTTATGGAGAATTGCTGTGTGCCAGGCATTGTCTGCTTTTCAAACTCACATGGCCCTGTGAGTAGGAGAGACCAATGTCAGCCTTATTGTAAAACGAGAACACCGACGTTCAGAGTAGTAAGTACCTTCTCCGAGGTCACACAGCAGAGAGGAGGGCTTCTGCCGCTCTCTAGTGCGAGCTTGTGGTTGTTTCAGGTGGACTCTGCCTCGTCTTGGTATCCTCTCAAGCCACAGGCCCTGGAAGTTTTCCAGTTTAAAAGTAGGATTCCTCCTGCTTTAAGGTCACACATCTATCAGGTGCTAACACCTGTTTAAATTTGAGTTCTTGTTCAGGACATCTGCTGTGCATTAGGAGAACTTTGTTCAACCTAAAGAATAGCCCCTGTGGGAGTTGCAGGTGACCTAAGTCCTTGAAAGGCAAGGTTTTTCTTTGGTGAACTGAAGCCACAAGCTGGGTCACTGTGAGCATAAGTGGGACCTTTGAGAGCAGAATCCAGTCCTTCGGTGTGGAAGCTGGTGGGACGGGAAATGTGGGTGGGCTTTGAAACAGATAATCTTTCCCTTTTGGGTTTGCCTGGAGGGTTGGTTCTAAGGGCTTTTCCCTAGGCAGGTTATTGGACCTAACAAATTGAGTGCCCTCCCTGGCTTATCCTATTAGTTGAAAAGGGCACAGGGCGAGCGGAGCCCTCGTCAGTCATGAGCTTATTGGGGATTTGAGATTTAAACCCACCCCTTGGAGCCCTCCTGCAGAATCACAAGAGGCATTTCTGAGTTTCGTTTCTCAGTTGTTTCTTACAGCTGGCGTAAGCTGGCCTGTTTTCTTACACAATTTTAAATTCTTTTTTACATCTACTGCTGTCTTTTAAACACTGTTCCTAAAGATGGTTATATTTATCATTTGGGGCTTGAAATAGAGAATTTAAAAATCTTTCCATTGAAAGGACTGACTATACAATGATTATTACTCATTCAGTAAATATTTGAGCATCTACTGGAGCCAACCACTGTCCCTGTCGTTGGAAATCCAGCGGGGAGGGAGCTAGCACCTGGGAGTGTCCAGGAAGGCATTTCCGGACAAGCAGCCTGTAGAAAGTATGGCATGGGGAGGAGAGGAGGAGGTAGGGGAAGATGAGTCACAGGGAGAACCGTGCAAGGTAGAGATGAAGAGCCCGGGCTCAGGAGGCAGGCACTTCTTCAGGGGACTTGGGGATTTCTTAGGCTCCTGGTGCCTCAATTTCCCACCTCCAAGTGGCCGTTAGGATTGAAGGAGCTGTTGTCTGGGAAGTCCTGAGAGCAGTGCCAGGCACGTACAAGAAGGGCTGGGGGTAAGGGTTTGCTGATTCTCACACAGTGGGGATCTTGACCTGGAGCGGATGAGCTTCTGTTCTTGGTCAGCATTTTCCACCATTCCATGTGTAAAGTAACCACAGGGCTGAAGATGAGACGGAGATGGCTAATATGCACATCTGCTGGATGCATTCTAAGGTAGCTTGGTGTTGGATGCTCTGTGATGCGCTAACCATTGAGCACATGTGCTGGGGAGCACCTGCCGTGGAGCCTCAGCCCCATCTGCTGTGGGTGCCATGTTCAGCCGGAAGCATTGTTCCTCAGCTCCTTCCTACAGTTGTCTGCTTTGGTGTTTGATATGGAAGGTAGATTTTTAGCCTCCGCCTCCACCCCCCCCATTAAGAGGAGGCAGAGGCCAATGGCCTCATTACCAGGTGATCAAAGGTGACAACTCAGAGTTGCTAAGTGCAGTACCCGCCTGAACTCATGCCCGATGAGATTTGGTGTGGTGCTTTCTTGGGGAAACAGCCACACCTCGGGATCGTACAGGAGGAAAACTTCATGAAACGAGTCACTGGCTTTGGTTCTTTGGCCTGGTTTGGGATGTTCAGTAAAATAGTAGAAACCCAGCCATATCAGAGTTTGTAGTTATCCTAGAGTATTTTGTTAGAACTGATCAAATTTGTATATAATTGCATTAGTTCCTTTAAAAAAAAAACTTATTCTGGAAACATTTTTTAAATTTACAAAAGTAGAGAATATATAATGATCCCCATGGATCTATCATTGTTGTTTCAATAATTATCGACATTTGGCTAATCTTGTTCCAAGATAGTTTCAATTTGAAGCATTGTTGGTGGATTTTCTGTCACAGTATAAATGTATCTTTGGAATATAAAATTATATGGTAGATATGGTCCTAGAGGAAAAAAAAATTACTGCATGCTGCCTAATTACAGCACTGGTGTTAGTAGTTGAAATTCAGAATCCTAAATGAACATTTCTTGCAAGCCCACATAGACTTGCTCATGAAAAGTGCGCATCCCTGACTGGACTGCATATGGAAGACTATAACCTTGGGGTCTCAGATTGGAGCCCCATTCTTCCGATGATACACTAAGTGAGAATGATGCCTCCTGAGGCTGGGACAGGAAGCCCATCCAGACTAGAGGGCCACCCTTGCAACTTGGCAGGAGAATGCATTTCAAGTCTGGGTCAAAGACACAGAACATGCTTCTTTTGTAAAGACGGGCCTGAACCCACTGGACAGCTCCAAGGATGGAGTCCCATGGACTCCTTTCCTCCTTATTTCCCTTTCTGGATTATTCTACTCTAAAAACTGTTTGATTCCTTCAATGAACCCAAATTTTAAAGAGCATATCTTAAGTTTCCCCATGTTTTCTACCATGCTTGCATTCATTCCTTCATTCCTTCCTTCATTCATCACCCAACAAACATTTGAGGAGGTTGTGCAGTGGGTCAGATAGTGTGCAGTATACAGCGGTGAGCAAAATTGACAAGGTCCTTGCCCTCCTGGAGGAAGGAGAAAAGCAGAGGTCTACTAAAAAATATGTCCTAAGAAATAGAAGTGCTACAAAGGACAAGTGCAAATGGGAGTGAGGTGAGGGGGTGGAGCTGTTTCCTGAAGAGGGAGCAGGTGGTTCAGTTCCTGAAAGGCCTAGTTCCCTTCCTCCTGGGAACAGAAAGGTGCCTGGAATATAAAAAATATGAGAGAGGTATGGGCCCAGCTGAGGCAGAAGGCGGGAGGGGCTAGACCATACAGCACTTTTCAGAACATGGATCTTATTCCATGAGCCACAGGAAGCTCGCATAGGGTTTTGAGCAAGGATGTGGCGTGCTCCTATTAGGATTTTTTTTTTTATTTTTAAATTTTGTTTTTAAGTAAACTCTGCGCCCAATGTAGGGCTTGAGTGCAAGACCCTGAGATCAGGAGTCTCATGCTTTGCTGACTGAGCCAATCAGGTGCCCCCATATTAGGAATTTTTAAAACCACTTCCACTGCAGCGGGGTGAATAGATGAAGTCACTGTGGGGAGAGCCGTGGGGGGGGTTGCTGCTGTCTTCCAAGCAAAAAAGGTGGTCGTTAGGACCAGATTGGTGGCAGCAAGATTGGAGAGAAAGAGACCATTCAGGCGAGGTTTAAAGATAAAAATCACAGCACTTGGTTAAGGACTAGGTAAGGCCAGCTTGCATTTGCAGTGAAAAGAAATGTAAATTACTTCAGGCAGAAAACATTGGCTGTGCATACTCTGCAACTCACTGGTTCCCTTGGCACCTATTTTTCAGAATTTCTAGATAAATTTAAAGCTGTTCTCCTTACTTGCTCTTAAATCTAGTCTTGAAAACTGTCATCCACTTTTGACATATTCATCGAGCATCTACTATGTGCTGGGGAGAAATAGGTGAGCAAGACGGCCCAGGCCCTCAGCCCATCTCCTCCGCACCTCTCCGTTCTCCAGGCTGGGGTTGCCTTACCTCCTGAAACCTTCATATGGGCCAGGTTGCAAGGGCTTCCTGTCCCAGCCTCAGGAGGCATCACTCTTGTTGAGTAAGTCATCAGTAGCACAGGGCTCCAAATTGAGGCCTCAAGGTTAGTCTTCCATATGCAGCCCACAGTCAGGGACGTAGTAGTCTTCCTCTCTATCTAGAAGGTAGGGATTGTGCCCCGTTCATATTGGTATCTCCTCCCTCTCACACTCCCCACCCCCTCCAACTCCCATCAGCAAACCAGAGTGCTCCGCCCTTGGAGGTATTCAGCAGGTGTTTGTTAATAACCCCTGGTACTACTCAAGAATAATGCTAGATGGGCCCTAAAGAGGGCTCTGGAGAGCAGGAGGAGGGGAAGAATCTTCCTGATGTTGGGAGAATCCCCATTGGAGAGAACGAAGGCAGTTGTGTTTAGACCTAGCCCTGCAGATGGGCAGACTTGCCCTTGCCTTGAGGCCAATTTCTAGATGAGGGGAGGAGTCTTCCTCCTCAGATCGCCTGTCACGTGGGAGGGAATCATAGGAGACATCTGGGTCTTCACCGGAACTTTGAAGTTCTAAAGAGGAAATGTACTTGAGGCAGAGAAGGTGATTAAATTTCCTCTACAACTTTTGTGATTGTGATTCTGAGAGAGAAAACTGATGTGGGATGTCATTAGCTGGTTTCCTAGGTAACTTTTTTTTTTCCCTTTGTTTTGTTTTGAAAGGATGGATTGGGTTCCTAGACCAGGTCCTCTGATAACCAGAGAGGAGGCATTTATTGAAGACAAGAGTGATGTGTTTTCTGGGAGACTTGCAAGTCTGGTTGGGATGGCTTTAAGCTGAATATTAAGGGGATAGAAGAGAAAAGTATAAAAAAAGAGTATGCAGGAAATTTGCAGAACGAAATGACATAGAAACCTCTGTGACTCAGCAGCAATGTGGGCACCAAAGTGGTGCCCAGAAACTCTCAAGTGGAAATTAGCCGCAAAGCTGCTTGAGAACAGCGTGGAGGGAAGGGGTCAGGAATCTGTCAACTCATGCCTGGGGGTGAGCAGCCAGTGTCTCCAGGCACTGGAAACCTTAACATCACAGCCAGGTAAATAAGTGATCTGCTGGTGGGTCGGATTGGAATAGAGCAAAGTGGTATGGTACACCTGGCCCCAGAGAAAATCCTAGGAGAGACTTCTCTGTGTGCCTTGACCACAGAAGGCTGGCAGCAGGCCTTCCAGTCATGACGGCAAGAGCAGGTATGTATTGTAGGACTGCCTGTCAGACTGAGGTGGCAGTGATTTTGTTCCATAGGCAGATCTTAAAAGAAGCCCCTGGCAGATGTAGTAGATTGGGAAGACGTTTGTAGGTGAGTGCTATTAGAAGTGGACCATGTGGTAAATTTTAACACTACCTTGCTGATATTTTACCTCTGAGAGCAGGTAGAGGGAAGTGTGTGTGTGTGTGTGTGTGTGTGTGTGTGTGTGTGTGTGTGTGT